>NW_025544678.1:0-357727 GCF_011800055.1 Colletotrichum gloeosporioides
AGCGTTATTATTATTCTTATATTATTATTATTATTATAAAAGAATGTTATATATTAATAGGAATAATAGGTCTTAGGTATAATAATACTCTACTATAGATATTAAAGGATAAGGCTAGTTTAAAGTAGTTAATTAAAATAATATTATAGATATATATATTATTAAGGAGCTATAGTTAGTATATTAATTATCCTACTCTCTTAATAATTATATAAGGTCTAATATATTACTATCTATACTTCCTCTTAAAAGCTACTACTTATAGTATTAAGTAGCCTTTATATAATTATAATATAACTCTCTAACTAATTTTAAAGAATCTTAATAGTCTTCTATAGTTATAGTAAGATTTAGCTTATATTACTACTATAGTAATAGCGTTATATACTTATAGTTAGCTATAAGGACCTAATAAGGTCTTATTAATATTCCTAGAGATAATATTAGCTATATTATTTAAGGTGAAGTTTAATACGATTTCATTTAGTAATTAGGTAGTAGAGGCTAACTTAGAGTTATTAATTTCAAACTAAATATATAGTATTATATTATCCTACTTATTATTATTTAGTATAGCTATAAAGTATATTTATAAAATAGATTTAATAGTAAGATTTATATATTTACTCTAGCTATCTATCTATAGGTAATAAATAGTTAAGTATAATAGTTTAGTTTTAAGTTATCTCTATATATATATCTATAAGGCTAAGAGGAATTTAAGGTCTTAGTTACTAAGAATAATCTTTAGTAATCCCTAGTTATATAGTAATAAGTAGTTAATAAGTTATAAAGCTTATACTTTAGTATTCCTAGTTTTCTTACTAGAGATAAAGCTGATTTATTTTAAAAATTTATCTATAATAGATATAATATAATTATATCCCCTTTTTATTATTAGTAGTCTTAGGATATAATTAATAGTAATAATATAATATAAGTATAGAGGTATAATAATTAGTTATATATTCCTATATAGCTAATACGTTTATAACTTATAAGTAGAGTATTATAGGTAGCTTATAATATACTTCTTAAGTCGCCTAGTTATATAGGGTATATAATAGCCTAAGAGTAGGTCTATAAACTTATTAAAGCTTATATAGTTATCTCTATATATAGTTTTAAAGATATCTTATAGGTAACTCTATAGAATATATAATTAGTTAAGTATTCCTATTATAGTCTTCTATAGTAATAAATTATAAAGTATAAATAGTAATTCTGCTTAGTTATCTTTATTAAACTTTAGGTTAGCTTAAATAGTTTTTAATATAGAACTAAAGATTAGATCTTATTTATATTTAGCTACTATTTCCTTCCTAAAAGCTAGGTTAATTCCTAGGATAATAGTACTAATACCCTCTTATATTATTAATAAGGCTAGGTCTTTATTATTCTTATAGTTTTTAATTAGTAACTATATTAGTAGAAGTCTTAATAATAAGGCTAGTATAGGTTTATTAGCTATAAATACTATCTAAGCCTAAATATTTATAGCTTATTCCTCTTATATATTATTAAGTAGAACGTTAAGTCTACTAGAGTAAAGTAGTAGATTATTAAGGCTAAGTTCTATTAATAACTAAGATAATATATTAGGAATAATATAAGTTTTATCTACTTTATATAAGATCTATAGCTTAAATTAGCTAATATATTCTATAGCTTTAATTAATTTCTTATTCCTTATGCTTATAGTAGTTAATAAGGTAATATTAGATTATTAGTATAATCTGAGGATAGAGGTGTAATTAGTAATAACTATAGTTAGATATTATAATATAATTATTATATATTTAGCCTTTTTTAGTACCTAAATAAGACTAAATATCTCTATCTCTATTAACTAATATCTCCTTTTAGCGTTTAATAGTATATATAATAGGTAGGTAATAGGATAGATTAAGGTTTATAGTAGTATACTTATTACTTTACTATTTAGGTTAGTAATTTTAGGAAATATAGTAAGGTTAATATAATAAATTATTATACTAATATTAGATTTAGATATATTAAAGTCTATAAATAGCAGTTAGCTAAGGTTATAATAGTAAACTATAGTATATTTAAGGAACTTCTCTTATACTTCTTTAAATAATTAAACCTCCTCTATAATAGGTATAAGGTTAATTAAGCTTAACTATTTCTTTTATCCTAAATTTTTATTAGTAATTCTAACTTTATCTTTAGTTATATATCAGTAGAGTAGCTCTATTTTTTAAGTTTCTAGTAATTTAATAATTTCTATATATTAAGGTATATTATATCTAAGATAACCTATAAACCTAATAAATATTTCTAAATTATAAAGTGTAGTAAGGTATTTAATATAGTAGAGGGTATTAAGCTTCTTAGCTAATATTATAAAGCTAAAAGTATTAACTTACTTACTTAATACTATAATACTTAAGAAAGTAATAAATAATTTAGTAGGTTCTATACTTATATTTCGCTAGTATAGCAACTAGAATATTATTTAAAGGTTATTAAGGTAGCTTTTTAAAATATCTAAAGCTATAATAATATTATTATAATAGGAGTATATAGTAGTATTCTTAAATAAGCTATCTATTTATCTCTAGATAAATATATTACTATTCTTATATCCTATAATAGCGCATTAAAAGGTATATTATCTATCTTAAGTAGTAATAATAAATACTCCTTTTAACTCTAAGTATATACGCTATTAGTAATAAAAGGTATTAATATCTATTATAGTAATAAATTTCTTATCTTTAACTAAAGTAAATATATCCTCTTATAACCTTATTAAGTAACTATTAAGAAGGGTAATCTTATTAAAAGCGTAAATATTAATAACTATTTATCTTTTTTACTTCTTATTTACTTCTTACTAAACTATAAACACTAAGAATAAAAATAAAACCTACTTTAAAATATAAAATACTTTATCTTATTCCTTAAGTTTACTTATAATATATTATATAATATCTTACTTTATTACTCCTAAGTTATATACCTTATATATTTTTAGTAGTTACTCTTCCTATTTAGGTTTTAAGCTTATATATATCTATTAGTCTTAAGGGATATCTATAAAACCTTTATCTTAAAAGATATCTATAAACTTATTAAATAGAGGTATAAAGTAGTTAACCTATCTATCTTTATTATAGATAGTAATCCTACTTATATATTTCTTAGTTTTAGTCTAATTAAGAGCTTCTACTAATATAAGTCTAGATATTCTATTATTAAGGATACCTTCTAGTATATCCTTACTAGCTAATATAGCTAACTTAGCTTTATCTTCTACTATCTACTAAGTATAAGCTTTATTATTAATAGAATTCAAAATACTTACTTTTACTTTTATAAGGATAAATAGTAGCTTATTTATATTATTAATAGCTACTATATATACTATCTCTATAGTAGTAATTATAATATAGCTAGAGAATCTATTATATACTATAGGTTTAAAGAGTAAATCCTCTTAAGTATCTTAAGTATAGTAAATAATAGGGAGAAGTTATAATAATCTTAGAGGTATAATAACTATAGTAATAAATTGCACTATTATTCTAATTAGAGGTCTTATTTATAGCTTATAATAAATAGGTATAGTAACCTTATATAAGTTAATATAAGCTATAGTCTTAAATAGTTAAATATCAAATTTTTTAGGGATTATAATATTATTACTAATAAGTATCTTAGCTTATAGTCTAGAGACTAATAATACCTTATAACTAAAGTATATATATATTTACTACCTATTATCTATACTATAGAAATAAAAGGGAAAAATAATATATTTAGCTATCTAATAGTAGTTTAAACTAATCCTATATATAATAAGTAGTTATAACTAAAATCTAATCTATAAGTATAGGTAAGTTTTTTATAGCTATACTTTATCTACTAAAGTATAGCTATAACTAATATCTCTATATACTTCTTCCTCTATTTTATTTTTAAGTAATATAGTTAAACTTAGGTATATATATATATATTTATATACTCTAAATCCTATTCCTATATCTAGTAATATATTTATTATTAATATATTAATAGGTATTTTTATATTAGTTTTATCTATATTATTTAGTATAGTTATCTATTCCTCTATTAACTTTATAATATTATTAGTTAGTAGTTTTTTAAATATATTAGTAGTTTATAGTTAATAAGTTTTAGGACTACTAGTATTACATCCTCTAGTATTAATATCTCAGATACCTTATAGTAATTATACTTAATATTAGCTTCTATAGTAAGTTATTAGAGGGGAACTCTATATAACTAGTTTAAGTAATTAAATAGCTTATTACTTAATAGAAACTCTTTCTAATAAGTCTAATATCTATATAGGTTTAGAGTTATAATACTAAAGTAAGTAGTATTACTAAATTCTTCTATTAGTACTAATAAGTAGTTAACTATAGTCTTAAGCTTAAAGTCACTTAGATTAAAGCTTACTCCTATAGGTTTATTATATACCTATTCTACTCTAGTAGGATCTATCTATAGGTTTAGTTTATAAGGAAGTATTAGGAAAGAATCTTCTTCTATATCTTTATCTATAATATAAGTAATAGTATACTTAAGTTACTAAGCTTAATTATAATTACCTTATTACTAAGTATTTTAAGGATTAGCTACCTACCCTTATAGGTTAGTAGCTAGGATAGATCCTTATTATAAGCTATAGCTAGTATTCTACTAATTTTAATCCCTTAGTAGTTATTACTAATTACTAGGTACTTACTATTTATTAACTATAGGTATATTATAGGGGGTAGTAAGCTAAGGATATTTATATTATTAATAAAGCTAGCTCCTATAGCCTTAGTTCTAATAACCTTAATACTACCTATATAAGGTATTATAGTTCTAAGGTTAAGTTAAACGCCTAGAAAAATTATTATTCTAGTATATATTAAATTCTACTTATTAGTTTAAGTAAGGAGCTATAGTTCTATTATATAGTTAGAATATATAAATATAAAACACCTAAGCTACTATAGTTAAGGCTAGTAATAATTACTATAGTTGCTATAAGTAGTAATCTATAGCTATTTATATGAGGATACTCTCTTAGTTATTAATCTTATCTAAAAACTATACTAAAGTAGTTATATCTATAGGCTTATCTAGTTAAACTTAGATCTTATTATTAAATACTTTAAAGATCACCTTTAATTAGATATATAAGTTTCTAATTTTAGCGTTATAAGTATTATAAATTATAGTTTATATAAATAGTTATATAATATACCCCTAAGTAAAGTATTATATAATAAGCTTTTATTTATAGAATACCTATAGTATATCTAAAGAATTCTACTTAAAATGCTTTTATAAGGCTTCTACTATAAGAGATAATAGTCTACTTAAAAGGCTAGCTCTCTTTAGTATAATAAGTTTAGTTATATATTAAGCTAAAGTAGTACTTAGTAAATATAATAACTAGATTTCCTTAATAGCTTACTTACCCTAAATAGCTACTAAGTACTATAAGTAATTATAGAAGATATAAATATTAATATAAGTTATATATTTTACTCTTAATATAATATTATAATAAGAGAGGTCTTTTACTATTAAGTTAAAGTAACTAACCTCCTTAGTTTTAAGGGAAGTAATATTCTAAAGTACTACTAGTAATATATCTCTATACTATTAGAATATATCTATTATTACTAAAACTATCTATATAATTTAAGTAATTATAGTATTACTAAGAATAATAGGTAAATAGGGTAATATATTACCTATAGTATTATTATAGTTAACTTCTAATATAAGTATAATAGGTATTAATAAGGTACTATTATAAGGTATAGTTAGGTATTAATATTAAGGGGTAATATTATTATTTAAACTTATCTAGAGGAACTAGTCTATTAATCCTATAGGGCTATTACTAAAGAGGGGAGAGTTAATATTACTATAATAGGAAACCTAAAATTAGTTAGAGATAGTAGCTAAATATTCCTCCTTAAGATATAGGTAGGGATAAGTAGTAGTCTACTATATAGAAAGTATAGCTAATAGTTAAATTAAGTTAGTAGAAGTAGAGGAAGGTATTACTATAGATCTAATAAGAGTAATAAACTATAGAAATATATTAGCTATAGTAATACTAAAAGCTTATTTATATATAAACTTTATTATTATCTTAAGGGTATTTATATTAAAAAAGACTTTAAATATATTTAGGATATAGCTTAATTTTCTAGAAGATTTAATCTATTTAATAAGATAATCTTCCTTAATTATACTATTTTAATAATTAATATTAATACTAATAGTATTTAAGATATAATAAGCCCTCTCTATATTAACTAATATAATCTTCTATAGTATATAATAATTTAGATAGTTTTAATAAAATTATAGATATTATTAAGTAGTAAGTAGGATTAATAATATATAGATAGTTAATTTAATTATTTTAAGAAGTTATAATATAGTAGTATAAAGTCTATTTAGGTTTAATTAATATAATATTAAGTAGCTTAATATTTACTATAGTAATCCTCTAGATCTTAACTATAAAAAGGGTAGAGAGGATAAGAAAAATTAGGGTAAAATAATTAGAGGTATTAGGGGAGTAATATAATTAATTTCTAATAGTAGTATAATACTATAGTAGAAAATTTAATACTTAGTAGTAATCTTAGACTAACTAGTTATACTACTAAATTAGTATAAGTATATATAAGTATAGATATATAAAGTTAAAGTTACTTATTCTTCTATATATCTAGTAGGGTAGTCATTTATAGTGACCTGTTATCACTGTGTGGGGCCTCTGCCCTATGGCATTAGACGTCCCTGCGGCTTCAGACACATTTCAGCGCGGTGGCGACTCGTCTGGAACAGTGGCGCGAGCTAAGGTAGGTACGGGGTAGCAAGAGTTGATAAGCAGACTACTGACTTGAACTCAGCTTCCATCTCATCTCATCAATTGCTTCATCACCACCATCAGCCATTTTGACTTTGACAACATTCGACTCTACTCCGAAGGATCGCTCTGCCTGTAGCCGCGGACGAGGGCACCTGTCATTACATCAAGACATCACCACACAACCCCGGTTTCTGTGCCTAGGCAAGAGACATACAACCAGGGGTTTAATTTCACCAGATATCGGTCACTAGATAGTTGCATTTTCTTTCTCGTCCGTCGTTGTAATAAGCTTCAAACTCAAACAAAGGCCATGGAATCCCCGTTCTTCGACGGCGCAGAGCCACAACCGAAACCCGCAAGCTTCCAGGGCCGCCTGCAGCTTCAAGATTTCATGTTCAAACACGAGTCCCCGTCCCCAGCAGCATCGCCGTCGCCGTCGCCACTTCGCCGTAGCCCCCGGAAACAAACCCCACACGGCGGCCCCGTCGTCCGCTCGCCAGCCCGGGTCACCAAACCTACCAGCAGCACATCGCGGAAGGTGAAGGCGGAACCACCCTCGACCGCCGGCGACGAGGAAGACACATCACTACGACGCATCCCACCGCGCAACACAGCAACAAAAGCGAAGCGCAAACGCCAGGCAACCGGCTACGCCCCGCCCTCAACCTACGCGCACCTCTCCCCGCTGGTCGACATCCTCGCGCCCAACCTGCTCATCCTCTTCGTCGGCCTCAACCCGGGCCTGCAGACGGCGCGCTCCGGCCACGTGTACGCGCACCCGTCCAACCTCTTCTGGAAGCTGCTGCACTCCTCGGGCATCACGCCGCGGCTGTGCGCGCCGCAGGAGGACCGCGAGCTGCCCGCGCTGTACGGCCTGGGCAACACCAACATCGTCGCGCGGCCGAGCCGCAACGGCGCGGAGCTCAGCAAGGCGGAGATGGACGAGGGCGTCGGCGTGCTGGAGGAGAAGGTGCGAGGGTGCAGGCCCGAGACGGTGTGCATTGTGGGAAAGAGCATCTGGGAGAGTATCTGGCGGGTGCGGCACGGCAAGGGGGTCAGGAAGGAGGAGTTCCGGTACGGGTGGCAGGATGAGGGCGAGAATATGGGTGTTGTGACGGAAGGTGACGAGGAGGGGCGGGATACTTGGGCTGGTGCGAGAGTGTTCGTTGCGACGAGCACGAGCGGTCTTGCTGCGACCCTCCGGCCGGCGGAGAAGGAGAGGATTTGGCGGAAGCTGGGAGAGTGGTGCGAGACCCGGAGGGCCGAAAGAGATGCGGCTTGTTGATGGCGCTTGTCACATATTGTTCATCGCGTAGCATTGGTTACTCGTGCTAGTAGCGTCGATTACTATTGATAATAGACTGTCTCGTAATATCCACCTTCAAACTCATTGTTTCTGTTGCCAGGTCCAGGTCTAATTGTCCTGTCCAAGAAGCCTCCGTGGTGGGTATCGAGCGCCCAAAACTCCCTTTGAAAAATAAAATTACAGCCGACCCAATTCATGCAGACGTTTCCATTATGTACAGTTTTGTCATATTCGATTGCTTAAGCGGCGAAGACGGTGACCAGGACCACAGCCAACATGGGCCAGAAGCCGAGGGCCTCAGAAACGGCCCGGAAAGCGGCAGAGGTGGTGCCAACGTCGTCAGAACCGCCCGAGGCAGTCGTGCCGTTGGGGAGGGTGCCATTGATGAGAATGGTGTCGGTGTTGTTATAGATACCCTTGGTGACAACAGACTGGTTCAGGCCCTGGTAGCTGCCGTTGCCGAGGAGGGCATTCATGTACTCGGTGCTGTTGTTCTCGTCGCATGCGCAGGGCTGGTGGTCGGCGCAACCGCACATAATCGGCTTCGTCTGGTTCTCGCGCGCTGACTGGTTATAGAAGCGATACGGGTGAGAGTACGGGTACATGTGGGCGCCCGCAAGCCAAAGACCGGGCCAGAAGGCGAGACCACCGCCGATGAGCAGGAATGGGGCGATGGAACCGGGACCTCTTGATGCGCCGGCAGCATAGGGAACCTTGGCACCGCCGCCGTATGATCCGCCGTAGGCCGGCGCGGGGCCGCTGCCCGTCTTCGTTGATCCGCCGGAGCTGTCGCGGCTACCGCCTCTCGCAGAGCCTCCGGTACCACTGGCACCGCTGCTGCCGCTTCTGCCTCCGCTGCTAGAGCCACCTGTGCGAGAACTTGATGAGCCACCAGAACTTGAACCGCTAGAGCCGGTGCCAGAGCCGGAGCCAGAGCCAGAACGGCTGCCGCCGGAGCGACTGCCGCCAGAACTACTGCCTCCAGAACGACTCCCACCGCCGCTGCTGCTACTACCTCCTGATCTTGACCCACCTGAAGAGGAGCCTCCTCCTCTGCCACCGCCGCCGCCTCCGCCGCCCTTGCGCTTCCAGAGCTTCTCGTCCTCATTCGCGTTGCTGTCGCGCTCTTCTACTGGTGCGAGGAATGAAACGTCTGAGGCGTGGAGGCCGGGCTCGAGGGCTGCGGCCCATACGGGCGCGAGCAGCGTCAGCGCGACGACTGTGAGATCTACTCTCATTTTCGGTTGCTACGGTGCGTTTGCGCCGGTTTCGGGTCGTTCGGTGGAATGGGCGCCGATCGTCAAGATGCGATGTTGGAGCAAAAGTAGTCTTTTTGATGGGTGTGCCGTTCTAGCCGTACGCGACTTGAATCAGAATGGCAGAAAGATGACTGGGGGAGGGATTGTCGTAGTATGTGATAAGAAAGTGTAAAAAGTGAGCGGAGGAACAGCAGGTGGGAGCGGCTGCAATTTTGTCTCTTTCCGTTTCAAGTGGTCGTCTCAGATGCCAAGAGCTGCGCTGTGCCCGCCCAAACAGGGATTGTCGGAGTCACCAAGCTTCCGTCAGACGGAGATGTGGAATCGGCTTAGTGGTTGCCACCAAAACCTATGACGGCACGAGGACTCGTCAGAGACTTCGGAGTGTGGTGTTCCCTTCTGTCACCGTGTCGACCCCAAGGTCTTGCTAATTGCCTTTGTGGCGCGTTCGGGGGTCTTTGAGGATCGGCGGCCCGGGCGATTTAAGCGTCACCTCAGGAAGAGGGTGAATGCGCGATGAAGTCAAAGAAGGATTCGGTGTGGTACAAGCGTCTTGGTAAAAACGAAAGTGCGAATAGGCAAGTTTCTCTTAGGTGTGGAGTCTTGGTAGGTGTGGTAGGTGAATGTTTTGTTGATGAGACGACTTTCCGACAAGAAAGGAAGGGTGCCTAGAGCAAGGGACGGCATGTTTTAATGTTTTATGAATGAGAACCCTTATTGACATCGTCAATCAGCCCTGGCGTCGGTTTACTTGCGGCACCGCCGTGGGTCAATCCTTCGCGCATTTGGCTGAAAGCCAAGGCTTCGATACCAGGGGCTGTTTGTTCCTGCTTCTGTAATGCGTGACTGCACCGCCATCAGGCAACCGGCCGCATGGCTTTCGGATGTCTGGAAACAAACAATTCCTTTCTCGCTCTCCCCGTCGTTTGCGTAAATCGAAGCAGTATTACCACAAGGGTAAGAACCATTGTCTGCCGCCACTGACATGTTTTGCCCCAGCCGTTAGGGATGTTCACCGCTAAGACATTATGATGATATTCGCTTACCCACTTTGGGGAAGTAAGGTCGCCCAGGAAGATGGCTAGTGACCGCTACCACCTTAGCACGTTGGGGCAAATGGAAAAGCTCAGCCCCGTCAGGAGGACGCTGGGAAAGTGCATGGCCACTCATCATGTCAGCTTCCCCTCTACGTCTATCGTCCTCGAGCTCGTCATGTCACCGGCCGTCATTCTGGTTGTTCTCTCTCTTTGATCTCCTACTCTTCAAGGTCCCAATATCGAATTACGCTGGGCAATCGGTCCCCTGACGAGTTCATGCAGAGATGGGTACTTTGGCCCATAGGTTTCTGCCTAGTGCGCCTGGGTCCCCCAGGGTATCTAGGTCGCTTATTGTAAGCTTAATTGGTGGCTGGTATGGTGGCTGTCGCTGCAGTAGCCTGATGGCTGTGCAACAGAAACGCCCGAGACTGCTGAAGAACTTGAGGATTTCCGTCACTCCATAGTTCCGTCAACCCGGGGAGATACCATGACTTAATAGCTTCAGTTTGCTCGATCAAACGAGATGACCATGAGGTAGATCTGGTTGCCTCACGAACTACTACGAATTACCCAGATCGGACTTTCCCCGCTTGTCTCATCCTTCTGCAGGTCATGCAAGTCCCTGGATGCCTTGCGGTTTGCCTCGCCTTTGGTGCTCCACACTAACCAGACAACAACACTGCAGTCGGGCGGCGAATATTGGCCCCTCACATAACCATCACACCATAGATCACGCCGGCTTCTGCAAGGATTCATCTCACCAAATTCTAACATCGCATAACATTACTTTCGCTGATATCGAGAACTGCGATCCTGCGACATGAGCGGTTCTGACAAGAGCCTGCTGGATCGCCTGAGTGCGCTGAAGGGCGGCAGTTCTGGCGTCTCATTAGACCGTTCATCAAAGTAACCAAAACTATACCCAATCCTCATATAGTCCATGAAAACACATGGGCAGGAAAAAGAGCAGTGCTAAAAAGTCCTAAAGTGCCCTGAACGTCTCCATCACTGGCATCGAGCCCGCCAAGCCCCCCTCACGAGAGGACGCACTGTCCGCCCGGCTTCGCTCTCTCAGAAACACACCCGAGCGCGAGATGCCACCACCACCAGTGTCGCCGCAGCAGCAGCAGTCACACATCTCGAAGGCCGTCGGTCACGAGACCGCAGCCCGCGGAGAAGCCGCGAGCTTATCGCCGGCGGGGCCCCGTGGGTCCCACCCGGCCGCGGCACCGCCTCAGTCCCAGGCTCCGACGGATGATGTCGATCCATTTCTCGAGACGGATGACCAGACCCTTGAAGACCTGCTCAGCGACGAAGATTTTGGCCCGCAACAGCAGTGGAATTTTGATCCCAAGGCTGAGTCGGCCAAGGTGAACGCCCTTCTAGAAGAACCCTCGAAGGCTTCGCCCGCCCAGCACGCCCCGGACGGCACCGACGATGGCGGGAAGGCCAGGGACGCCGATGATTCGGATGGCGAGGAGATGACCAAAGAGGTGGAGACGCTACTCTCTCAGGCCCTTGACGATGCGCGGCTCAACACCCAGCCCGAAGATGTGCCTGGCCCACCAAACAAGAACCAAGGTGCTGCGGTTGAGGCCGGAGAGGAGGACCAGCAAGGTGACGGCGACCCGGGCTTCTCCCTCCCGTCTGTGCCCTCGACCATTGCAGCCCCAAAGTCCGACAAGGTTGATGATGACGGTGGTCTGCCCAGCCTGTCTCTGCCTTCGGTCCCATCGGGCCAGCCGAAGCATGAGGACCTTGACGACGACCTCACGGCGCGGATGGCTGCCATGGGCGGTCTCGGTGCTCCGTCCGAGGGAGTTATGGGCCTGCCGTCTGTACCTACGTTCCAGCCCGCCGATCGGGCGGTCAAGAGATTGACGTCAAAGGCGGGCTTCACGGACGAGGACGCCGACACGTGGTGTACCGTCTGCCTGGAGGACGCAACGCTGCAGTGCCTCGGCTGTGAAGACGTCTACTGTGCCCGTTGCTGGCATGAGATGCACGTTGGACCGGCTGCCGCCTTTGACGACCGCACTCACAAGGCAGTGCGATTCGTCAAGCCGAAGAAGGATCAGCAGAGAAGGGTAGCATTGGGAGCATCATGAAGTTATGACAATGAAAGGTTTAAGCATTCTGTGATAAGATACCAATTTCCGTTTTCCCCCGTCGCCGTGTGCCATGCCGTACCTATTTCAAAAACAAATATCCACACTCCTTGCTAGTAACCCGAGTCTTCCATGCGATGTGCTTGTTTTACAATCCTAGCATGTGCTTAGCAAACTAATGTTTCGTGCCCATGACCTAAGCCTCCGTAGAGCGGCCGCCGTTGTTATTCTCTGAGGTGCCGTAAGTGTTCTTAGACTTCGACCGCCCCGTAATATCCTGCCACGTAGCACCAAATCGGCGGCCAGTGCTAGCCAATAAACCCTCCTCCTCGTCTGCCTCAGCATCCTCGTCGATCTCGGACATGTTGAGCTTGGGCGTCCTGAAAAGACCTGTCACGAAGACGAGGAGGAAGACGCCAAGAAAGGCGAACTGCGCCCAGAAGTCGAGGGCGCCAAAGAAGGGCCAGGTGATGGTGATGCGGTTCAAGAACTCCGCCATGATAGACGGAGTGCACACTTTCAGGGCGTCCTTCTCCAAGCCTTCAGAGCATTGGACGAGGTAGTCGGGTCTGTCTCCGCAGTTGGAACCGTGAGGGGCAGTGCAGAAAGTTTGTGTGCCATAGATGGAGTACTGTGGTGCCACCATGTTGGCGATGGCATAGTTGATGGCCAGAATGATGAGAGCCAGCATGACTGTGGCGATCAGCAGAGCTTGGGGGGCAGTCCTGCCCTTGCGAATCTGGAAGATGCGGATCCAGAGGAAGCGAATGCCAACAGTTGCAATGCCCGTGATCGAGCTGCTGAAAAACAGCAAAACGAGGAGAGCCATGAGGATGTAGTCAACTGGGAAGGCCTTGGCAGACTGCAGGAAGATCCAGTTGATGGGCTGGAAAATGTTGATATGGCCAAGGATGTAGCCACATCGTTCCTTGCACAGCGAGTTCCTCGCCTTGTCAATGCCTGTGATCAACATTGAGACCCAAATCAAGATGGACAGCAGGAGAATCAGAACGCCTCCGAGCAACTTGATGGGCCTCAGAACGGCGCAGATCTTCAGCCAGATTTTGTAGATGGTGCTGTGACCCTCTCCTGATGCCTCCGCCGCCAGTCTCTCCCGACGGGTCAGAGTCCTCTCCTCCCGAATGAGGGCCTCAAGCTCACGCCTGTCCTTAGATGACATGCCTTCGGGGCGTCCAGCATTGCGCATCTCCAGCTGTCGCTGTCGCTCGCGGTTCTGTTCCAAGGCGGAGGCAGTGTTCTCTGAGAGCTGCGGTGCGGAAATCGAGGGCGCTGACTTGATGAATGACATGGGAAGCAGAGCGAGGCCGGCCGCGGTGTAGAGGATATAAAGCAGAGTGCCCAGAGTTACGAGAAGGCCGAGCGCGAAGGCCAGCGCCTTTTGTCCATTGTTTTGAACAAGAACCCGCTTGAAGTAATCCAGATCCCAGTTGGCCTCCGAGTCGCTACCGGCAGCTGGCACAAAAAAGCCAATGAGGAAAAGAATCACGACCAGAACAACGAAGACCAGGGTGTACTTGAGCGCGCTAACCAGGCGGCTGCCGAACGAACGTCCCTCCTCGACCTCGATCTCATCGTATTCCTCGTACCAGAAGTAGGCGAAGGGAATCACAATGAGACACAGCAGAGCGTCGAAGCTGTAAAGGGAGTAGTAAACGATGCGGAGTGTCTGCAGAATCTCGTAAACCCGTTCTTCGGTGGCCCAGTCCTTCTTGACCCCGAGTGATGCATGAGTCGTAGACGAGATCAGAGCGATGTCGACAGGGAGGAGCAGGACAGTTGCGAGGAGAGCTGTCAGACTGACGATCGCAACGACGCTGACTGTGGCAGATCGCTCCCGGGGTGCTTGCCAAGTGAAAGTGGTGATGATGGCTGCCAAAAGGCAGAGGCCGACGGCAACAGCGTACGCCACCCAAATCAGGCTGGTTTGGAGGAGGCCGGCGTTGGCCATTTTGATCGCGAAACGGCAGCGCCTCTTGGAATAGACAGTTTTATTGAGAAGCAAAATGTTTGGTTGTTTTGCGCAAAGTCGAATTGGAGGGGAGCTGTGGATAAGGTGTCGTCGATGTTTCACTCTGCCTCATTCCAGAAGGGGGAGCTCCAGAGCTACGAGGGATGGTAAATAGTGACGGAACTACTGGAGCAAGTAGCTATGGTCAAGGCAGGTAGGTGACGCAATAGCGTCGTTTAGCGCCTTCTAATCCTGACCTCAGTCGCGCAGAGGCGCGTGCCTT
The DNA here is from genome assembly GCF_011800055.1 of Colletotrichum gloeosporioides. NCBI lineage: Eukaryota > Fungi > Ascomycota > Sordariomycetes > Glomerellales > Glomerellaceae > Colletotrichum > Colletotrichum gloeosporioides. Next base: position 14,843 of record NW_025544678.1, read on the forward strand.
TGAGGTGGTGCTATGACCAGGATCCAGTCAGTGCTTGCAGGCGCAGGTTGCTGAGGTGAGCTGCCCCGGGCTTCACCTGCCCGACCTGCCCGGAATTGAGGACTTTCTGTTGATCCGCCGTCCTGAATCTGCCCAATCAGAAGGCGCAGATGATACGTAGCAAGGACCCGCGATTGTTTAGAGCTCGCGCGCCTGCAGGAGAGCTTTTGGCGATTTGCGACAATCTTGACACGACCTCACCCGAGCATCTCTCCCGCCAAATTCGAAACCTATGACAGCGGGCGGCTCAAGGGCAATCGCCTGAGACTGTCCTCATGCAGTGCTATACCGAGCTCACGCCGCCGACTGGCGTGCAGCACAGCCTGAGTCTCCCTTTCCTCTCGGCGCAGAGCAACAATCTGGTCGTCGCAAAGGGCTCGCTGCTTCAAATATTTGCCACAAAGACCATCTCGTCAGAGATTGACCACACGCAGACTCGTGAGAAACAGACTTCGAGGGCTGATACCCAGTACGACCGCCGATTGAACGACGACGATGGCCTCGAATCCTCCTTCCTTGGCGGCGACGGTATGCTGGTTCGCGCCGATCGTACCACCAACACCAAGCTTATTCTCGTCGCCGAATACCCCATATTTGGAGTCGTGGCAGGCCTTGCGAGAATCAAAATTCAAAATTCCAAGTCTGGAGGCGAGGCTCTTTTGATTGCTACAAGAGTGGCACGTTTGAGTCTGGTGCAATGGGATCCCGAGAAACACGCACTCGAGGACGTCTCCATCCACTTCTACGAAAAAGAAGAGCTCGAGGGCTCGCCATTCGATGGCCCGTTGAGCAATCACCCAACTCATCTTGCTGCTGATCCAGGCTCCCGATGTGCCGCTCTCCGATTTGGCTCCAGATACATCGCGTTCCTACCCTTCAAACTAAACGATGAGGACATAGATATGGATGACTGGGATGAGGATGTGGATGGACCTCGGCCGGCAAAAGAGCCGTCAGCAACTGCAGCTACAAATGGAACTAGCAACTTAGCAGATGTACCATACTCAACGTCATACGTCCTCCCTCTCCCGCAGCTTGATCCCAGTCTCCTCCATCCTGTGCACCTCGCCTTCCTGCATGAGTACAGAGAGCCGACCTTCGGTATCATCTCTTCGATGCAGCGCCGCTCCAACACTCTACCTCGGAAAGACCACTTCTCCTATAAGGTCTTTACCCTCGATCTGCAACAAAGGGCATCCACGGCTATTCTTTCCGTCAACAACTTGCCGCAGGACCTCTTCCAAGTCATTGCCCTTCCAGGCCCTATTGGAGGAGCTCTTCTCGTCGGTACCAACGAGCTGATCCACATTGACCAGTCTGGCAAGCCCAATGGTGTGGCTGTCAATGCGTTCACCAAGGAGACGACCAGCTTTCCTCTGGCCGATCAGTCGGAATTGGATCTGCGGCTCGAGCACTGCTACATTGAGCAAATGTCTCCTGAGAATGGAGAGCTGCTCATGGTGCTCAGAGATGGTCGTTTGGCCATCATCGCTTTCAAAATCGATGGACGTACCGTTTCCGGACTCAGTGTCAGGATAGTACCCGCGGAGGCTGGAGGCAACGTTGTGCAGTGCGGTGCCTCTTCGATTTCAAGGCTGAGCAAGAACGCGTTCTTCATAGGCAGTACTGGTAGCGATTCCCTCGTTGTGGGTGTCACCCGGAAACAGACACAAAACGCGCGGAAGAAAACGCGTTTGGTTGACGACTCTTTCGCGGACGACCTCGAGGATGAGGATATCGACGATGACGACGATGATGATCTTTACGGCGAAACCACAACGACAGTTCAGTCGAGCACAGCCGCCAATGGCGTGCCCAAAGGAGGAGAGATATCATTCCGTGTTCACGACTCTCTCCTGAGTTTAGCTCCGGTCAAGGATATGACGACGGGCAAGCAAGCCTTCATCCCGGAGAGCGAGGATGAGAAGAACTCGGTCGGCGTCGTAGCTGATTTGCAACTTGCGGCTGCCGTTGGCAAGGGCAATGCAGCCGCCATCGCCATCATGAACCAGAACATTCAACCAAAGGTCATTGGCAAGTTTGAGTTCCCAGAGGCGAGGGGATTCTGGACCATGTGCGTTCAAAAGCCGATTCCAAAATCACTGCAGGGCGATAAGGGCGCAAATGCGGCTGTGGGCAGCGAATTCGATGCTTCATCTATATACGACAAGTTTATGATAGTTTCCAAGGTTGATCTAGACGGTTACGAAACATCAGATGTTTATGCTCTTACAGGCGCTGGCTTTGAGGCTTTCACGGGGACAGAGTTTGATCCTGCGGCAGGTTTTACGGTGGAGGCGGGCACGATGGGGAAACACATGCGTATCATTCAGGTTCTCAAGTCTGAGGTGCGATGCTACGATGGAGGTAAGTTATCGGCACTTATAACTGTAGTTCAACGCTGACGAACAAACCAGATCTCGGCTTAAGTCAAATCTTGCCGATGCTTGATGAGGAGACGGGAGCTGAACCACGAGTCGTCAGTGCCAGCATCGCGGACCCCTATCTCCTGCTGGTACGAGATGATGCGAGCATAATGGTTGCTCAAATTGATAATAACAACGAACTCGAAGAGATGGAAAAGCAAGACGACACTATCTTATCAACACAATGGCTTGCCGGGTGTTTGTACACCGACACCACAGGTGTGTTTGCTCCAATTCAAACCGACAAGGGTACGCCAGAGAGCCAAAGCATTTTCATGTTCCTGCTCAGCGCTGTGGGAGCTTTATATGTAAGTCCGCCCCATAACATTCGATTTCAACTTCTAACAAAACCAGATATACGCCCTCCCCGACCTCTCAAAACCAGTCTATGTTGCTGCTGGAATGACCTACGTTCCCCCGTTTCTATCTGCGGACTACGCCGTTCGTCGAGGCACAGTTCAAGAGACATTGACGGAAGTTCTCGTGGCCAAATTGGGCGATGCCACGGAGTCTTCGCCATATCTTATTGTGAGTTCTGTTCGATGAAAGATTTAATGCGTATCATTCTGACTCAGTTGACAGCTTCGACATGCAAACGACGACATTACTATATATGAACCCATCCGCCTCGAGTCACAAGACAATTCCGAGGGCCTCGCAAAGACACTCCACTTTCAAAAGATCACAAATCCGGCTCTGGCCAAGAGCCCAGTTGAAGTAGCGGATGACGATGCCAATGAGCAACCTCGTTTCGTTCCTCTTCGACCGTGCGCCAACATCAATGGCTACAGCACCGTCTTCCTTCCTGGTGCCTCGCCATCCTTCATCATAAAATCTGCCAAAAGCGCACCCAAGGTGTTGGGTCTGCAGGGCATCGGCGTTCGTGGCATGAGTTCCTTCCATACCGAAGGCTGCGAGCGCGGTTTCATTTACGCCGATTCAGAGGGGCACACGCGCGTCACGCAGCTGCCCGCCGACACCAGTTTCGAGCTAGGAGTTTCCATCCGCAAGATTCCAGTTGGAGATGCTATCGGCCTCATCGCCTACCATCCTCCCATGGAGACGTACGCCGTTGCCTGCAGTGTATCGGAGCCGTTCGAGCTCCCCAAGGACGACGACTACCACAAGGAATGGGCCAAGGAGACCATCACCACGTTCCCGCAGATGGAGCGCGGTATCATCAAGCTCCTCAGTCCCGCCACATGGTCCGTCATTGACACTGTCGAGCTCGATCCCCACGAGGTTGCCATGTGTATGAAGACGCTCCACCTCGAAGTGTCCGAGGAGACTAAGGAACGCCGCATGCTTATTGCCATCGGCACGGCTATCAACCGTGGCGAGGACCTACCCATCCGCGGCCGCATCCTCGTGTACGATGTCGTGCCCGTTGTGCCCCAACCTGGACGCCCAGAGACGAACAAGAAACTCAAGCTGGTCGCCAAAGAGGAGATTCCCCGCGGCGCCGTCACCGCCCTTTGCGAGGTTGGATCGCAAGGCCTGATGCTCGTCGCGCAGGGGCAGAAGTGCATGGTCCGTGGCCTGAAGGAAGACGGCACCCTCCTGCCTGTCGCATTCATGGACATGAGCTGCTACGTCACCTCCGTACGCGAGGTGCGAGGCACCGGCTACTGTCTCATGGCTGATGCCTTCAAGGGTGTCTGGTTCGTCGGCTACGCAGAAGAGCCTTACAAGATGATGCTCTTCGGAAAAAGCACTGGCAAGTTTGAGGTCTTGACAGCGGACTTTTTGGTCGATGGAGACGAGCTGCACATCGTCGTCTGCGACAAGGACGGCGTCATTCACGTCATGCAATTTGACCCTGAGCGTAAGTCTCCCCCGTAACCCCGACTGCTTGGCAACTCACTAACCGTTTACAGACCCGAAGTCTCTCCAAGGCCACTTGCTGCTCAACCGTGCCTCCTTCTCGGCTGCGCCGAACCACCCTACCGCAACCCTCTCACTGCCCAGAACAACCACCACCGCACAATCAGCATCTGCGTCCAAGAACCCACCATCAACGCTCATGCTGGCTTCTCCTACGGGTGTTCTTGCGGCCCTGACTCCGCTATCAGAGCAGGCTTACCGACGCCTGACATCCCTGTCCAACAGCATCGCCGCAGCGCTCCCCCACGCAGCAGCCACGAACCCAAAGGCGCACCGGCTCCCGCCCTTAGACGCGCGCCCGCCGGGCGTCGACACAAGCGCCGGACGCACCATCGTCGACGGCGCGCTCCTGTCCCGCTGGAACGAGCTCGGCGCAGGACGCAGGTCGGAAGTCGCCGGCAAGGGCGGCTACGGTAACGTGTTGGAGGTCCGGGGCGAGCTGGAAGGGATCCTCGGATGGAACGGATTGGCCTACTTCTGAGGCAGTTGCTAAATAGGAGGATTATCGCGTTTGGGGCTGAGTATCTTTTGGAAGTTGGGCCTTTTGGAACAAGGCCTTGGTGCAGCAATTGCGAAGAAGCGTTTTCAAGAGGCAAAAGTTAGATCGACGACACTTTTGGTAATAGATTATCCGCAAACCAAGTACATTCACAATGTGGCTTTTACTTGCGTCATGTGCTGTGATACGGTCAAATCACGGATTGTGCGCTGCCGATTAAAGTTATTGAGTAACATTACCGTGACTAGAAATCTAACCCCATACTGAGGTGCCTATGTTTGTCCTAATCTATTCTTCGTAATGCCTTTCTAGGCAATCGTAACTCAAGCTCGTCGTTGGCCCTAAGGCGTTCAAATTCATTTTCGCTCAAAGCAACACAACGCTCTTCTCTCATGGTTGACCTCACCAACCGCAAAGCCAGTCCCTCTGCCCATACCTTAATAGTGTTCCTTGTATCGTACACTCTCATACCTTTTGGTAGTTACTAAACATTCCGAGAAGCGCAACCGAATAGGCGCGACTGAGACATTGCGTCATGGCGACGTGGTATTACATGAGAAATAGGCCCAAGACTAAAATAACCTGGGTGTAATATCTAGGCTGCAGCTTGATGTTTTCGACGAATACTTCCGAAGCGGCGCTTCAGACCGTCACTAAGACGCTTGCCAGTGCTGTTGTGACGGCGCACATCTGCGCTGTTTGACTGTCCGGCGGGCGTCTCTGATGGGCCGGGCCTCCCGTCGGCGGCATTGCTCACGCTACGCTGACGAACCGTGGCACCGAGATTCTTTCGTGACTGGCTGTTGGCACCGGGATGCATCTCGTACTCAACAGGGCCGTTGCCGAGGGACGCCTTGCGCATGCGCTTCTTCTCCTTAAGATCTCTTTCGTAGGTGTACGAAGGCTCGCCCTTTCCTTTGAGATCATCAGGATGGTACGGCTATTCTTAGTCAGACACTGCAGATGACGTCAAAATTGGAACAGCAGACTTACGATTCCGTCCCATCGTTTGTAAGCACCGCCTTGCGCGTCAGGCTCGCGCATGAGGTCCGCTCCCTCCTCATAGTTCATAACGTTGCCGCGCATGTCGCTGCTGCCGACGGGGACGGTGCCGGTTCCTTGAAGAGGAACATGCTTGGTAAGGGAGTCTTGGATGTATTCACGGGGAGTTGCTCTCAAAGCCTCCTCGTTGGATTCCTTGACGGCCTCAACTGGGGCGTACTGCTTGTTGCGGTTGCGGGACGCCAAAGTGGCGTCATACGGGCCGCCATGGTGGTAGACACCACCTATGGTGTCGAGCCCGTCAATGGTGTCGGTCATAGCACCGTTCTTGCGAGTGCGAAGGTGAGGAGCGCGGTCTGCTGCGCGATGCTCCTTCTTGAGCATGTCCAGAGGTCGGTGAGACATATCGCCGTTGTACCTTTGGTTCAATGAACCGGAGCGACGGAGACCGCTAGGGACGTTGTGATGGTTTACGCTTTTGCTGCGCTGGACAGACGGGTCGGCACGACCTTCTTCCTCGTTGATAGGCCGGTTGCGCGCGCTGAAGCTCCGTGTGACGCTAGTGCTCGGAGGCAGACTGTTGCGAACACTGGTGCTGCGACCTAGAGGCCTGTGAGGAGCAGAGGACGAAGCAGGTGAACCGGGTTCTCTGGGCGAGGGCAGTGATGCGCGGTTGTTGTAAGTGGGTGAGAACGGGTTCGAAGAGTGAAAGCTGGAGCGTGTTGGGCTCGCGGAAGTAGGCGGGGTTGGATACGACGAAGCCTGGCTGTGGCTCCTATGACTTCTCTGGCTCTTATCGCTCGGCTGGACCGGGTCTTTCCCTTTCTTTCTCTGTGAGAAAGTACGAAGCAATGGATCGGGATTGATGAATGAGCTTCCAGGTCCGGTTTCCTGGCTAGGTTCAGGTGCAGTGAGTGGATCAAGCAAGTAAGCCTTTGCCTAAGAAGAATAATGTTAATTGAATGTGAGTTGAGAATATGGACGCAAGAAGGCGACTGGACACGAGGAGTTTTAGATAAGAAGTCGAACGACAAGCAAGGACGCGCATGTGTAAGTGGAGGGACCCGTATTATTTACGTCGTCCAGGGCTTAGCTGCAGTCTGGATGATGCCAGCCAGCTTGTCGAGGTCCTTGGAAATCCGATGGCTTGGATGAACAGTGACGCAAGAAGGGACTTCCAGCCGCCTAAGCTTGGGTGGCTGAACCGTGCAGTGCAGGGGACCCGTCCGTACCTTGCTTCCCGACTCACTTGGGTTGGCGGGGGTAGCTTGGGTAGACTTGGGGCTTAGAATAGCAGGCAAGCTTGGGCCCGGGCAGAGGAACCGGTCGGGCGTTCTGGCCGCGAGCGCGGTAGGAGAGAGGAGACGGGACGATCGGCTTCGACCACGTTGAGTGAGTGAGTCCTTGGGCTTCGAACTTGCTGGGGGCGGCAGCAGTGACGGAATGTTGGAGTCGTAGACGGGCGAGACGGAAGATGACAAGACGGCGGATGCGACGGTGACGGGTTGAAAAGAGTGGGGACAACGAGGGAATGGCAGATGAGAACGTGAGCGATGACGATGATAGGGCCGACCGTAAGGCCCAGGCCTAGCCAGCCATAGTGAACCGCAAGGGGAGATGAATGTTCGTCGAGATAATAGTACGACAAATGATGATGGATGGGGGCTGTGTTTCGTTCCAATGCCTGTAAATAAAAAACCGACCATGGACTTACCCACTGCTTGTTGCTGCCCGAGTCGTCCATATTGTTTTTGGTGTAATTGCTGTGGCTGTGTCTTTGGTTATGGTTCTCGAGGGTCGTCGGGTGTTGGCGCAACACGCAGCATAGCACAGCAAAGCGAAGCGAAGCGATGCAATGCAGCAGAATGACAAGACGAGAGATGAGAGGACGCAAAAACCGGGGACAGAAATGCAGGTGTGAGAGCCCTTTTGAACGGCAATGCAGTAGTAGAGGTGTTCTTCACCTTCAGCGTCGTCCGCTGTTCCGTTTGGTGGGATGAGTGAGGTGCACACCCGGGGGCGAGAAGGGTGACGGACGAGGACAAGGACGACAGAGTCATGAGGGTGTGGACGTGATGCCGACGACAGGCACAGTCAGTCCAGGCCCTTCAGACCAGGCGATCCCAGTCCTTCTCAGGCAAGTGTGAGGTGCGCCAGCGTGCGAATGCAGCGTGGCCTGCACCTTCTTCATCGCGGTGCTGGGCTGCTAGGAACATGCCCGGACGGGAAGTGACCATCATGGGACCTGCGCTGGCCGGGTCGCCCGAGCTTGCCATTGGTGAGAAGTTTTGTGGTGTTCTTTTGGTTCTTTCTTTGGCAGGGAGGGGGAGGGGAAAGGGAAGGGAAGGAGGAGGGGTGGGCATGTGCGAAGGGACCGGATGATGTGGGTGGGAAGGCGGGGACGGTGTAAGGCGATGTGAAGTAGGTGCCATCTGGCGGTTGCTGCTCATGGTCTTTACTTACGGCGTAGCCGCAATTATTGGACGAAAACCCGTCACCTTCTGTTTGGAAAGAAGCTGCATATTCATGCTTCTCCCAATTCCTAAATGCAATGCTTGTGATTCTATCCTCACCTCCTCAAAACCACCGTCGTCCAAATCTTCTCTCCATATATCCCCTCCGCCGTCCAGAGTCAGGGTCCAAGGCGCCCCGGCCCCGATCCGCACACGAGACATGTCTCCTCGCCCATCACGTTACCACTTTCCCCTCAGCGGCTCCGCTGGCAGAGACACCTAACTTAGATCCACCCGGCAGGGCAAGACCAAAGCCACGGCATCCTCGGCGGCCCAGGGACCAAAGGAAACAATGAGAAACGAAACATTTCAACCGCTAGGCCACCTTAGCTCAGCCACCAGCACGCCGTCAGCGGGACACGCGGGCCTTTAGAACCTCGTCCGTCGCTCGTGTCTGTTCTTCCCACCGTCCTCGCATTGGCTCCCAATTCCTACGTCATGCGATCAGCAAAACTTTAAAAAATCCCATTTTAGCCAGGGGACCAGCAGCCACGACGCGCCGCAACATCCCATTTACCAGACCACCTCTCCCATGCAGCAACCGTTACAGAGCTGATACGACGAGCAAATTAGCAGACCACTCATAAGTGCCGCTATTGATTCCAATGCGCGTCTGGGTGAAAAGGGAAGAAGGAAAAACATGCAATGGGTCACCCGGCCTCTTACCGAGCTTCCGAGTGGCCCTTCCGGGGCGCCAACGGGGCACGCCGCAAGTCCCCGGTCCACATCTCACTGCCCCTCAAGTCAGGGCCATGCTTGCTCCGATACCTGGCGGAACACGTCGCCCGACCAGGACTGGCCACTCGCTGTCAACGACTGAGAGCCATAAGCTTAAAATTATACCCCGTCGGTGTTTTCATGCTGGTTATGAGCAAAGATGAGCAATGCTGCCCTCATTTGCAAGCTGCCCTCATTTGCAAGCTGCCCTCATTTGCGCCGCCTTATGCCGAGACTAGCCCGTTCTTACTCACGCTCCACGCTCAGTCAAGCTCACGATGCTGCTGAGAGTCTAGAATCTTAGTAGATGCCGCCCACAAGAAGCTTGGACAAGGCAGCTCCGTAAAAGGTTTGTTGCTGATTGTAATTGCGTGCGCGCCTCATTCAGCGTGCATGGGGAGCTTAGACCTAACCTTGCGTATGACGTACCGGGATCGAGATCTGGCTGAAAAGCTTCGCTCGCGTTTCGCAAGGTGTCAACTGCCTTGGGCTTTTCTTACCACCGCCTTTTTGTGTGTACGACTGACAGGTTCCACCACCTTGTCTCTTTGCTATGGCGCTTTGATACGTCCACGTGCCTCACATCTCTCAACTGCCACTGCGCGCTTCTAGGCGACCTCGCAGAACCCCTCAGGCGCAGCAAAAAGCAAATGCATCACGCTCTCGCCTGTTGCTCATTGGCCGGCCAGCTTCCGTCGCGTCCCGCAGACCCAACCGGGTCTTTCGCTCCGGGATCCCCAATCTGAGACCGAGGCCCCTAGCTCCCCGCCGCCGGGCTATGGCTCTCGTTGACTACTCGTCCTCCGACTCGGCGTCTGAGCCGGGCTCACCCCCGCCCAAACGCCGCAAGGCCGCCGACGGTGGCCCGGAAGGTGCCGTCGCCAGCAAACACAACAATATCACCGGTGCTTCTTCATCCGCGAGTCAACCGGACGGCAACTCCGCACTGCCTCCGCTCCCGGAGGAATTCCACGACTTGTATGCCTCCACCGTACGAACCAGCACCGCCGATGATCCCACTCTCCATCAGGGTCGGAAGCGTGCCATTCCGCACATCGTCGGCCACTGGCCTTCTCACGTCTACATTGAATGTAAGACACACACACTCTCTCTCTCTTTCTTTTTCCATCTCCATTTCGTCTCTCGAGCTTACAAATTTCTCCAGGGCATCCAACAGCATCCCAGCACGCGCTGCTCACAAACCTCCTAGCCAAGATCGCGCCCCTTCTAAAGTCTCAAAAGCTGCAACCTCTACTAACCTCAGACCTCAACGCCCCGCTCCCCCTCCACGTCTCCCTCACACGCCCTCTCTCCCTGACCACAGCCGAGAAAGACGACTTCCTCTCCGCCCTCACCTCGTCCCTCTCCCACGCCACAGGGCCCTTCACCCTCTCCCCGCGCGGGATAGGCTTCTTCAAATCCCCGGACTCGGACCGCGCCTTCCTGATCCTCCGTGTCGCCGACCCCCGCGCCTCCTCGCGAGATAACAACAACACCACCGGCAAGAACCCGCAGCTCCGCACCCTGCTGACAAAGTGCAACGCCGTCGCCCTCCGCTTCGGCCAGCAGCCGCTGTACCAGGCCCGCGCGACCGAGCTCGTCGACGACGCCTTCCACGTGAGCATCGGCTGGACGTTTGGCTTGCCGGCAGAGGACGCGTGTCTGGAGACGTACGGGATGCTGCGGCTTCCGGAGTTTGCAGAGGTGAGGAAGTGGGAGATTCCCGTCTTGGGCGTCAAGGTCAAGATCGGGAACGTGGTGACGCATGTCCTACTGCGGGATGCGCAGAAGAGGGATGGCGAGGAGGACAGTCTGTTTGGATGAGGGTCCAGTGAAGCAAGAGTAGAGGTATTGGTATCAATATTGTATATACAGCCTGGTCACGATACCAGTACAGTATGCCCTTGATCTTTCCGGGAAAGGGAGATGAAGGAGGGAAAAGAAAGACAGAAACGCCAATAGCGCCGCCCGGCCATGCACTAAGTAGATGCCATGCTAGGATGTGAAAGATAAAGATGTCTATCTACAACTCGTCCAGCGGCCGCCTCTGGAAGCTCCAGTTCCTCTCGATAACGGGAAGGCCAACGAAGCCTTGGTACAGACGCGCCAGCTCTACTGCGAGAATGTTGAAACTACAACCTTAGTTAGACTTTGCCGACTACCAGTACAGGGTCATAAACTTACAAGGTCTTGGGGAAGGCGGCCCAACGCGAGATAACGAACTTGGTAGCCTTGATGAAGCGGCCGAATTCCTCATCAAAGGCCTCGTCGAAGGCTTCCCTGACGGTCTGTTCCGATCGGGGCTTGTCCTCTGGGTAGTCCTCGGCCGTGATAGGCTCTGGCTCCGTTGACGTGACCACATTGTGCGGCTTCTTGGCCCTGTCGGGAATCGCAGTGGTGGGTTCGGCGGCAGCAGCCACGGCAAGAGCCTCCTCGGCGTCTACCATGGCCCGGAACTTGCCAATAGCAGCCAAGGAGCTGCTAATACGAGCATAGGTGTTGAAGAGGGCGACGAGCTCAGTGCGCTTCAACACGGGGATATCCTTGCTGTGGTTGTCGAATTCGAAGAGGACCTTCAGAGCGGTGCCGTAGCCGGCAGTCTGGAGCTTGCCCCAGAGACGGCACTTGTCGCAGCCCACACAATCCATGACACGACTGACATTGCGGAATCGGTTGCGGAAGTCCTCCTTCAGGGATGGACCCTCACCATTCTTGAACATGAGGCTCTCGTCGAAGATTTGCGGCACACTAGCCGCACCTTCGGTAACTTCGAGAATCTTTGCTCTGGTGGCAGCGTCCTGGTCCAGATCCCCCGTACAGAAGGTGTAGTCTCTACCCTGCAGATAAGGTCCCAACTTGGCGATCGCACGAGTGACCAAGGCATAATTGAAGTACAGGTTGCTGATCCGCTCAGGGTGGGTGTGGAGGCGTTGCTTGTAGCAGGCCAAGTTGGGTTGCCATTGCCCCGTGGTCTGGTTCAGGAAGTCCCAGCAAAGATGGGTGCTGATGCTTGCGTGCATGCCCGAAACCACGCGGTAGAAAACCCGCTTCTCGATGCACTCGTCTTCAGATTCTAAGCCGGTCTGGGCGACAAACGGGGCGTTGGGCTGTTTCTCGCGCATCTGCTCCAAAAGCTGCTCTCGTCCAGCGGCTTCGAGAACCTGCCTGAAGTCTTGCGCTGCTGGTCCCTTGTTGCTGACTTGTGACTGACCCAGAGAAGCGGAATGGGGGAAGGAGCTCTTTTGGAAGCAGTTCTCCCGGTAGATGGCGTCCCAAACCTGGGCGGCGCCAACTCCCGCGTATCCAGTGAACCGCTCGGGATTGCGGAGGAGGCTCACGTAGTCTCCCTTCGAGGTTGCGCTCTCATCCTCCGGCACGCAGTAGTCACGCTCGTCGCACTCGTCGTCGTATTCCACAACACAGCTTTCGCCAACCCCGTCGCCCAGCTTTCCTTGTAACGGTCGTTCGGGGCGCTCGTGCTGCACCTTTCTCGGGGGGTGTTTCGCCAAGGGTCCTTCCAACTTTCCAAGCTCGCTTGCCCGCCAGACTTCGGGAATATCTTCCTCGTTATCCAGGGTCTCAACGGCACAGGCAATATTGCCGCACATGCCATTCTCGTCGTTCCAGAAGGGGCATTTCTTGTGGAAGAGGTTCAGTCGGTAGTGCGAGAAGAAGTCCGTCGAGCTTGTAAGGTCGTCGACGAAGGGCTTGACCTTGGCGTTCAGCTTGTCGAGGGTAGAGTACGAGGCGCATGCGTCGGACACAATGGCCTTGGGCGAGATCTGGTATGATGCGTTAGAGACGGAGAACCGATAGCGAGATGCCGCTGCGAGGGCACAGGTCGCGAAGAAGAAAAAGAAAACGGCGGCATACCGCACAATCATCTTGGGCGCGTTCGCATTGGACTGGCGACCCCAAGAGCGCGAAAACGGAGAGGAAGAATAGTCTGCTTGCAGACCTCATGTTGAATGGTTCGCCGTGGGCGGGGATGACCGGACCGGACTGTTTAATATGCGACGCAATGACAAGAACAGCTGGTCGCAGGAGAAGAGGTTGTCAACGGAGAATGCGGACGACAAGTTTCCAAAGGTTGGCTGAAACGTCCAGAGTGTCCGGGCTGGATGCGTGGATCCGAGGCAGTCTTATGCCGGTGGCGCCTGCAGCGTGCAAATAAGCCGAACGGGTCAGGCAGCGCCAATGGTAAAGTTGAGTGAGGTTCGTTTTGGCGAAACGGCCCGGGGGCGCTGAAAGCTAGAGATGAAGTGTAAATGGACCAGGTGTGGTTCTCCAGTCTTGTCTCAAGTCTGACATAAAGATGGAGGTGGCATGAGCATGGGCCTGTCACCGCACGATCGACGTTATTCTCTTGGCCAGGAGCTCTTATTTAAAGACGGCCGTGGAACCCTGAAGGATGTTGGAGAAGATGACAGCGTGGATGGCTGTGCAAAGACCACGGACGATAGGGTAAGAGAGAGAAGACCAGACAAGTGGCCAGCAATTAAAACGGGATCGTCGGGGCCTTTTGCAGGTTGCCAGCTTTCCTGTCCTCAGAAGTGAGGAGTCATGTCATTCATTGGATTGGAATCTGTCCTCAATCTAACATCAAAGGCAAAAGCCGTATGCGTAGGTAGCACACCGTACAGCACAGCAGGACCTGCCAAGCGTGGAAGCAACAATAGAACCCACCCTCCAGGCCGATTAATTCGTCGGAGCTGGGCCCTGACTCCCTGAGTGCCGTCAAATATCGTACTACTTTATCTGGCGAGGATTAGCTGATCCTCAAATGCGAGCCCGATCCCAAGTACCTCGGCCGCCTGGGGCCAGCGAAATGATACATCGCTCTCAGGGCTGTCTTACGGGGGCGAAAGGCTAATTTAGGCATTGGTGAAAGGTGTCCTTCTTGGTGGAAAATCAGCAGATGCAGGAGCCAATTGGAACCACTCTGGCGCCAAATGGTTCCTCATGGCTTCCGCCGTTCCAGATCGCCTCTCGGATGCCGCCGCCGCCATCCAACTCGGCTTGGTGCATCCGCAACTTGCCAATTGCAGACCACGGCGCCTCTGTTATACGTCTGGCTACCCGTCGTCCCCTGTAGCCTTGCCCGCTTTGCACATGCCGACATTAGATGCACATAAACTCACTTTTGCGAGCCTCCTCCAGCTTGTACATGTTCGTCATCACGAAGTCAAAGTGACGTCTCACACTCTACAACAGCTCAGAGCAAACGATCAGGACTACCTATGACATGCACCAAAGAGTATGCAATAAAACTGCGGTATTATACCGCATGCACAGCATCCCGTCTGCATGTCTTGCCACATCACACCATGCTTTTGGAACAAAATTCTGCCCAAGCATGACCACTATCGTTGTCTCACGTCACTCTAAGCTTCGTCGCATGTTCGCAAGCTAATAGGATGCTAGTCTCTGTCGGTCTCATGTTCAACTTGATTGAGCTTTTGAAAACTGCATGACCGCATTGAATCCACGCGTCTATGCCTATGTCCCTAAGCTCCGTCTTCATTATCGTCGTTGGCCGAGCTATTCAGGCGATAGCCAACAACGACTATCTATACAACCGGCGCGCCGCTCCTGCTTGCTGCCCAGGGTGCGAGAGGCTGTCGTTGACGCCCGTTCGCAATCTCTGCGTTGGCAAAGTTCAGCGGCATCGGCTTGGAAGAAGACGCGCCAGCCCAGCACGCCGGGCGATAGAACTCCTCCCTCATCAGACAGATCCTCAACTGGATCCCAAGACAACCAACAGACAGCAAGCAGAACAGTCCAACACTAACAAATCCCGATGACTCAAACCGCCCAAATAAATGCAATAGCCGTAATGGTATGCGCCGTCTTTTACACCATTTGTCGTGGCCCCCAAAGACGAGGTATTATTATCTCCCAATTTCTTCTCATGAATCTCTAGAGAAAGCTTCCGTCATCAATGGCCGTCATTCGTGTCGTTGAAAGCGTTGCCCACACAGGAAATCTGCGGAGCGGGAGGCGGGCATGTGTTCCGCGTTTGCAGGGTAACAAGGAATTCGCCTCGCTTCTCGAATCACTGAGGGGGCTGGTAGTTGAGGGGACGCCTATAGCAGCATGTTAGGTAAACACCGCGCGGCCGAAGTCAGGGGAAAGGCGGACGAACTTGAACAGCAAAATATGCGGCTCCGGCTCATGAACCTCGTAATGCTCCCAGCCCAAACTCTGCACATCATGTCAGCCTGTTAGGTTCAGTGCGGGAAAAGTTCGGACTCATACCTGAGTGATACCAAGTGCGCGCCATTCCTCCTCCCAAAGCAGCTTCAACGTTCCGTGGCTGGCATCATGGTAATCTTTGGGGATAGCCTTGAGCATGGCCTTGGGGAGCTGCACATGACGGTACTCGAATTCGCTGTCGGAATACCTAGATGCGGAGGACTGGGTCAGTTCCATGCGGTCCCTGCTGTTGTGCACCAGCACGAAGGCAACGAGAGACTGGAGGTGGTGCATACCGTGCCGAGTAGTGGATGGAGTCGATGAACTCGTCCAATCGACCCCGTTCGGAGTCGGACAGAGGGCGCGGGACCTTGTTGCGACGGCTCATGTCGATATCCATGGCGGCTGCTGTGTCTGTGTCTGCGTGCGTTTGCGTTGCTGTCTGTGGGATGAACGGGTGGCGTCTAGTCTCGGTACCACAAAGGCGAGACAGCCGGCGGGGTAGCTCTCGGTTCGACGACTACGAGAGTTCGAGTGACGGGTGACAGCGAAGGCGACAGCGGCGACGGCGGTCGGGACTGGCGATGCTCGACTCTCGGACGATTGGGGGTCTAAGGACGCGAGCGAGGACTTGGGACCAGCAGTTCTAGGTCAGGCGACCTAAGCCAAGCAGATGCGAGGTCGAGGGTGGTAAACAACAAATGCAGGCGGGGTAGGCAGGAATTGACGCTGAAACAGGCTGTTCCAGCTTCACCGACTGACTCAAATGGGGGAATGAGCTGGGAAGCAACGAGAGACGAGAGAAGGAGGTCGGGGGACGGAGAGCTTGAACCGATCTCGAAAAATATGGCGGAGGAGGTGGCTGGCGCGCAAGAACGAGGGGTTATTATTCAAGAGTGGGAAAAAGATATGGCCTGTAAACAAAAGTCGGATTGGATCACAGTCAATTCAGACCCCAGCACCAGCCGCCGGTCCACCTGTGACCGTCCACCACTCACACACAGTGCGGCTGCCACCAATTTGCCCTTGGGGTCCGAGGCGTTTTTTTTTTCTTTTTCTTCTTCCCTTCGCTCCCCTGCGGCAACTTCCGCTTTGGTTTGGCCCTGCTCAAGTGTACCGAGGCGCTGTATTTTGGATGAGAGTACCTGTGGTGGCTTGCCTAGGACACCAACTCCCAACACTGACCGACAGACTGTGTGCAGTTCGCTGACAGCGGTGTGCCGACCTTTTTTCTTTTTCTTTTTCTTTTTTTTTTTTTTTTTTTTACTTCTCCCCTGCCTCCGTCCTCCTTCCTCCATCGCGCTCGTGAAATTTCAATCTGAGAATCCGCAACGCAACGGCTTGAATCCACCCAACCGGCTGCCAACCGGCACCAGCCTCCTCCAGTGTCCTACTCGTAACAGCGACGGTTCTCTGCCGCACTGCATCCGCACACTCCACTCTCTTTTCACAGCATTTTACGGTCAAGAACCACCACGCCTGCCAAGTTCTGGGTGCCTCGAAAATTGCTGCGCACCTGAGGCACTAACGAGCCTGTCCCTCCATCTGCCAGCTGCCAGACAATCGGCCAGTTCAACGGAGAGTTGTTCATAGGTACCCGTACGGGCAGATCCCCAGCTTGCAGCGCGGACATCTTCATTGCGAAGTATCCTTCAGCCAGCAATCACAGCGAGGGGAAGATACCCGACCACCTTTCGTTCAACTCCAGCGAAAGCTATTGTTTATCAGAGAACTTTTGACCTCGCCAAACCAACGGTTCTCTCCCGAGCCTTCCCACCTAGGGAGCTGCACTAGACTGACTACCTTACATTCATTCACCTCTACCTTGAGCTCTTAGCTTTTCCCTTCCAGCACAAACACGCTAGCCACAGACTGCGCCCGGCGCCCTGCAGCCCTGCTCGCAACCAACCTTGCGACGGCCCACAGCCGACACCTTCCCCGACCTTACCTGCCACCACCTTGCCAACTGATTGATCCCCCGATTTCCAACGACGCGTCTTTCGCAAAGCAGTCGCAGCACCACCATCGCATCGACCTCCACAAGTCGCCATCTTCCATCAGCCATTGCACCCACTGCATAGACGGCATCTATCTGCAACTCGTCTGATAGAGAGCGCATGTCTCCGCGACCACTGTCCACCCATTTTTGATGGATCACAAGCGCAAGTCGTCCGCCGCAAATGGCGCGACCGAAGGTGCTGATGAGCGCGCCGCAAAGCGCCTCAGATTGTCCCAGGTGAGCTTTTGTTCTGCCCCTTCCCCATGCTGTCCTTGGTCACTCGCCTCTTGTTCGCCCAGCTTTGATGGTCTGGATCTGCCCTTGCAGCCTGTCCCCTCCCGTCGCATTATCACAATGACTTGCCTGCAACTTCCGGGGTCAAGTCAGACCAACCAACCTGCACTTGCCATCACCATCTATTTATCCCACAGTACCCCAGTCTGCCTGAGCTCCTAGCATCCACCAGCAGTCTCCATACCCCTCCATAAGGCATTCTACGAGAAGCAAAGGCGAAACAGACAAGCTAATGTCACCAATACGCAGAAATACAATCTCAGCAAGCAAGAGACTGTCGAGTCTACCACCGAACATGGCCTATTCTTCCTGGAACAGATCCGCCAGACCAAAGATAAGAAGTGAGTCTGTCCTTGACGTACTATGAGGCCTCCATGGCATATAAACCCTCTTTGGAGGTGCACAGCCATCTAAACAGTAGACGCTGACAATCAATTCTCCCAGTGGCCGGCTCGTGGCAGGATACTTCGAAAAGCTCCCCTCAAAAGAGAGCACCCCCGAGTACTACAAGAAAACGCGCATGCCGATCTCGCTGTCCATGATCGAACGGAAGCTCAAAAAGGGAGACTTTTCTACCCTGACCGAGCTCGAGAGCTACTTCAAGCGCATGGTGACCAACGCGAAAGAGTTCTATCCTCGCAACACCCAAATCTTCGACGATGCCGAGAGGGTCCGAAAGGCTCTCAGCAACTACATGACCAAGACGAACCCTGCATACAACGGTGGCAACTACAGTGCCGTGCCGACGCCTCTGCCTGCCTCCGGTGTTGTAGACGAAGTTGAGGAGGAAGACGAAGACGACGCGACCCCTGCCAAGACGGGCCGCCGCAAGTCCCAGGGGAATGCGAAGCCTGCGGAGAAGCAGCCCGAGGTTGACGAAGGCGATGAGGACGAAGACGAAGATGCCGAGGAAGATGAAGATGAAGAGGATGAAGAGGAAGACGACGACGCCGAGGGAGAAGAAGATGATGAGGAGGCGAGCCAGTCCTCAAAGCGCGCCGCAATAATCATCCGTCGCAGGGGCCCTGGCAGGCCTCCCAAGGGAGTGACGCCGCGCAAGTCCAAAGGTCGCACTAGCACACCTAGTCGTCCTGACTGCGAGTACGAGGACGTTCCGTACAAGGGTCTCACTTTCCAGGCCGCGCAGGAGAAGATTGTGGAAGAGATGCTGCGCAAGCGAGAAGACGAGTATGTAACACTCTTTCAGGAACCACAATTACATCCGTACTGATTACTTGTGCAATAGGCCCGAGGCGTACTTCGAGCCTTTTGTAAATCTACCTCCCCGTGCCCTCAAGGACTATTATCGGGTCATCAAGGAGCCCATCTCTATCAAAAAGCTCCAGAAATCTGTCAAGGGAGTCAAGGGACGAAATGAAGCCACAGGTACCAGCGAGTTCAAGAACTGGGCTGCGTTTGAGGAGAGCGCTAGCCTCCTTTGGAAGAACGCTTGCTTCTACAATGAAGAGGGAAGTGAGATTTACGAGCTAGCTCAGGAATTGAAGGTAAGATTTTCGGCGGGAAACAACAATCCTTCATGATAGAACTAATATCGGTCAAGGAGTTCTTCCTGGATGAGCTGAAGCAGGCCAAAGGAGTTGTCCCAGAGCCATCGCAGCCAAAGATCAAGTTGAAGGTACAGCAACCTGCGGCCGAGCAGCCTACTACGTCCAAGAAGATTACAATCCATGTGGGAGGCAAAAGCGATTCGGCGGACTCACCGGCACCTCCTGTTCCTCAGTCCGCAGGCTCTCAAGCAAGCGAGCAGATCGCCCCGAATGGCACCACGCGTCAAGCTGCTAACCCTATCATGCCAGCTGCGATGGACAGAATTCGAAGCACTTCGGCGGCTTCGCCCAGCCCTTCAGTTGCTAACACTATCAAGCGAGAAGATGCCATGCGCCCTTCTCCTGCCGGTACGCCCGGTCACGCGAGTACACCGTCGGCTTTTCCACCTCCTGGTCAACCCGCAGGACTGTCCAATGCAACTTTCCAGCCTATCGGTGCTCCGCAGCAACAGTCGCAGCCGAACGGGGTTCAGCAACCTAGCAAGCCTCTCTGGGACCAGAGACTTCGCGCGCCTGGCAAAGGTAGATTACCGTGTTCTCAGTTTTGGCGACGCCATACTAACAGTTTTATAGGCATTGCGGATGCTCTCATCTCTAGCCTCAAGGTCCAGACTCATCCGATGATCAATCATGATCGTCGATTTGAAGTCACCGTCAAACCTCTCGAGAAGGTGTCCCAACAGTCAGTTACGGTTCATATGCCTGCCAATCAGCTGAGGATTCAGATCATCCCGACCTTGCCTGCCCTCTTAGAGAAGGAGGGACGCCAGTACAGACTCTGGGTAATCATCAACCGGCACACACTCACTCCGGTTCATGGAGTTCCAGGTCAAGTGCTTTCAACCGGCGAAAGGGTATTCGAGGCCCAGCTCCAAGCTGGTATTGTCAACACCATCGAGGTCCACGTTGTTGCAGCATTGCCCAAGGGCCAGAAATTGCCGAGTGGTGAAGACTTTGAAGTGGAGCAAATGACGGTGCTTGCCAACGTCGTGAGAAACTAGGAGTCTCCGATCAGCATCAGTGACGCATCCACTTCTGTCGAACTTTTGGGGGAACACTTCGTCGGTTCAGACCATCAGCGCACAGAATCGTGGGGTGATGGCGTTATCCATCGTGACCGTAGCGCTGCTGAACGGGCTGTAGGTTTCCTTGCCCCAACCTTGCAGGCACTTTGGGACAAAGCTGAAGAAAAAAGGGTCCATGGCGATCTCCCGAACCATCTTCTCGATCGGCGCCCCGAGGCATACAACATTAGCGACAACGGTTGTACCCGCTACCCCCCGGTGCACCATTCGAGTCGCGTGCTGTTGCGACCACATCAAACGCGGACGACTTCGCGAATCGTTCAACCCACAGCAGCGGCTCCGGAGATCAAGCCTCGCAAGCGTTTGCCGGATGACAGGCTGGCTTGGTCCTCGCCATGTGAACAGAAGCCGGGTGTGTCGCCCACAGCAGGGTCGAACCTGCCAGACCCGTGGCGTCCGACTCAACCCAAGCCCCAGAGCCAGCCTGAGGTGAAGGAGGAGCGCGAGAGAGGACTTCATAATGGACTATCTTTAAGTCTTGAGGATGCACACTTGGCAACGAGCTACATTCTTTCCATTGGGCCCGATTTACTTATGAAACTGGGCAAGCACGCTGGTCCTAGTTTGCTGATGCGGGCTTGCGTTTTTGATGAGAAAGTGATAAAAGGACTTGTCAAGATAGCAGGACTCGTCAACTATAACAAGAACCAAGCATTTTTCACCGATCAGGCTTCTATCAGAGCAGTAACGATCAAGAGGATATCCATGCTCAGGCAGGCGGACGCTATGGGCGACAGAAAGAAGGGACTGATACACCTCATGGGCAGCGTAGCACTCCTACTCGATGACCAGGACATGTTCAGTAAGGTTCTGCGATATGTTTCCCCAATTTGAGCTGCGTGGTGCTTCAAGTTCGCAGGGCGTTCGCCCATCCACGGAAAGGGGAAACTGGTTTTGGATGGTTGGTATGTTCAACATTCACAGAGAATTCGTCGTTTGGTCTTATATTGCTGTCGTTGTGGGACTATTTCGATATCTGCGGCCCGTTTATCCGCCTTCAGATCTGGGCATGGAAAGGCGTTGCTGCTACTAGGGTATTGCCGCGGTGAGTTGGGACGGACAAATATGTATAGATAGATAATAAGTGTTCCATCACCAGAGTGATTTTTGCATGGGTTGCTTTCTTTCTATTCTCTTCCATCTCCAGGCCAAGTGGTTTCACGCCGGAATCAAGATGAATTTGATGTCACCCGGAGTTCATTGAGGAAGTGTCCGTGAGCAACTCTGCTCAGGGCTTCTTGCCAATCAGGCATTACAAGCAGAAATACTGTCGTTAAGTATTCTAGGAGCAGAAATATGGCTGGTATATTGAACGTGATGCGAAGCTGTCCCTCCACAGGAGCCAGGATGTCGTACAGCTGCGCACGCTTTGCGCAAAGAACTTCGTATTGGAGTCATACATTGCATGACGTCGTCTGGGGATCCGTAATTCAGCTGTGGATCCTAGTGGGAAAATTGGAGCAGCGTTTACCCCAGCAACCGGCATGCAAGCAGTGTCTTGGAGGACGTCGGTAATGCGGCCGGGATGCCGTCGGACCCTCCGACGTAGCAGCATTCGTTGTGCGACGGGGGGTTCGGGGGTCGGTGGGCTCTTCCCGCCCAGAAGGACAGCACCTGGCGTCACGTTGTCTTGTCTCAGATGCAGCCTCTTGCGTATCTGTAGTTGATGAGCACGAGGGCAAACGCTCGTTGTTCTCGACGTCTGCGAAAGACATTGGGCTGGGCGTTAAAATAGGCGCGGCAGGTTGCATCACTAGCAGCAGCCGGGCCGGCGGTAGTTGATCTGATGTCTAATCTGTGCAAGCTGGTTGGCACACAGGCATGCGGTTCAATAGGTAAGGTAGGTGACAAGAGAGTCTACGCTGAACTTTGTGCATTCGATTTCTCGTGGCCGACTCCAATTGACTCCGATATCGTCTGAAGTTGATCAAAGGTAAAACACCAGAAGAATCCAACTGGTTGGAACCACAAGGCCGGGTCAGCTCGTTGAAAGAAAGCTCAGCCAGCTTCTGCTGGTGTTCCCTCCACAGCGGGTAGGATGAGTCAATTGACCAATGTCGGAATCGAGCTTCCGTGCGGCATGCAACGCCCCCGTTGCCGTGTTCTCTCCGGTGCTGCACAATGTGAAAGGCGCGCCTCTAGGAGACCCTCCTGCTGCAAGAACCCTGTTACCAGTGGCAGGCGAGGTCTTCTGGGCGGTCAAATCATCCAATATTATGGGTCGCCAGCCGTCGGGAGACTGACGATTGAAGGAAAGGCGGTGTCTGTCTCCAGCACCACCAGAAAGGCTGCAGGACCAAGCCGACTGCACTGAGTGACCACCAAACACCTCGCTGCAGCAAGGTGGCACAGTGGACACGGGCCAGAATCCGGGCAAGCTGCAGCATGTGGCATTACCATTTCGAGGGCTAGCGCGGAAGCAATGTGGGAGATCGATCTTCCGATAACGGGGGGTTGATTGGCCGGCGCTCAGGGTGGATACCATCACAGCCAATAGGAGGCTCCTAAAGCAGCCCACTTCAGGTGGCATCTAGCGGGGTACAGGCAGGACCGACGTAAGGACCGGCCCTGAAATTTGTTAACTCGAGAGTCAATGGCACGGCGCTGCAGCGTGGTCGGGGGTGTAGGTATTTGTCTGAAGCGGGGCCAAAGAGTGGAAAAAATTCTTTTTTTCGTCAATTGACTGGTCGACCAAGGTTGGCAGCGAACGCCGTACTCGGTCATCACTGGCCATCCCGCCCAATCCACTCCTTGTAGCGTCCGCCTCGCCTCAGTCGGCCTGCTTCTGGCTTCCCAGCATAATTTTTTTCCTTTACATACAAAGGCTGCCTCTGCCACTCTCTCCCCGGTTACGTCTCTTCTCCTGTGACTCAACCAGCTTTACCCCAAAATCTTGTATAAATATCGTCACCATCCAGACTCTGGAAATCCCGCCTTCCATCGATTCGATCCATCAACCCCGAACCTCGACCGCCGCTGTATGAACATACAAAATGTGCCCTACTCCTGATGTCCCGGCCACCAACGGCCAGTCCAATGGCACCAATGGCCACACGAACGGCTCCAATGGCGCTGCCAACGGCAACAACGCTGGTGCGTAATACATGATCGTTGCGCGACAACTTTTCGACCGTGACTGACTCTTCTCGCGTCCAGACCACCCTGGCTACACTGCCATTCCCGTAAGGACACCCAAACTGGTTTCCCACCGTGACGCCCTGTTCTGACTCCGATCGCGCAGACCAAGCAGAAGCACAGCAACCCTTACCAGCCGGTAGGAGACTTCCTCAGCAACGTCGACCGTTACAAGATTAGTATGTTCTGCCGTGCTCTGGGCCCTGCACTCAAAAGCAGCCACTGACTGGAGGCGCAACAGTCGAGTCCACTCTGAGAGAGGGCGAGCAGTTCGCCAACGCCTTCTTCGACACCGAGACCAAGATCAAGATTGCCAAGGCTCTCGATGACTTCGGTGTCGACTACATCGAGCTGACCTCCCCCGCCGCTTCTGAGCAGTCCCGCAAGGATTGCGAGGCCATCTGCAAGCTCGGCCTCAAGGCCAAGATTCTGACTCACGTCCGCTGTCACGTAAGAAGTCTCGCCATCTTGCGAGCAAGACTCCGACGCTAATCAGTAAACAGATGGACGATGCCCGTCTGGCCGTCGAGACCGGTGTCGATGGTGTTGATGTCGTCATTGGCACCTCTTCCTACCTGCGCGAGCACTCTCACGGCAAGGACATGACCTACATCATTAACGTGGGTCTAACTTCAATCCCGAGTCGCGTAATGATTTACTGATAGTTTCTATGATCAGACTGCCATTGAGGTTATCCAATTCGTCAAGTCCAAGGGTCTCGAGATCCGTTTCTCCTCGGAGGACTCCTTCCGCTCCGACCTCGTCGATCTGCTTTCCGTCTACAGCGCTGTCGACAAGGTCGGCGTCCACAGAGTCGGTATCGCCGACACCGTCGGTTGCGCCAGCCCTAGACAGGTCTACGACCTCGTCCGCACGCTCAGAGGTGTTGTTAGCTGTGACATCGAGACTCACGTAAGTCGCTTCTGAGTGCAAAGCTTTCACAAAGACCCGGCCATGCTGACGCGCGAGATTTAGTTCCACAACGACACCGGATGCGCCATTGCCAACGCCTACTGCGCTCTTGAGGCTGGTGCCACCCACAGTGAGTCGCTTTCCGTAGCCAGTGCTTGGTAAACTACTTGCTAATTGCCTGTCGCAGTTGACACCTCCGTCATCGGTATCGGTGAGCGCAACGGTATCACCCCCCTGGGTGGTCTGATGGCTCGCATGATCGTCGCCGCCCCCGAGTACACCAAGTCCAAGTACAAGCTCCACAAGCTCAAGGAGCTTGAGGACCTGGTCGCCGAGTCTGTCGAGATCAACATTCCCTTCAACAACTACATCACTGGCTTCTGCGCCTTCACCCACAAGGCTGGTATCCACGCCAAGGCCATTCTCAACAACCCCAGCACATATGGTACGTGGTCCCGCTACAGTGTTTCGCCAGTGACGAAAGCTAATTCGGAGCAGAAATCATCAACCCTGCCGATTTCGGTATGAGCAGATATGTCCACTTCGCCTCGAGATTGACTGGATGGAACGCGATCAAGAGCCGTGTCGAGCAGCTTGGCCTCACCATGACCGATGCGCAGGTCAAGGTCGTTACTCAGAAGATTAAGGCCCTGGCAGATGTCAGGCCGATCGCCATTGATGACGCTGACTCAATTATTCGTACATTCCACCTGAACCTCAACTCTGACGAGGAGAAGCCCCTTCTGCCGAACTTGACTGCCGAGGAGCAGGCCAAGTTCGAGCAGGCGGAAAGAGAGCTTGCTGGCGAGCCGGAGAAGCGTGCGTTGGATGATGCTGCAGCGGAGCCCGCTGCCAAGAAGGTTAAGGCGTAAATATTGTTTTCGGGATGCATACGGGACTTCAAAAAAGGGGGCATCTACTTGTAAAATCATAGAGGGGAGAGCTACAAAAGTGTTTAGTTCAGATACCTCATATCAACGACGAAATGGAACGTTCTTACTACGTAACTTTGACGCAGACTCCGATGTCGCCGTTGCTACAATTTTCCCCAGGAACTAGTAGAGCGCTTGCCTCAAGCTTCACCAAGCGCAGACATTCAGGCCACGTAGCTTAAAATGACAATTGCTATCCATCCCTTAGGCTCACCGCTCTTGGTCACAATAAAATCAATGGTCATCACGTCGCGTGCCCGTTGTCCAGGTAAAGCTCCAAAAAGTTACAGACCGGGGTCCAATTGGTGGGGCTTGGCCAAGGAGCTAAGATAAGATAAGCAGCGGCAGAATGCAAAAAAAAAACCTAAGTCACTGACCACTGGATGTCTAACCGCCCGCGCTGAAGCCCTTCTCTGAACCGCCAACGTCCAAAACTTCACCTGGAGAATGCGCATCCCTCCCATGCCTTCATGACACAATAGAAGCCGACCGAAATATCTCTCTTGAACGTCGACTTCAAATTTGACCGATCGTAATACCGGTCGCGATCGCACCATACACACAAACTCCAAGATGGATGCGCACGCCCTGCTCTCGCGGCAAGGGTGGCGCGGCAAAGGGCACTCGCTCCACGCAACGGACGACGCAATCGGCCTCGCGAAACCGCTGCTCCTCAATCGCAAAGACAACACCAAGGGCCTCGGCCAAAAAGCGCATTTCACGAGCGACACGTGGTGGATGAATGCGTTCGACGAGCAGCTCCAGGGCCTGGACACGTCGAAGAAGGGGCAGGTCACGCAGACCGTCACGCAGGGACGGCTGAACCAGATCGAGAAGGTTTCAGGCGGAAAATGGATGCTATACGCGAGCTTCGTCAGGGGCGGATTCTTGGATGGAACGATCAAGGGGCGGGAGGAGGATAGCGGCGCTTCGACGCCGGAGAGCGAGGAGACGAGTGGCGATAGCGAGGATGGAGGCGTCAAGCTGTCGAGGGGCAAGGAGAGGGGCGAGACTAAGGAGGAGAAGAGGGCGAGGAAGGCTGCGAGGAAAGCGAGGAAAGAGGCGAGGGAGGCGAGGAGAAAGGAACGGGCTCTGAAGAAGGCGAAGAAGTCTAAGGCGGTGGAAAAGGCCGATAAGGGCAAGGTGAGGGAGGAGTCTAAGGAGGAGAGGAAGGCAAGGAGAGCGGCGAAGAAGGCGAAGAGGGCAGCGAGGAAAGGAAAGACCGAGTCCGGGTGAGGTTGATCTGGCCAGGACATGGATCAGCTATAAAACCGACGGATCTCGGGCCCACAGGTAGACAACACTGCCGACTGGGAGATAATCGCGCCGTTCACATAACGAGCGTTAACGCTTGGTGACTAGGCATCATCGGGCGAGGCCGGCGATTGCCGCATGGAACACACCAGCCCGAAAGATACCACTGGCGCAGCATACACAGCGCTGCTTACGGCAGAGTTTGCGATATAGAATCGGAGCGCAAGATACACATCCGCGGTGTAACGGTATGCTTTTCAGCATAACCGGCCGCCCTAATTCAACTTTTACGCCATCTAAGCTGCCGACGCTCACAGTCTTCCGTTGTGCAGTTGTCTCTCATGCACAGGCTTCGGGCCCATCTAAACCACACATCTAAGGTTCTTTGGGCGTCTTACCCGGCTTATTGGATAGTAGCCACGGCCTCCTGTCCCAAAAGTCGTCCTTGATGATGTCCAGATGCTCTATCACGACGCGGGCCTTGTTGCGCTTCTTCTTTTCCTTCTCAGCCTGCGACTTGCTCTGTTGCGTTGGCTCGGCCAGAGCATCTGCGGCTTCAGATGCATTGTGAGTTCCGGGCTCGACGAGTTCGTACTATGATTGTGTTAGGATTTTCGTAATTAAGAGGGAGTAGAAATTTCTTTACGTCTCGGAAGATCACGCTGCCCTTCTTGTACATCTCAGGCTCATTGTTATAGTTGATGTTGAATTTCGAGAAGAGAATCTCATTCTTGTCGCCGGAGACGGTGCCCTGGAAAACGTTCAGTTTATTTTGAGAACGGGAGTATTGTCCCTGTTATATGACTCACCGCAAGTCGTTGCTCGGCTTCCTTGTTGTCATAACCGCCTAGTTGGATCAAGGACCAAAATGTTGTATTGTACAAGTTGTTGATGTGGCCTATAAGAATGAGTCAACCCGAAATTCATGATAGAAAAACTCTAAGCAACATTTTGCTGCCCGTATGACTCAGATATGTCAAAACTTACAGTCAACCTGACGCCAGCTCATGTAGTCTCTCAGGTTTGAGACAGTGGGATAGCAAACAGCCCTGCCATCAAAACTTGGCAGAGGTGGTGAAAGCGGGGTATCAGGGAAGTATTGTGACCACAAGTAGATGTAGTTGGCAGTGAATGTTGATACAACTGTGCTCACTAGCTTACTAGAATTTTGTGAGTTTGCGTACTGTGTTGCTGAAGAGTTTTGGTCTCCCCTACCTGGCTCTTCTTTCGAACAGCGTACATGATTTGTGGAAGACGAAGCTGTACTCATCGCTGACGCCATACGCTATGGTGATGTCTGGAAGTTCTGTTACCACGACGCGCGCGGCCGCGTTCATGAGATCGAGCGCCCTCTTGTCGTTCGGCTTCTCGAATTGATACTTGGCGCATAGTCTGTGAGTCAGTCAGAGGCATTCAGTTGTTCGTCTGGTCCGATGTCCCCTTACTTTGTGAAACCTCTCCCGTCGATACGAACCACAATCCATGTGTTTGGAAGAAGTGTGTCAGCTTGCTCGAAAGCCTTTACATATTCGAACCTATGATATGAGTTAGTCAAGCCCCGAGCTTCATATCGGGCGAACGTACTTGGAATTCGCCATAATGAGAATATTCGTGCTGAGCCTGTCAAGGTTGATAGGTGAACACTCAAGAACAGGACATAGGGCCGAGGATGGAATAAGAGGAATCGGGCTCGAAACAGGAGGTCAGGAGTCGTCACCCTCCTTTGACATGCGTCAACCTCGAATGACAGCAAGAGATGGATTTCAGGTAGAGTTCGCGCCGAGTGTAGGGCGGGAATGGTGGGGGAGGGGTTGTCGCTCCTTCAGTGGGGTTCGTCGCTGAAAAGCTACGTCCAAGCACCTAACATAAGTCCCTGATCCCTGCAACCTCTGCTGTCAGCCTTGCAGGCGCGATGGAATAAAGGCAATCGCAACCGCGCACGGCTAAACGATAATTTGCGAGTTTGGAGCTCTCAGGGCTTCCATTTTCTCAATTATCTACCAGCACCTTGTCGCTTCGAAATTGGCTGCACTTGCCCGAATATTTTCACTTGCAGCCCTATCGAGCGTCATGAATTTCCTGCTTAGCAACGAAGAGAACGAGGCCATTGCCGCCGTCGAAGCAATCAATGCGATCAACAACACAAATACGATTCGGTCCGGCCACTCAACATGTCTGCGTTTCAACCGAGCAGGCGACCTTCTTGCTTCTGGCAGAGTCGATGGAACGGTGGTGATTTGGGATATTGAGACTATGGGAGTTGCCAGGAAGATGCGCGGCCACAACAGGAGCATCACATCACTAAGCTGGTCAAGATGCGGCCGGTATCTGCTATCGGCCTGTCAAGGGTGGAAGGCCATTCTGTGGGATCTCAAAGATGGCAAAAGATACCGCGAGGTTCGCTTTCGAGCCCCTGCCTACATCGCCGAGCTCAACCCATTCAACCAGTGAGTATACTCCCCCCCACGTCAGAAGAACTTTACTGACGCGATAAGTCACCAGTTTGTGGCCTCCATCTTCGAAGAGCAACCGATACTCGTGGACATATCAGACGTGAACGATGTGAAATACCCACTGCCATCAGCGCCGAAGCACCCCGAGGGAGAAAGAACCGAGAAGCAGTTGAAAGAGGACGCGAAACAGATGACAACGGTTACGATTTATACATCTACCGGCGAGCACATACTAGCGGGCACAAACAAGGGATGGGTGAACGTCATTGATGTCAAAACGAGAAAGACGATATACTCGGAGAAACCTTGCAGCGGCGTCATCACAACACTGCGTCTCAACAATTCGGGACGTGTGTTGTTGATCAATGCGCAAGATCGTATCGTCAGAACCTTTCACATTCCGAACCTGGCGGCGGAAGACTTGGACCTCGATACGGTACACTTTACGAAGGAGCACACATTCTCGGACCAGGTCAACAGGTTATCTTGGAACCACGTCACGTTCAGCTCCGCTTCCGAATACGTAGCAGCGTCGACCTATAATAATCACGAGATATACGTATGGGACAGAGGCATGGGAAGCACGGGATTGATACGAATCCTGGATGGACCCAAGGAGGAGCAAGGTGTTGTTGAATGGCATCCAGATCGACCGTTCATCGCTACGTGTGGCCTGGAGACGGGGAGGATATACGTCTGGTCCGTCATCCCAGAACAGAAATGGTCGCGACTTGCACCAGACTTTGCGCAGGTCGAAGAGAACCAGGAGTATGAGGAGAAAGAGGACGAGTTTGATATCTACGGTCAGGAGGAATTGACCAAGAGGCGGCTGGACGCCGAGGACGAGGATATTGACGTGGTCAGCTCTGACTTTCTTCACGTGAACAACGGGGGCAAAGAAGCGTTCCGCATGCCGATTCTTTTCGATCTTGGCGAGAGCGACAGCGAAGAGGAGTTTGTCGCGGTATCTACCGGAACCATGAGGAGAAGGAGTCCAGGTGCGGACGGTGAGATACCGGATAGCGAGGTGATTGAGGAGAAGATTCCATCAAGGAAGGGTGCAACCAAGCCGTCCAAGGCTGGCAGGAGGCGATGAAGGACTTGCTGTTACTTCAGTGTGGTGTTTCGACTGCTCCAGCAGCCTGGATAAAGCGTCGGTGTAGACGCGTGACAGGGCGTTGGATCGCGTAGCTATGGGACGAGCTTCGGTTGGCGTCCAGACCCCTGCTAAATATTTAGCGCGACGGCGGTGATGCCAGAATCCAGCTTTGTACAGCTGCTTATTAATAGCAAACAATGCCCAAGTGGTTTTAGCAAGCGCAATTTGAACGTAGTCGTGCCCGAAAGAGTGCATCGAGACGTCAAGAAAAGACCTCGAGTCAATGAAAAAAATTTTTTGACTCATCGGCCAGTTGCAACTTGAGGCCAGTCAGCCAGCGCGCCTTCCAACGAATCTCCTTAGAAACGTCAAGGTAAGGTAGAGCTACTTCTGTCCTCGTAAGAGATTGGTGCGTTTCAGGATTTTTGCGGGTACCCGGACTACCTCCAGCGGGAGCCTTAGGCACGCGTTCCCAGCCAGAGAAGGAGAGAAAGGAGCGTGACTGCCTACTCCGGCTAGCGTCCTTTGACAGGCTGCGCCAGCCGCCTCCAGGCAAGATTTCTCTGACCTCGCTCCTCGCTTTTGCCTCCACGGCTTCACATCTACAACTACCGACAAGCCATCGCTTCACCACGCGCATCGTCGGAGAGCGCGTCAAAGCACCAGCACACTCCTTTCCGACTCGACGACCGATATCACGATCGCGATTTTTTCTTCGACTCGCCCGCGCTCGGAAGCCGCGATTGGGAGGAACTGTGGAACCTTCTCCTGGGCCGCTGGCCGGGGATTGGCGTGGTCAAGAGCGCCATCATTGGAACGACTTTTCTCGACCTTTTGCATCTCGACGAGCGTTTCGTACGATAGAATTTTGCATTTCCGACTTTTTGCGCCTGCTTTGCGACCTTTTCGAGTCGCGTAACGACTATCTGCGGCATCCGCGTTTTTCGCCCCCGGACTCTGCCAGTCACGCTTCGACACCTTCCTTCCCGACTCCGTCAGAAAAACCGGCAATATGGCGAACCTGTATTTTACGCACTCGAGTGCGCCGATCAAGACGGTGGAGGAGATCCAGTTCGGTCTGATGGCGCCCGAGGAGATCAAGAATATGAGTGTTTGCCACGTTCTCTACCCCGAGACCATGGACGAGACGCGCACCAAGCCTCGTGACGGCGGTCTGAACGACCCCATGCTCGGTTCCATCGATCGCCAATTCAAGTGCAAGACCTGCAACCAGGCGATGGGCGAATGTCCAGGTCACTTCGGCCATATCGAGCTGGCCAAGCCTGTGTATCACCCCGGCTTCATCAAGAAGGTGAAGAAGGTGTTGGAAATCGTCTGCCATAATTGCAGCAAGGTGCTGGCGGATAGAGTTAGTCTAACCGGCGTTGCTTGACAGCCACCTTGACTCTATTGTGCTAACCTACCCATCTCAGAGCGACCCAGAATTTCTGCAAGCCGTGAACACCAGAGACCCAAAGGTTCGATTTAACCGGATATGGAATATCTGCAAGAAGAAGACCCGGTGCGAGAACGAGACCAAGGAGGTCAAGAACGACGATGGAGAGTACAGTTTGGGAATGAAGCAGGCTCCCGTCAACCACGGTGGTTGCGGCAATATCCAGCCCAGAGTTCGTCACAAGGCGTTGCAGCTCATCGCCAAGTACGAGTCGTCTGGCGAGGATGGTGTGAAGAAGAAGGAGGAGCCTCAAATCACCCCCGAGATGGCTCATAACATTCTGCGCCGCATCAGCGATGACGACCTGAGAGACATGGGTCTGAACCTCGAGTACGCTCGTCCGGAGTGGATGATCGTTACTGTTCTGCCAGTTCCGCCTCCGCCTGTTCGTCCTAGTATTTCTATGGACGGCACCGGCCAAGGCCTGAGAAACGAAGATGATTTGACCTACAAGCTGGGCGATATCATTCGAGCCAACAGCAACGTCAAGCAGGCCATTCGCGAAGGCTCTCCTGCTCACATTGCTCAAGACTTCGAGCAGCTTCTGCAGTACCACGTTGCCACCTACATGGACAACGACATTGCTGGACAACCTCGTGCTCTCCAAAAAAGTGGTCGTCCCGTCAAGGCTATTCGTGCCCGTCTCAAGGGCAAGGAGGGTCGTCTCCGTGGAAACCTGATGGGTAAGCGTGTTGACTTCTCGGCACGTACCGTTATCACTGGTGACGCCAACTTGTCTCTCGACGAAGTCGGTGTGCCCCGAAGCATTGCCAGAACTCTCACCTACCCTGAAACAGTCACGCCATACAACATCGGCAGGTTGCACGAGCTGGTTCAAAACGGACCCAACGAGCACCCTGGTGCCAAGTATGTTATCCGCTCTGACGGAACCAGAATTGATCTTCGTCATCACCGTCGAGCCGGACAGATTTCGCTCGAGTACGGCTGGAAGGTCGAGCGTCACTTGATCACGGGCGACTACATCATCTTCAATCGTCAGCCCTCCCTGCACAAGGAGTCCATGATGGGTCACAGAGTTCGTGTGATGCCATACTCTACTTTCCGTCTGAACTTGTCCGTCACCTCACCCTATAACGCCGATTTCGACGGTGACGAAATGAACCTTCACGTTCCTCAAAGCGAAGAGACGAGAGCAGAGGTCAAGGAACTGTGCTTGGTACCGATCAACATCGTATCACCGCAAAGAAACGGTCCCCTCATGGGTATCGTGCAGGACACTCTTGCCGGCGCCTACAAACTCTGCCGTCGTGACGTTTTCCTCACCAAGGAAGCCGTGATGAACATCATGCTCTGGGTTCCCAACTGGGACGGCGTAATTCCCCCACCAGCTATCATTCGTCCTCGACCAAGATGGACGGGTAAGCAGATCATGAGCATGGCTATTCCCAACATTGTCAGCTTGCACAATGCCCCGGATTCCAAGGAAGACAACCCGCTTAAGGACGAGGGTCTTCTTATTCAATCCGGCGAGCTCCTTTACGGTTTGCTTTCCAAGAAGAACATCGGTGCTGCCAGTGGTGGTATTGTCCACATCGTCTACAACGAGCACGGCCCCGAAGCGTCTATGAAGTTCCTTAACGGGGTTCAACAAGTCGTCAACTATTGGCTGTTGCACAATGGTTTCAGCATCGGTATCGGTGACACGATTCCCGATAAGTTGACCATTGAGAAGGTGCAGGTGCATATCGACGAGCACAAGGCGGAAGTCGAGGCCTACACTCAGCAGGCTACCGCCAACGAGCTCGAGCCTCTGCCCGGTATGAACATTCGTGAAACTTTCGAGAGCAAGGTTTCCAAGGCCCTCAACACTGCCCGTGATAAGGCTGGTACCACTACACAGAAGAGTTTGAAGGACTTGAACAACGCAGTCACCATGGCTTCGTCTGGTTCCAAGGGTTCATCCATCAACATCTCCCAGATGACTGCGCTTGTCGGACAGCAGATTGTCGAGGGTAAGCGTATTCCTTTCGGCTTCAAGTACCGGACGCTGCCCCACTTCACCAAGGACGACTACTCCCCCGAAGCTCGTGGTTTCGTCGAAAACTCTTACCTCCGTGGCCTGACGCCAAGCGAGTTCTTCTTCCACGCCATGGCTGGTAGAGAAGGTCTGATCGATACCGCTGTCAAGACTGCCGAAACCGGATACATCCAGCGTCGTCTGGTCAAGGCTCTTGAGGATGTTAGTGCCAAGTACGACGGTACAGTCAGAAACTCCCTGGGTGATATCCTTCAATTCCTGTATGGTGAGGATGGTCTGGACGCTATCTACATTGAGAAGCAGCGGATGGACCACCTCAACATGTCAGACAAGAAGTTCGCTGACCGGTTCCGCCTCGACGTCATGGATGAGACCAGACCAGAAGAGCTTGACTGGCTTGAGTACGGTAATGAGATTTCTGGTGACCCGTCAGTCCAGCAACTTCTGGACGAGGAGTACGAGGCTCTCCTTCATGATCGCAAGCAAGTTCGCAAGATCAACTTCAAGAGGAAGGACGACGAGTCGATGCAGCTGCCTTTGAACATCGTTCGTCTGATGGAAACTTCCAAGAAGCTCTTCGCTGTCGAAGACTTCCAGCGAAGTGACTTGAAGCCTCAGGACGTCATCCCTGCTGTCCAGGCTATGCTTAACAGAATGACCATCGTTCGTGGCAACGACGAAATCTCCAAGGAGGCCGACCGAAGCGCCACCATCCTCTTCAAGGCGCAGATCCGCTCAAGATTGGCCTTCAAGCGTATTGCTTGCCAACAGCGTCTGAACAAGATGGCTTTCGAGCACGTCTTGGGAGAGCTGGAAGCCCGTTGGGACCGTGCCTTTGTCAGTCCCGGTGAGATGGTTGGTGTCATTGCTGCGCAGTCTATCGGTGAGCCTGCCACGCAGATGACCCTGAACACCTTCCATTTCGCTGGTGTGTCTTCCAAGAACGTCACCCTGGGTGTCCCTCGTCTCAAGGAGATTCTCAACCTAGCTCAGAACATCAAGACCCCGTCCATGGTTGTCTACCTGAGTGGCGAGGAAAACGCCAGCCAAGAAGCTGCCAAGGCCCTTCGAAGCACTGTCGAACACACGACCCTGCGGTCTGTTACAGCCGTCACTGAGATCTACTACGACCCTATCATCACCTCGACAAACATTCCTGATGATTTGGATATGGTCGAGTCCTACTATCTCATTCCGGACGAGACTCATGACCGAGCCGAAGATCAATCCAGGTGGCTGCTCCGTCTCACGCTCGATCGTCAGAAGTTGCTCGACAAGGAGCTTACTGTCGAGGACGTTGCTAGGCGCATCAAGGAGGAGTACCCCAACGATCTCGCCGTCATCTTCAGTGACAACAACGCCGAAGAGCAAGTTATCCGCATTCGCCCCATGCACACTGGGAACGACGATAAGGACGAGGATGGTGAGAAGAAGATGGAGGACGATGTCATGCTTAAGAGATTGGAGACTCACTTGCTGGACACTCTTTCTCTGCGCGGTGTGAAGGGTATTGAGAGAGCCTTCTTGAATAAGGAGACGAAGCTCATCGAGACCGAAGACGGAGCATTGCTGGCCGCCAAGGCTGATGAGCGTTGCTCAGAGTGGTACCTGGATACCTCTGGAACTGCTCTCCGCCAGGTCTTGTCTGTCGATGGCGTCGACTCCACTCGCACATACACCAACCACTTGTGGCAGGTTGTTGAGGTCTTCGGTATCGAAGCGGCGAGATCGGCACTTGTCAGAGAATTGACGCAGGTGTTGGCGTTCGACGGTTCCTACGTCAACCACAGACATCTTGCTCTTCTCTGCGACGTCATGACCTACAGAGGTACGATCTCCGCTGTCACTCGTCACGGTATCAACCGTGCAGACACTGGTGCTCTCATGCGTTGTTCCTTCGAGGAGACGGTCGAAATTCTGCTCGAGGCTGCCGCTGTTGGTGAACTGGACGATTGCCGCGGTATTTCTGAGAACGTTATGCTCGGTCAGATGGCACCGATGGGAACCGGTCACTTCGAGGTCCTCCTCGACCCCAAGATGTTGGAGACTGTCATCAGCGACAACTCGCGTATGGGTCTCATGCCTGGTATGCCTGTCAAGGGCGGCGAGGCTGGAGGTGCCGCAACCCCCTACGACTCTGGCTCTCCTATGGCGGATTCTGGATACTTGTCGCTCAGCTCTCCTGCAGCCGGAAACTTCTCTCCCATTGTGGGCGCTGGCTCAGATTCCCCTGCCGGTTTTGGTACCGAGTACGGTGGAGGAGGCTTTGGTGGTATTGGTTCTGTCAACCCGTACTCGGCACAGAGCCCTGGACGGCCAACAAGTCCATTCAGCACGTCACCGACCTCGCCTTTCAGCAGCTACGGATCTTTCTCGCCGTCCTCGCCGAACGCGGGATACTCTCCCACATCGCCACTCATGGACGGTGCTGGCGGTCGTTACGCGACTTCGCCACAGTTCAGCCCTTCTTCCCCGTCGTTCTCCCCGACGTCACCCATGTTGCGACCTACGAGCCCTGCAAGCCCCAACTACAGCCCGACGTCTCCAAGCTACTCGCCGGCTTCTCCCTCGTCGCCAAGGCACTACTCGCCCACCTCCCCGGCGCAGTACGCCTCGCCTACCTCGCCGAGCTACTCTCCTGCCAGTCCCAACTACAGCCCGGCATCTCCCAACCTTCATGGGGCTGGTCCCACGTCGCCATCGTACTCCCCTGCGTCGCCGACGTGGTCGCCAACTTCACCGGAGGCGTACTCGCCGACAAGCCCGAGTTTCAACCAACGAACTCCTGGGGCGCAGCAGTCTCCGACCAGCCCCAGCTACTCCCCAACCGTAAGTGTACCATGGTTCCTATAAACGAAAACCTGGCAAGTTCTAACATGATGTCACAGTCACCTTCTTGGTCTCCGCGAACCCCTGGACCCGGTGGTTCTGGAAACTAAACGTGTGTCGAGCTCTGATGAGGCATCCGATCATGCCTTCGGTTCGCCACTTTCTTTTACTCTCCTAATACGCCGACTAATGATTCTACGGCTTAACTGGTTCTGGTTGATTGGAACATTGCATCTCATCACAGACGCAGGCTGTCACTGATCTCTTCTTTCGCGCGGAGAAAATGGTTGCTATGCATCATAGAAGTGCTCCAGAGACATCACACAAAAACAACACAAGATTGCGCCAAGCAAAATGGCTAGAGGGAAAGGTACTGGACAGGAAGCGGCACGCATATCTACACCCTCGCAAAACAAACGATTGAGAAGAAAAAAAAATTCCCAAAGAAAGAAAACCCTTTCCCGGCGTGGTTTCTGTAAAAAGCTGATTTGTATTATATGCGAGGGGTTTTAAAGGGGAAGGAGGGAGGGGANTTCTGTAAAAAGCTGATTTGTATTATATGCGAGGGGTTTTAAAGGGGAAGGAGGGAGGGGAGTGGACTCTTGATTTTGATGGTTACGTGCGACGGAGAGATGAGGTTGAAGGACTCCCCGGCCCGACCCCCTATGTTGGAAGAGACAAAGACACAGATTGGACTTTTCTCGCGAGGGAGAGGAGGTTTAGTTTTTTTTTTACCCCCCTACCCACAGAAGACACTCTGAAATGGACCAAAATTGGTTTTGCTGCGAATAACACTGTGCCATGCATGTTGTGCAACCTTCTATGTGTAAGTGTGCAGCAACCGACAGAGCCTCCGTTGTGATGATGACCGACGACCTGCATCAATCCAGGCGTGTGTGCCCAGTCGTTGCAGTTGCAGCCCGAACATCGCGTTTACTATTTCAAGGAAATGCCAAACGTTGGGCAACAACGACAGCCAATTTTACCGCTCCAGGGCCAGAAAGAAAGGTGGGTTCGAGGAGCACGGTTGGGGAAATGTGTGTCGATGGAGTCGGACGTGATCTACGGCGTTGTCATCACTTACTACTCCTACTATTGAACACAACCCACGCCCCCCCCTCTCGCTCTCCCCCTTCCTCCCCTCCCTGCCTTGAGACCGTACACCAAGAATCGCCTCGCTCATCCGAGGGGGGTTTTCACGGGGGAGACGTCACAATCTACCCACGCGTCCGCGTTCCTCCTTGCCAGAGCGAACTGACATGGCACCAGGACGCAACAGGAAAAGCTCCTTGCTCCTTGTCATCGTCCCTCCTCTCCTTCTCCTTCGCGTGCCCGAGCAGGCAGCGGCGCGGACGGCGGGTGCGCGGACGCAGGCGACAGCGGCGCCACCCGCTTCCCACAGCGTTCGTCAAAAGTCTGTTTCTAATTTCCCTGGTCCTCCTTTGTCTTGGGCTCTTGTATCTCCTCTTTTCGGAGAGGGCCCCTTGAGGCTTGTGTGTAAAGGCATGAGGGTTATCCATGAACAACATCAATGATGCAAGGCGGGGCCGGAGCTCGTACCCTGCTGGAGACTCGGGAGGGGGGCCGTTGACCAAGGGTCAGGTAGACATCATGGATTAGTTGCCCACAGGACAAGACGCGTCCTCGTCGGACTGCTCGCTCTTCCTCTTTCGGCCAGCCGAGAGGCTCCATCCATCCTCTCCGTCTCCATCTTTAGTCCCGTCCCGTGTGCCAGTCTCATCGTCACAAAAGTTACGAGTCATCATACATGCTCACGATTCCGGTCTGGGCATTCAGCCTCTCTCCTCAGTAACCACGGAGCTGTGTGCAATGGATGGGGATGAAGGGAGGAAAGGGCGAACCAGGAGTCGTTCTTGATGATGGTGTGCGGGAGGTCGCTTGACTCTCTGGCCTCACCAACACCCGCCGAGGGTTCCAATCCAGATTTGATGAACCCTCCCCCTCCCCTTTTTTTTCTCTGTTTTTTGCCAAGCCGCGGTTCTTGCGGTTGGTTCCAACATGTGTACGCTCAGCAGCACGCGTACATACTGCCAGTGTGTGTGTGTTAGTGCGTGCGCGTGGGCCACACCCGGTTTGGGTGTGTTGAAAAAAACGAAATGAAGAGGAAGACTGCCTTACGGGGTTGCGGCCGAGTGGCAGAGACTGTGCCGTTTCCCCCGAGCCCCGAACAAGGGTATTTACCAGGTCCTTGGGGCACCGTATCCATAGCAGGCATGAGAGAGAAGGAAAACGAAAGTCCCGCCGAAAGGGCCATCTCAATCTAAGCCGGCCCAGATCAATGACATTGTTCATTGATCAAATGCAAGGCGGCAAAAGCCAGGCAGGCCATTGTGCCTTTCGCCTGCGCCTCTCTTCCCCCCTCTTCGACTGCTGACTTTGAGGGCGTATGCTCACTTCCCAAGCGCCCGTAGCGACCACAATGTTATGGGAATTGTGGGCTCCAAATTTGCGGCGAAAAGCAGGGCCCTGACCTCATATGCCCTTTGCTGCTTGTTGGTCTTGGGTTGGACGGCGACCCGGTCAACGGGCCAAGGGAACCGGAGCCCGGTAACAGGGCCCCCTCCAGCAGTCGAAGGGAAAAAAGGAAATATTGAAGGCGTTTGACTGCCACAAGCGAAGTAACTCGGTGAAAGATGGAAGGGGCCAAAGGTCATCGAGTCCCCACAATGAGACGGTTATTGCGCGTTGTCGAACCAACACGGTCTCTCTGCTTTTCGTTCATTCTTGATAATCCATCATCAATCAGTCGCGCCGCGTGGGACCTAGAACTCGGCGCACAGGACACACGGTCGAGACGCTACAACTTCGAACCGTCTGCCGCAAAGATCGATCACTGGGGTTATCCCTAGCCCTAGCATGGTGAGATGGGGCATTGGGGGTGAAGCGCTGAGGCGTACATGGGGTTGAAGGGTTCCCGCGGCTTGGAGTTTTGTTGATTATCCCTTCTATAAACACTTCAGTTAAGAGCGCGAGCATGGGCCCATGTAGGAAGGATTGCACAAGGAGGGGAGAGAAGCAAAAGACCAACCGTGCCACCCTCGTAAATCGGCCGGCTTGCGGGCTAGATTCCGCTCCCGTCGCTGATTTTGGACCGGTCTGGCGAGATATACTGGGGGCCATTCGCTTGACGTTGGCCTCGAAGGGGGCGATGAGCTTGTGAAGAAAAAGGAAGGAAAAAAGGCATGCGACGATATCGCGAGTCGTCTAACGATCTGCAACTGTGGCGCAGTTGGGCTTGCTTCCGCCCAGCATCCGACCCCAAAAGCTGGCAGCTCCTGAGCAAGTAGAGTACCACCTGCTTTTGTGAAGTTTCCATTGGGCCTGATTGGCTTTATGCAGTCGAAGCGATGTGCATAGCCGCCGACGACCAGGCTGGCGGGCGCCCTGGGCGGCGGCCTGCACATGCAAGCTGGCTCCGGACAGCACCCTGTGCCCCAAACACGCATGCAAGTTGGGTGGACGGTCATGGCCGAAGATCCGTCGCGAGCGGAGAGGTGCTGAGCGCAGTGCTGAAGTTAAGCGAAACCCCAGACTGGCTGGGTGTTGTGGGCACAGTATTCAGTGCTTGAATCCGACGAAAAAAGAATGCGATTGTGCTTTTCATGTTTGTGCTGTAGGACGTGACACGGAGAGTGTCAACGTGGTAGACGACGGGCCGAAGACGAGCACGAGGGATTCGGCAGGGAGCCAGGACACAGGGGCGACAAACAGCAGCTGCTATCCTCACGCCGGTTATTTTAGGCTATTGAGCAAATGTTTGCCGTCACTCTGTTGAAAATGACCGTATTAGCTGGCAGAGACACGGCGTGAAGGACTCGTATGCCGGGCAAGATTTGTGATTGGGGTGAGATGACGGCCCTGGGGTATACGCCCGTCTGGCCTGGCGAGAGGCTCTCTCTGTAGCCGGGTTGTGTCCGTTGGGCATCTTGGCGCAAAAGAAAGAAAAAAAAGCGGTTGACGAAGGAGGCAGATCGGGAAACTCGTTCGCATCGTAGTGTTCATCCAATTCCCTTGAGGTCCTGGAGATGGGACCCCATGTTCCGCATGTCTAAAGTTGCTTGGGATCCCCTAGTCAGCGGTCGATTGCTAGTGGAGGAGGCATCAATGCTCAGGCTTGGCGCACTGCAGCGGGGCACTTGAACGGCGAGACTCTGGTCGCAGCGCGAAGCTGCATTGGTATGACGCGGGAATGAGGCCACGGCAGAGCATTGGGGGTTGTACAAGGTTGCGTGCGGCCAGAAAGAAAAAACAACAGACACAGAGATGGCGACGGCCACAGCAACTGTGAGAAGCAACCCGGCAATTGCTGCCGGTACGGCGCATGTCGAGAGTAATGCAGGCAGACATTGTGGACAAGCTGGGTGGTTGAGGTAATGGTAAACGGTATGCGTGTGGTGGATGTGCGTGCATACGTGCCCGTGTTTTGTGTGATACTTGTGTCGCGACAACCACGGTCTTGTCAAGCGTGCGGCGGTGGTACAGCCGAATACAAGCATAAAGTAAAGTTGGTGCATGCGCGACTCTGGACACGAGGCCAGTCAGCGTACAGAGCTGTGCCTTAGGCTGGTATCCGCAATCATCTTACCTGAGGTAAGGCGAGACAGGACGGGCAGAATCGACGTGCGCCCACATCATCACGTCTTCCAAGGCGAGACTGGGATGGACGCTTGCTTGCCCGCTCGCCTGCCTGCCTGCTTGCGCAGCCGTGTGTCCACCTCGACTTGAAGGCGTGACGGCGAGGCCAGTCGGCATGGATACGAAGGCGAGGGTGAGTGGCCTCGTACGTATCCGTACGTAGGGGAGAAAGGAAGGAAAAAAAGAAAAAAAAACCCAGGGTTCCATTGAGCAACGCAACAACAGGCGAGAGTCGCAGCTGGAAACCGGACAAGGCGTGTCCAGTCTAGTCCAGTCGAGATAAGGGCCTCCCAAAAACCCGGCCGGTGTGTTTCTCGCGTCGCAAAGCCAGGTACCTGGGGCAAGGTCGGCCAGGGGCGGAGGATTTGATGAGACGACGTGACGTTGGCTTGGTGAAGTGCATGATGGAGGTGTGTGGTGAAGTCCACAGAGTAAAATGCTGCACAAAAAAGGCTCCTGCTTGCGCCGGTCTTTTCCTTCCTGCCCTGACTACCTACATGGTATGTCACATCCGGGTTGACATTGACAGGGCAAGGACAGCCAGGCGACGGGAGGACATTGGACCCTCTCTCCTTGCTGTCTTCCCCTCCAGCAGTGCCTGAAATACCTTTGCTTCAAGTATCCGTACGGATACCTTACCTTCAGCTTTTGCCTGGACATGGCGGCTCCGAGCTGGAGCTCGTGCCCGTCTGTCAATCTCCCGGCCCACATCATGGGTGGTGCCCATCACCCTGGCCCCCGGTCTGCTCCATGCATGCTCATGTTCGCACGCACCCTACCTTACCTTTTACCTTACCTTACCTTACCTTACCTTACCTCTACCTATCCGTGCTGCAGTAGTTGCGCTGCGTGAGGTTCAAGTTCGTTCAAGCTAGACAGCTCCCCCCTGCTGACCTACCTTCCCTCCTGGGTACCACCTTAAAAACGCAGTGCGCACTGCAAGCCCAATGCTGCTTCTGCTTCCTGACCCCAAAGCAGAGTGACAACCTCCACGGCTCCCTGTCGTCATCTCATCTTCTTCTGCCCATCCCCCCCTCCCTCCCCTCTAGGCCTCTAGCCTCCAACTCGCCGCTCTGCTACTACGCCTGTCCATGTCCACATCCTCTCGCCTCGATGTCTGTCCCCACGTACGTCCTTTCACAGTCCCGCCATTTTGAGGGGCACATTAGAAAAGGCATGCATGGGTGATGGATCTGAGGGCGGGTTACATCCGGAGAGCGTGTCCTATCCTGTCATCGTCGGGCAGAACTCTCAAGTCTGGCGAGAATGCTCGGAAGCGCAAGCGCAAACTGACTGCTGGCTGCTCCCGGCCTAGTCCAGTCGGTCGTCAGGTAGCCCAGGCCTAGTCTCTTTACTGTCTCCCGGCGTCCGGGGTCGCTCCGCAGAGCAAGGTCCAAACTAACGCATACCTCGTCTAGTCGACCATTCATCGTCTTCTTCCAACTCGCCTCAGACTGCCTGCCTGCCTGCCCATGTTTTGCCGGCTCCTCGCAGCAACTCTGAACTGCTTGACCGGCCCGTCTTGTTTCCACCGGGAAGGGGGGCTTCGTCACACAAGCTCAATGCCCCCATGTTCCATGTTAGTGATCCTTCTCGCCCACCCCCAATCCGACCACGGCCTGAGATTGCACCTTTGAAAATTGATTTTTTTAGAAGATGGACACAGAAGAGAGGCATTGCACATCTCATCGGACTCTCTCTCTCTCTGCCTCTTTCTTAGCGCGCATGGGTTAGCTTAGTACACCCGCCGTTACGCTAAGCCTGGGGGGCAGCGTAGCGTAGCATACCTAGCGTCGAACTGCAATGAGGCAGGGTCGTATGGCGTGGTTTAGTCTCGCTTGTTCCGTCTGCCCTACATAGTACAGAGACGGATGGTGTGAATTCTGACAGCTGCGCCGCAACCGCTCTGGATTGGTGCATCCAGTCTCTCGCCGTGTGCCCTGTTGGTTGCCTTATATTGTCGACGAGCCGTCCAAGTGGCCATTCGGACCAGTCCGTGTATTTTCTTTCACGGCTTCTTTTCTTCCTGTTGTTTTTCATCTCATATATACCGTTGGTTGCACTCACCTGTTTCCCTCCCCTGCTTGTGCGACACCCGTCGCTACGGTTTTCTCCTTCTCCCGTCTTTTTCGCCGACATTTTGCAAGCAAGGTTGTTCGAGGGTGCTCGGAAAAAAGCAAAGATGCATGGCATGCATGGCTTTTGCGCAAGCTGCGTTTGTTGTTCGCAACGCTGCCTCGCTTGTCGCGCGTATCCTGCATTCCGCTGCGGTTCCGGCCTCTATTGCGACCTGGCCTGACCGCCGTCTGCTTAATAAACACAATCGTAGGGGGGAAAAGGGCGGCCGCCCATCACATGACGAGACCCTTATGCTGGGTCAAGTTTGAATCCCACCCGCCGTGCGTGTTGAATTGGGGCCCGGCGCGGCCTTTCCCAGCCTCACGCCCAGACGGCCGGCTGGCTGGCCGATGCCCTCTTTTATTGCGCCGCCGTGCACCGCCGCTGAAGAAGAATGAAAAAAGAGTTCCGATGGATCGTTGTTGGATGACTTCGCCGTTCATGTACCTCTCTGTATCTGCGCGCATCCTTCTTCGATCCCGCCACCAACACGGCAGCAAGGGTCGTTCTTCAGGTTGGGGCCAAACCGTTGCCTATGAATCATGCAATGCCCTCGGCCGTTGGATGTGCGGGAACATACATGCGTTTTTTGCAGACGGACCGCTCCCGCTCGCTCCCTGCCGTGCCGCCTCAGTATTTTTCTGACAGGTAACACCAGTTCCACAGTATTTCGCCGCCCTCTTCTTCATCGTTGCCGACCCTGCCCCCATTCTAGTGCCTCTGTTCGGGGTCCAAGATGCTGGCTGATCTGAATGTGGCCCGACACCGCATGCAGCCCTCTGACAGACCCTCGGCCATGTCACTGCTGCCTTGACTCCTCTTTCAATTCTTACAGTGAGGCTGGTGGTTTGGAGCGTAGTTGTGGAAGGATTGAATTGACTGCGCCATCGCAGAGAACTATTGACAGGCAGAGAGATAGAGAGAGAGAGAATTTGGCCATGGCCAGCCCCAGCATGTGAAGGTTGGGTGACTGGCCGGAAAAGTCTAAAGAAACACCGCGTCTGATGCTGAAAACACGCCCCAATCATGTGAACAGAATCAAGACATCAAGAAAAGGGTCCCCTGGCGAGCGGGTTCCGACAGCCCCAATACATCGCCATCCCCCAAGGTTGCTGTCGCCAACATCGCCTGACCGTTGAAGAAGAGTATGAGTGTGGGCGTGAGCCCTATGGCTCCATGGAAAAGCCTGACGAGAGGTCATAGTCTTTGGACCGTCTCCTTTCGTGGCGGTACGGGCGCTGTTCTACACGGCGATTCACATGTTAGCAGCGCACCACGAAGAGGCAATCAAGGGCAATCCCAAAACTAACCTACTGCTTTGCTTGACAAGCGGGCGCGGAACAGTACCCATCCGTCTTCTGGGGATCTTTTGTCTCCAGCTTGCACGGTTGTGAGTTCTTCTTCTCGCGGCATTCTCTGATATAAGACTCTGTGTGTCCGCACTTGGTGTAGTAGTTGCTGTGTTGGTTGCACATCTTGATTCGGAGTGTTGTTGTGTTCAAGAAGAAAACTTTCAATGTGCGGCAAAATGTATGAGCACAGCGCAAAGTGGTCTCCCTCGCAACGAGAAGGTAGTTTGACGAGAATCCAAGTAGGCCGGAGGAGGAGCAAAATCAAGCAAGTGGTCGTTGAGGAAGAGATGGGTTGGCGGGAAGCTTGTGAGTCGGAAGTTGCCGTATTTG
Source organism: Colletotrichum gloeosporioides (assembly GCF_011800055.1). Taxonomy (NCBI): domain Eukaryota; kingdom Fungi; phylum Ascomycota; class Sordariomycetes; order Glomerellales; family Glomerellaceae; genus Colletotrichum; species Colletotrichum gloeosporioides. The sequence continues at coordinate 59,589 of NW_025544678.1, forward strand.
TCTTCAAAGTCGGTGTTGTAGTTAATGTCCTTACTGTGGTTGCTGGATGAGGAACGAGAAGCTTTGGAAAGGAGGGAATGAAGTCGGTCTTATAGTTGTTTGTGACACGAACTCAAGGTCGTAGTCATTTATTGTCTTGGGGTTGATGGTCGGGAAAGGTGGGCTGACTGGTTTGCCATCGTCAATAATTGCCAACCAAGCAAAGCAACGAGGGCCAGCGAAAGCTATCACACCGATGATGCCAAATGGAAATAGACGCAGCTTGGCTGTTGGTTGTTTGCCAGTCTACCCGCGATGCTGCTGTTGGTAGGGCCGCGTCGGATGTTGGTGCGTCAAACGTCTTGTAATATTGCCGCAGGGAGGGCTGCGACTTGTTGGAGGGATATAATGTAGAAGATGTAACGGGCTGTGACAGGCACTTGTACCTTGAATGTCGCGGTACTTGTGAGAGGGAAGCTGGCCTGCGGATGCGGACCGGGCAGATGGTTGATTTGATCCGCCCCTAGATATGCGGTCGGGAGGCGGTCGTCCTGTGGGGTTGGATGGACGGCCGTGGAGAACCCAGCCTATGCAAGGCAACTAAGCCCTCACTACTAGCTCTCCCGGGCAAGAGTAATGGCCCGGTTGTGTGCTTGCAGCTACCAACTACGGCCAATCTACTGCTCTTGAGGGTGTTTAGGCCGGCTTGTTAGAAGAAAAGACAGGCTATCTCCGAAGAGGGCGTGAAGCCGGTTCCTGTCCAGACAGCAAGACCAGGGTCTCGTGCAGAGACCTTTCTGGAAGACGACAGTCGTTGGATGTGATATCTACTGAAGATGAAGGGCCCCCAAACTGCGCTTGGGAGGCGCGGTCGTCAATTCGGCCCTGTTGACGCAAGTCTTGTTGTGTTGTAGCAGGAAACGAGATGTGAGTAGACAAGGGGATATCCCCAAAGTAGCCTTCGCCGCCCCACGACTTTGAACTGCACCTCAGATAAAGGCTTTCGATTTTTTGCCGGCAGAAGCTGACTAGTAGACGTATTCGTGGTGTTGCAAACTGAAGTTTGTCGAGAACAATGTTGTAAGAAGAGAAAACAGGACGAGGAAGAAGAAGACAAGAAGTGACCAAAGCCACCCCGCCTAATTCACTGGCTACCTAGCAATAACGGACACTCGCGGCAGGGAAGGCGTTGCACCTCTCGTGGGTTTCCATTGCCGCATGTCACCCGCTGGCCGCACGTCCCATTTGGGGAACGTGGGAAACGGACGGGACGACGACGAGGCCGAGCAGGGTAGAGCTTGACGTGGGTGGTGGTGGTGGTAGTGGTGGTGGTGGTCCAGGGTCATGCCGCAGTGGTCGGTCCCCGGTGTCCAAGGAGCGGGCAAGCAACTGCCTACAAAGAAAGCAGACCCACCTGCCCGTCTTCGTTTTGATTGTACATGGCCAGAAGATGTCCAAAGACCCCTCGTGGGCTGGTCCTAGTGCATCCGTATACCAGGAATACTCCCAAGTGTCGAGATGACGGTTCAGTGTCTCGAGTGGATCTCTCAACGATGTCGCACATGGGTGATCCGCGTCAAGCCCTGGTTAACTTGTTTGGGCATGGCCACTGCTTGAGGCCCTTTGTATCCGTTTGTGTAGCTCTTCATTTGTCTACCACAGTTTGCCGTCCCTTCAGCAGTCTTGGGTATAGGCTCAGACGAGCAAGCCAGTCATGTACTTAGCCCTGCTGGCTGCCACATGGCGGCTTGCCCCAACCAGCTGGAAAAGATTTGAGGTGACGGACAGCCTAGAACAGCCAAGCAGGCCATGGCGCAAGCGCACTTTACGCCGGAGTGGTATGAAGGATAACTTTGTCGTCGTTGGCCGGGTCGAAACCTGAAATACGGGGGTGGCCATAGAACAGGGAAGGCCCAGATAGGTCGAGTGAGGCCGCAGGTCGAACCGCAGGGCGAAGACAAGAACCATTCAACGACGGTGTCTACGTTGCTCCCCCCCCCCATATGTAATGTTTGATTGTGCCCCGTCTCCCGGGAACGAACAAGAATTGAACTAGAGCAATGGCCAGAAGAAGGCAGGGTAGAAACTCCGTAGACAGGCGGACGATCGGCCGGATGGGCCAAGGCCACATCCATATCCACATCAACGTCCCTGGACAGAGAGCGAACCCTGCCTCAGCCAAATCCAGGTCCCGGTCCCGTTAAGGGTAAGGGACAAGTTTGTTAGGCAAGTTTGATGTGGAGCAAAAGAAGGTTAGGATGCATTGCAGCGCCGTTCGTCCGTCACAATGGTGTCCACGGTTGGAGCGTCCATGACAGTCGATGGTAGGCAGTATTCGTAGGTGATGGCAGAAAGTAGACAAGCGGCCGCTGGGTCGGACAGTGATGGCTATGGTGTTCTGTGGTGCATAGTGTAGCGGTAGGTCGGAGACAGGCGGGAAGCGACATCATCGACCAGGGGTTCACCTTGAGAGTGGAGTCGACAACCGAGGCCGGACTCTGTGGAAGTGTGGCCCTGTGACACGGGTACGCAGAGTCGCAAATTGGTCACGTCCTTCATCATTCCTCCTCTCGGGAAGGGAAGACTGCGCCGCTTCGATCTTCCGCCAAGGCCAAGACAGCCCAACGAGGTTCAGTAATGGGCCGCTCTGAGTTGCGGCTGTGGTCGGAGTGAAGGATATCTGGCCCCCGTTGGGGTGAGAGAGCGGCCAGCGGCCAGTGAAGGAACCCAGCAGACCTAGGAAGAGAGAGGCCGTCAGGGATGTGGCGTGTAAGTGCGAATTGGATTGCAGGGGAGCGAAAGGACGTCGCAGACGAAGAGGAGACCAACGTCAAGGTTGAAGCCGGGGGTCGCACGACCGATTGAGGGTTGGCGGATGAAAACGACGGGCGTGTAGGCAAAGAATGCAGTGAAGGTAATGGAGGCGGAATGTGGAATCTGGTCTGGTGTACAATGGAATGCAAGCTAAGCCCAGGGAACGGAGGCCAAGAACGCGGCCGTGTGTGCGTGTGTGAGGTGGTCGACATCTACGCCGGCCATGACACTAACAAGCCGTTCTCGCCCTCATTCGGTGTGCCGGTGGAAGTGGATGACATCTCTCTGGAAGCTCCTGCACCTGCACCTGCACCTGCACCAACCGCGATTGGAACGGGCAGGAGGAGTGGGTAGACGGTGGGCTTTCCACATGTGTGGGAGATGAGAGGCGAGATGAAGCTTTGGGGGAGAAGGGGAGAAGGGACGGGGGGGTTCGTTCGCACCCAATTCGGCAATGGCACTGTGCTGTCCGTCGTGGAATGGCAGTCACCACACGGTGTGGATTACGTGCCTACCTACCTTATGCATATACCTAATGGGAAGGAAGCAATGTCGAAGGTTGTTTCCGGTAGTGTTGTTGCCAACGACAGGTCTAGGCAACTTCTACCCAGCACCAACAACAGTACGGCCAAGTACCAACAGCAGGGGCAAGACAAAAAAAAAAAAAAACCGAAAAAACCGACGGCAGCAACGAGAGCAACACTTCGAACCTCACCGCGACTTCTCACACAATTCGCTGACCGTCTTCCAAATAACTCGACACATCGCATGCAGAGACCCACCGTGGCCTTGCCCTCTATCATCATGGGACCGTCCGTCTTCTCTCCTTCGGCCGTTGACGAAGCTGGGATCAGGAACCCAGAAACTGTGCCTCTTCGCTGCAATTTCCATGGTTTTCACTGTCCTACACCTGAAGCAATCTGAGCGATAGGTTACATACATGACGCTGTCCAGTATCCAAAGCGGTACGTTCTGTGGCCGTCTCCTTTGTGTCCATGTCTGAGGAAGCGCACCTAACCTTATCCACCTCACCTTAGCACCTCTCTCCTTTAGGCCAACTAGGAGCAGGCAGTTTTGCAGCTGAATGAGCTGATGTTTGGCTTGCAAAAATACGTTTGGGAAGACTCAGCAGCTGCCCCAGCCGGCTACTGCCTTAGCAGCCAACGCTAGGTATGTTAGCATCCTTCGACATACGTCCGTATACTACTCAATCCACTGCGCAACTAATCCAACTCCATCGCTGACCTAGAGACTTCGGTGACCTATCAATAAGACCTATTCAGAATCCGAGGCCTGGCCTCCTTGGTGCGGCCACTAGCTGTGCTGCATTGCCCAGCTCGTTGGTTGTTGGTGGCACTGGAATGCACTTGTCTGCTCCTACTCCACGCTTCGAGATCCCCCTATCCCGGCCCGCCCAATGCTTTCCGGCCTACCTACCTCCAGGCTCTTCCCGAGACATCCTCTTCGCTCGTCCGCAGTGCGTGCAGAAGGCACAGAGACTTCTTTATCGGCGTGGCGTCCCGATGGCTCAGATCTCCATCGTCAACGGCAAATGCCCTAGACACACTTTTGACCATAGTCACAACGGTGGCGCCTTACAAGCTCAACTCTTAATGCCTAGGGTATATAGCAGCTCTTACGCCACCGCGAGATCTCGTAATCGAGCCATTAATGTCTGCTCTGTATCTCGGCCTGCCCGAGACGAGGGGGCCACTTGATCCCAAGATTCATGTCCAGCCCAAGGCCAAGCAATGAGGGGGGACGTATCTCAGCAGCCACCTCATGCAGTGTCGATATTCACCAATCTTATGGAGAGACTCCTCATTGTCGATGCTGTGTGACCGAAAGCACCCAGGTCACCATCCATCGGCTCACTCGCCCACCGCTTCGGTTCTTGGGTTGGTTGCGTCCATGTACTGGCCTTCCGCTTTGGTCCGCTCCCAGGGAGGACGGTTATCCACACGCACGCACACACATGCACACACACACTCTCTGGTCCGTCATTGTATGAATCTACCATCAATCTGTTCCAACACACTGCACCGTCTCATGCGGCCGAGCGTGCGACCTGCGCTTCCCGGCAGTCTTACCAGGCAAGCTTGTTCGAATGTCCTCGAGTTCTTTCGACCGCTACCTGCTCCCCGTCATGAGATGTGTACTGTCCGAGCACTCCAACCTACCGACGGATGTGGTACCCCTGGTGCTGGATGCCCCTCTCTTCCATGTACCGTTGCCTTTCGGCGCAGAGAAGTACCTCGCATGACAGTGCTGTTCCACTGGGCAGCCCCTACCTTCTTCAGCATTACAGACTCCAATACGAGCTCGACATCTACCCTTTTATGGCATTCACGAAAGACCTTTTGATCGAAAAGGGGTCAGTCTACCATTCTGCAACAGACATCAGTTCCCAGCCAGAAAGGCTGACACCACGGCAGTCGCTGACGCCAATGAGCAACAGCAGTGTTTACCCAGACTTCCCTCTCTAGGGAATATCCAAGCCAAGGCGTTGACATTGGCTGCCAGATCACCCGGTAAACTTCATTCAGAAGCTCGAAATCAGCCCTGACCAATATCTTGGTTGCCCATGACGTTGCCGGTCGACAGGAAGGTTCACCGAAGTGACTGAAATCGATGGTCGACAATGCAGGTTCAAGCCTGTCTCGAGAGATACTTGTATCACATATTCTACTGCAACTAGCAAAAGGAAAATCGACCCATCTCATCACCATGCAGTCAGAATCAACAACCTGCTTTAGGAAAACCGACGAGACCAGCAGGGATGAATGCCAAATTATTGCTCGTCTCTCGAGCCTTGTCCTCCTCGACAAGCGACCCAACAACACATCAAGGCTGCTTAGCTGCAACACCGCCCCCAACCGGCGGAAGTGAGCGGATGATGGTTGGCCCTGGTTCGTTGCAGCTTTAGATAGTTCCACTTACAACTCGGCAAAATATCGCGGGGCCAACAAACGAAAGCGCGATTGTCGCCAACCGAGCAGACCAACTGGAAAGTGAGCGAAAAACAGCTTGCTAATCGAGCCTGGCGCAGAATGACCTGAGGTCTCTTGAACCAGGCGAGGTGTGATCCAGGTCGCAGCGGCGGGTGTTTGGCCAACAACCAATCAGCATGCGAGTCCGTACACCCTGGTTCATATAAGCGCTCTGCCAACGTCTTGGGGCGCAACCAACCCGACTACATGGTTGCCTTTCGTAGCCGCCCATGGCAGCAGCTCAATATTCAGAATAACGACAAAATTCATGGCAGACAACAGGTTCCTCGAGCAAGGGACTCTTGATAACTCGACAAACCTCGCAATTGTTCGGGCAATTCTACCCCCTTTCAGTGCTCCTCGCCGATGTCCCAACGACCTCGAGAATGGCCTGGAAGCAGGGATGCCTGCATTCAGCCAAAGAAGCAGCTCCTGAAAAGGGCAGAAAAGAACAGTTGAAGACGTCAGATCACTCATTCATTGGATGTGCAGAGGACCTTTCGCCGAGATGACATCTGCACCTTGTTGTTTCTCGTCACCAACAGAACCGGGACGCCTGAGCGTGGATTCGGTCTTGGTGAACATCTGCGGACCGACACACCCGTTGAACACCGTACACGAAGCTGCGGGCGAACATCATGCGTCTTTGCTCGCCCTAGCTCGGTCTTGCCCTTGTTCGAAGCTCCTGATCCCGCAGCCATTGCTGCAACTGTCTAGCCCCTATCCGCACCAAGCCCGCACCCGCATAGTGCCAGCTTTGGCCGGCGAGGAATGTTGCAATCCTTGACGGATAGAGGGGACGCTAGGCAACCATCACGCATCCTTGGAAGCGAAGACATGCTCATCGATGTTGGAACGACTGCGTCAAGTATCGTTTGGTACAGTACTTCGTGCCATCCACAAGCAAATATGCGTCAGGTGCCCACTAATGCAAGCTCTCATCACGACAGATGCGTCACGGTTGTGATGAGGGTGGAAGGAATCAGCAACAAGGTTTCCCCTCACCAAGGTGATGACAGATTGTCCATGATGGCTGCTTCATTTCCGCATCACCGCCCTTTGCGCATGGGCTGCTGTGCCACCCAACGTACCGTTGATCACCTTGTTTGCCCGCTTAGGACGAGGAACTCGCGAGCGGCCCGCAGTTTGCATGCGAGGCGGCCTCGACACCATCTCATTGTCCGTGTTGGTCATCCTTCTCGAACTTGGTTACGAGTTACTTGTCACTAGGGAGTAACAGTCATCTGCTACCACAAATTGCGGTCTGTCTCGAACCCCTCGCGGTCGCCGAATCTACATGACGCAGTGAAAGGGGGAGAGAGGGCTTGCCTCGCCCCTATCTTGCATCAGAAAAGGCATCGTCCTGGTGGTAGTAACCAGGTGTGTCCATCAAGATTGAGAGGATTCGGAGTGTTGCCTGACTTGTGACAGGACCTGCAGGCACTGGTCAATACCCATCAACTATCAAGCGGCTGTTGGTGGTCTTCGTGAAAGTCCCTCGAGGCGGCGTTAGATGCGGAACCTTTGCACTCACCCCTCTCTTGGTCTTGCGCAAGTGAGAAGAGCGAGTAAGTGTACTCGCGGCTTCGGGTCTGGAGCAACGATGACGACCGGCTGACGTTGACCATTGCCTGTCAGTTGGGCTTCACTGAGTGACTCAAGGTCAGAGACCTAAACGAAAGTTTCGCCTCAGCATGGCCATATGGAAGGAGGAATAGTCGGGCAGCACTTCATCTTAGTGTCATGTGCAGCCGAGACAATGAAGTACGGAGGACGGCCAACGTCGCTTTTGCATGCCTCGTTGTGACCGATCATGGACCACAATCCTATAAGGAATCTTCAGAGCGGGAAGGAGCCACAGGGCTGAAGCATCCAGTGCCCGGGAAGAAGACAAATGCAAGGCAAGTTCGATCGAGCTCAGGATTCGATTCCGAATCCTACAAGCAGGAACAAACACATGGCAATGCAGGCGGCGCCGTGCCGTGCCGTGGCATACCTCACCATACCGCACCAGCCCGTACCAAACACCCGACGATACGGAGGCCAACCACCCAAGCAGCCGAGCGGCCGGCTACTGGCGGGAATCCACCAGCGGCAATGACGGCCGAGTCGGGCAATGCTGTGTCAGATCAGAGGAAGGGAAGGATTGGTTGGGTGGAGACGACGGAACGGAACAAGACGGCGACGCAGTCAGGAGGAGCAGAGCGAGACGTGCAAGAAGGGCTTCAAAGCCGGCAGTCTCCGGGTACCCCACACGCAGCCGAGGCGTGCTCCTTTGCTCCGGAGTGAAATGGGGTGATGGGGGTAGTTGTGGGTGGCATGGCAGCCCCAGCTTTGCCGATTCTCGTCCTTCTGAGAAATCCTCTTTGGTCGCTGGCGCGCCCAATGAGACGCGACCGGCGCTCCGGGGCCCGGCAACTTGGCTTCGGGTTCTGGACTCTACCTCACGCTTTGGGTATTGTTTTCGTCCAAGAGCCTCAGGGCCGGCTTTCTCCACATTTTTGTCATTCTTCCGGTCTTCTGATATCAAATCTGGTGATGTTTTCTTCACAACTTCATGATGGCGAGCCTTCAGGATGCACCCGTCCGCCTACAATCCACTCACCACCACACAACCCCTGAGCCCCCCGCTTCACAAATTTTTATTGCGGGTGGCTCGCTTTCCTTTTTTCTTCCTTTTTTTCTTCTTCAAGCGCACCAACCCCACGTCAGCTGCGGACAACACAGCGGGACAACGAGCGCCGTAGAGAGTTGCCAGTGTTGCTACAAGTAGACTCAACGCAGACAAGTGCTGCAAGGATACATCCGCCCGCCGCGAACACTTTCCCTTCTCTTCCTTGTGCTTCGCCCACCCGTTTGTCAGAAGTCCGCCTCTGACCAATTCTCATTCCACCGCTTCTCTTCTCTTCTCCTCCCGTCTTGTCCGCCGTCGTCGTTGTCGCCCGACATGGGCTCAGCCAATTGCGGGCCCACGTGCACATGTCAAGACGATCTTTCAATAGACTGGTCCAGGTCCCAAAAAGCACAGAGCAAAAATAACGACATCGTCGCAAAGCCCGGTCATTTTTGACACTTGACGGTGAGCGCTTTTGATAAGGGGTTTCAGAAGCGCCCACGGCGGTGGGCCGCAGATCTATTTTTCCCAGAGGGACCCTTTTATCCTGCGTGTTCTAAATATTTCTCGATTTTCTTGCGCCTTGGCAAGTTTTGACTTATTATCGCCGCTTTCCTGTACTAGCGAAGTTGCATTTCCCCCGAATGAAACGCCTCGGTACCCAGCCGTGCGAAACAACTGAGAGAGATGAAGCCCAGGCCCGGTAGAGAGAGATCAAAATTTAGATCTCTTGGTCGTGGCTTGTTTTGCATCACAGCGTACCCCGGCTGGCTGAGAGAGTTACCCAGAGGCCAAGACAAGGCACCGCAACACAACACAACGGCAGAGCTACCGCGCACATCATTGCCTTTCCTCGTGCATGCCTTCTTGTGTGTCCGTGCCGTGGGGGAGGACGCAAAGCCAACACAGCAATCCCGGCATCCCATCCCCATCCCATCTGATCCTGTCCCATCCATCCGACATGCTTCCCTATCCTGCCTGGGCCTGCCCGGTTTGGCTTGCCACCCCAAACCCCATACGGTCTGCGTTAAACAATGTGTCCGGCGCAAGTGGCTGCGTCGCGCCAGAGAGGTGCGCCCTCGGTGCGACAGGCGCGCCATTCAAATCTTGGGAAAGAAGAGAGTGGTAGAGATTGGCAAGTATGTACGCGGCAGCCGTAAATGCACCCCGGCGTCTTTGGCAACCGGTTGCTACCCGGTTGGAAGCGGACATGGGCGGCCGGCAACAAGTCACCTCACTCTCCGTCGTCTTACCAAGACTCAAACCATCCATCCCTCCACCAGGAGGGACTTGGACGAGGAGGGGGAAGGGCGCAAGGTCTGCCCTCCGCTACCCCCGGTATGTCCAACATATAAAGATGAACAAGCGTCCCCCCTCTTCATCACTCCTTATCTCACTCTCCAACGCTCTCAACCTTCATTATCCGCTGGCCGTTCCTCTCAATCAAGTCGAAAGCTCAATCTCTACCATCCGTCTCGAACAAAAAAGCAGTTGACCTGTTTCCTCCATCCCACACCGTCCTTAATCCAAACAATAACAACCAAACACTAAACACCAAATACCACCGCCAAAATGTCTTCTCCCGTCGACAACTCCGTCTTCCTCTCTCTCGCCCCCACTACCTCCTCCTCCTACCCATTCAAGGCCCAACAACAACCCGCGGCCGTCGCCTCGCCCGCGCCCGCTCCCATCAAACGCCGCACCTCCAGCGTTAGCAGCGCCGGCAGCAACGGCCTGCGCTTCCTCAAGCTCGGCCCCGTCCACTACGGCGAGCACCCCGACGAGCACAAGGAGGACTGGCACCCCGCCCTCCTGTCCTAAATCTCGACGATGATTCTTTCTACTGCCCCCAATCTAAACGCGAGAGCGTTCGTGTCAAAGTTTAGAGCGGCAGCAAGATAAGATTTCGTCGCAAGGTGCAGGAAACCCTGATGGTTTTTTTGATCATTATCAGCAAGCGAGTTAGAATGGGAAGACCACTCCCAATGACACGGCGCAGGATCTCTGGTGTTTTTTAACGACTCTTTTTTCTTTTCTCGGGAAGCAGAATGCATTCGCACGGATAGCGAGGACCAGGCAAATTGTGTCTACGTGAGATACAGGACAAAACCGAAGCCCATTCGTTTATAGAGTCTGGGACGGAACGGCACGGGATTTTTTTGGCACAGAAACCAGGCAAAAAAAGTATCTTTTCACACAGAAACTAGGAAAAAAAATACCACAGGAGTTGAAAGGCCAAACCTGCGTCTCATTTTCTTTTGCATGGTGCTACTAACTTGCTGCCTGCATGTTCTGTCTGATACGATAACAACGGTTGCGCTAGTCTGGTGCTTTTGTGTAGACTAATCCGCAATTGGCGATTCGTCAGTTGAAGAAGGGGGAGAAGAAAAGTCGACATGCAGGATGTGGGTGGTGGGCAGACAGGTTTGCTGCTTCGGGTATACCGCCATTGGAGGTTTGATGGTTCTACGCAGTACATTGCCGGGTTACGCGGATCAAGGGAAGGAGGTATCACATGTGTCAGGCGAGCCTGTGGGGGACAGGAGAGAGATAGACGATGAGATAGATTAACAACCCTGGGGCAAGCGGGGAGCCGGTGAATGGCTGCTGGCCCCAGACAGAGTGCCAGCGCGCGCAAATCTACACACGAAATACGGCGGTATGAAGACAGAAAACCAAGCTTCACATGTGGATCTCTTCATGCAATGATCTGACATCTGACCCCGCTGATCAGGGAAGGGTGCAAAGAATGCGAAGAGACAGAGAGAGAATGTGTGACCCGGATGGGCGGTAGGCAAGAGAGGTCAGGTTGCGCAAGTGTCGAAAAGGGTGGTGGAATGCGCTGGTTCCAGTCCTTGCCACCCCACCTTTCCCATTTCTCTTGCTCTCTGTCTCTCTCTACGACTCATTTCACATCAGACAGTTGGCGTGGTGGCTTTGGTTTACTTGATTGACTGACAGAGGATGGGGAGGTGGGCTGAATGGTGTGGGGTGTCGGTGCCGGATTGGAGACCGCCATGTTTGACATTTTATGGAATCAGGATTGCGCGTTGCTTGCTAATTACCCATTTACTGTTTGTTATGTGGCAGTTGGTTGACGTCGCTCGGGGCACATTTAGAAACAGAAAGAGAGAGTTTAGGAGGTAGATGAGAAGGGCGGGGGGAGAGAGACAGAGCGACAAGCGGGTGGTTGATTGACGAGGGGGTTCTTGAGACACGTGGGGTAGTAGAGACATGACAAGAGACACAGAGAATATCGCGATGGGCGCGGGGCGCGGGGGGGGGCTTTGGTTTAGTTTCGCTATGCCGAGGCTGAGCGTACTGCTGGTGCCAGCTGGAGAGGTCTGATGAGCTTCTTCGAATTTCCTTTTTCCACTAGAGCCTTGAGTTATCGCTCTTGGCCCTCTTGGCTCTCTCTATCTAGCGAAAAGCATCGTCGCTGATCAACGGTCGTGAATGGAATGTAGTAGTGACGCGGACGGTTGATGGTTCGCCCTTTGAGCCGATGTCGTCCTGCGTCTCGGGAAGTTAATTGCAAGTTCGGAGTTTATTCGCACTCGCTGGAGTCGCCAAAGTCGGTACGGGGGAACCCCTCAAGGCAACTCTGCTTTGCAGGGCTCTTACGTATGCTACGCTCGACAGCAGGTCTCGTGCAGACGCGACGAGTCAGCACAGGTCTCTTTCAATTATCAGGCGCACCTGAACTGCAGGCAAGACGCGACGCCAGAGATGTACGAGCCATCAATCTCCGACCGTTGAGCGGCTTGTCGCGCTGGCGGATCTGCGTCGGAATCTGGCATACAGCATCGGCACCCGCGCCCGTCTCTGACAACGTTTCCCTGCATCTGCCGGAACGTGAGGTGAGCGACAGAAACCTTGGACAGAGCAAACAGAACACAGCCATTCGCCCTGTAAATCCCGACTATGATACGCAACCACAGCCCCGGTTGACGTCACCACGAAAAGGGAAAAGGGGGACGGTTTGTGGTGGTTGGCATGTGTTCGACGGTGTCCAAGGGATGGCCCTGGAGTATGCTTTGTTGATCCGATGCCAAACCACCACCCCGGCGGTGCAGGCAGAATGGCTGAACGAGAGCCAAAGCCAAGCCAGACTCGGGCGGCGGGCCGGCCCCGAGGCTCTCTGCCCTCGGACACGCGCCAAGATTGGACGGACAGACCGCCGCGGCTTGTCGTCCCAAGTTTCGCGACCGCTACCGCTGCCGCGGAAGTCTGTCCCGAAGTTCGTTCGAAGAGATGCTTCCTGGCCCCCATGTCAGCGAGACACAGATCTCACAGTCTTCTCGGTTTTGTGCTTAAGATAAACCGAGGCGAGCAAGGTCGGTAGCACAGCCGATTCGCGCGAGTTTCACGCCAAGCTGCGCGGGATCAGCTAGCTGTTCGACGTTTGAAGTCTGAGAGTACCCCCATCCGCACACGTAAATAGAGGCCGTGGGGGTTCTGGTTCCTCTTCCTCGATGTGAAGCAATCTATCAATCTTGGCGGTTTGCGATTGTGCTGTAAGGGGCCCTTGCGTGTTTATTTCTATGAAAAGATCTTCCCGGGGGGCGGAGGGTAGCATCCGGACTCGGCGTGAGGCTCGACCGTCGTGTTTCGGTGCCATTCTTAGATGAAATAGGAGTGGAAACCGGAAGGGGTAGTGTCGCTTGGTTTGGGGGCCTCGCCAAGACTCCGTCAAACTGTCTACGGGGCTCCTCGCGGCCCCACCCGGCGCTTGCGGGGTCTAGCGGCGCGCCGGGGGCCGGGACATTTCCCGCAATGGGCCTCATGTTACTTGGGATGCTCCGACAAAGAAGTTCGAAGCTTTCGAGGTGGGTTTCGTTAAGGGATTGCGTTAGTTTTGAACCGTTTGCCTCGGGTATTCGGTGTCTGAACCCGCTAGATCTCACGCCTTCAAGGTGGCCGGATTCGAAATTTGGCTGATAGCCTGGCTGCTATCTATCAAATATGTTTCGGCTGAACCTTTTTGCCAACTACATTCTCTGCTCTTACACAAGCATGAGGATATCGAAGAATGGTCTTACTTCCAGTCAGGAAAGCAACAATGATGGGTGTACACACACGACATGATACATGCGACGCTGAAACCTATCCATAGCAACAACAACTTGAATTGAAGTATGGAGCTAATGAAACCTGATTTGTCAACTTTGTCAATTTACTTCAAATTTAAATACCCTGAATAGAATCCATGGGATTTTGTGATTAGGTTGAACTTTTTACTTCTGCTCCACAGGTAGCATCTCAGTTGCAGAAATGATTTCCCCTCGACGGATTTGCATCAACGACACGGGATGTACCACGTCTGCCGTCAAATTCAGAGCGTGTATGGCGTCCCCATGAGACTTCCACTCGCTGGCGTTGATCAACTGGACCCTCTGGACACTGACTTTGTGTCCTTGATCCCGTTCTTGGGCAAAGGCTTCCCACAGGTTCTCAACGGAATCCGCGAGCTTGAACTCCCAAGTTGCCCTATGTGAGAGTTCAACTGCGGAGGGGGTGGTGTGGCAGGTGAAGGCGAAAGCATGGCTCTTTTCCGCATTCCAAAGCTCCAAAGTTCGCAGTTCCGGCATCTTACGTGCGAGTTTTGCAGCTGTCTCAAGCATCTGTGTTATGCGCCCTTCATTTCCGATGTTGAAACTTGGCGATGTAAGTGCTAGGGTTTCAAGCTTCAGCCAGTGCAAGGCAGGCTGGCCTTCAGCGATGACTAAGAATTTGAAGGCGTCCACAACGTAAGACAAGCGCAGTTGCTCCAGTTTACAGGTTCTCATAGCGAGACGGTGAATCAGCTCGTCGGAAAGCGCTTCGTAAGGTCGAGTTGCGAGTGACGGCTTGATGTCTCCGAATGCCACCAGCTTCTTTAGCTCACTAGAATTACATAGTGCGGAGAGTACCCTAAAAAACACTGCCTCACTCTTTAGCTCCAGAACACCGCAAGAAATGGCAAAAAAAGAGAGGAAGAGAGAAGGGGACGAAGGAAAGCGGTGTAGTAGGCTTACCTGACGTTGATTGGAGATGATCAACGTTTAAACGCACCCTCCAGAGCTCCTGGTGTAAACATTCGAGATTGGGGAGTGCCTGAACCATATTATCCCACAATTTTACGGACAGAATTCGGCGAGTCTGTCTGCGAGCGAGAAGATGGTGCACCACGTCTACTGTGGGAAAGCTTTCCTCGATACAGACGAGGTCGTACAACATTATGTTCGACCACAGTGAAGGAATCGCTGTTCGACTACAACTGACCCATCCAGGCATCGGATTGTGCGATGGTACTTGGTATCCGATTGACGAGAGTTCCGGAGCTTGAGTAAATGATGAATCAATCCCATAGTTCTGAAAGCGGTAATGAAAATCACTCGGGGAGTGAAGGCCAATCTCAAGAGTTAGTCCGTCATTATCAGTGCCACGCGACCAATTTTTCAAGATCGAGAAAATCCCATGCAAAGCTTGTTGAGTAATTTCAAGATCTTTGTTAGATCTTTACCAGTATCTTATCCAGTGATAGAAGTTGCCGTCACTAGAATTATGACAGCAATCGCAAGCGTAAGTCGCCAGCTCGATTTGAAACCAGACGTGGCGGACAAGCCGTCTTTGCCGCAGAACCATGTTCCCGAGTTGCTGATGCATGCGTTTCGGGATCACCGTGAGCCTTTGGAAATGTTCCTTCTCGAAAAAGGCCTGCCAATCTCGGTTGACACACGCATACCTAAGGAGACAGCGATCGGGCTGCTGAGGTTGGCGAGCGTACTGCTGAACCAACGTTTTGAAGACGTTATGCCACAATTCGACCGGAAGTCGGGAGCTGCTTGTTGAGTCCATGGCGATGAGTTGAACTTGAGCAAATTGCGGGTGTAGCCGACGTTCCCAGTTTGTAGATGTTTGAGTTGGACTGTAGGAACCGAAAGCTGCAGGAATAGAGAGAAGTTGAGTCGATATAATAAATCATGTGAATAGGAGGGGAGCTTGTATCATTCTTTTGGAAAGTTAAGTTTTCTAAAGAACTGCCATTGGAAATCCGAAAGACTTTTGCGGCACCCCATACATGTTCTTCCCCATGACCAACACAGGGTTAGACTGAAAATCAGGAGCCACAGAGGTGACACCACTGACCCTCTTTAGTAAGTTCAAACCCGCTATCGAGCTTCAACTAGCTGTCCTGAAGGTGGCCGAAGCTGGGCGAAGCTGGGCATGGAGCATTCGTGAAGTATTCTGAAATGAGAACGAAACCTCAAGACCAAGCCATATACCTACCCAGGTAAAAGTAGGTGAACCTTCTAACCCGTATATCAATCGTGAGTCTGCTCTTCGTGTCGTGGTCCTGGGAATCCGTGATCTCTTATGGCGTTTGACCACCCCCAAAGTCACATACACATCTCTGCAGCTAAGCACTGAATCAGGTAGATACTATGCCAAAACAAGACGCCCTTGATTGCGTAGCTGACATCACGAGGTTACCCTGACAATGCTCAGCTCATGATCATGACCGTAGCTTGCAGCGAGCTTTTTCCAGTCTACAGGAATCAGTTGCCATGGCCCCTTGGGATGGCCCTTACAGCACGCCACTCCCTCATGAAAATCGCACCAGAAGTCGCGATGGATAGGATCGACAAAGAGTTCCGCCGTCTCCAGATCTGGGTCTGCAAGTAACCGCAGCAAGGCCTTGAAAGGCTTCGACTGGGTGAAGGCGTCATCTCGCCTCGTCATCGCCGCCCGCCGCCCTTGGGTGTCGACGGCATCATGGCTGAGGACCACCTTGTCGGTGCTCGTCGGATACAGCACGAGCTTGAGGTGGCGCAGCGAGCCGTTGAGAATCATGTCTGCCACGGCCGGGGAGATATGGCTCTGGAATACATTTCCCAGGCGGCCGGGCGAGAGCTCCAGGTACTTGACGCGGCGTCGAGCTCTAGTGTTGCCCAGGAGCCACGGCGTGCCGTCACATATTGCGCGCTCGAGAGCGGCGCGGGGCCGGCCGCGGAGGTTGAGGATGAAACGGTTCTGTTCGTAGAAGATTGCGGAGCCGGCAGCGTAAAGAAGTGGGTGGGAAAGCAGCAGGTCGTGCGGGAAGGGTATCTCTGCGTCGATTGTCGGTCCTACCTGGATCGGGTTCGGGAGGAGGCAGAGGTATGAGATGATTTGGTCACGGATCTCCTGGGGGAGGTCGAAGAACTTGTCAAAGACGCGGGTAGCCATCGCAGTGGAGATTGACGGGCATGTGCCGAATCAGCCCGGACGAGGCGTGGAGTATGATGGACCGTCGTGTTAGATGAGAGGCTGCTCCTGGTAGCTCTCCGCTGTTCAGGCGTGATGAGCCGGCGATCGGTTGGTTGAGAGACAATGAAAATGGAGGAGTGACGGCTAGAATAGAGGGGGGTGGGTGAGGGGTGTTACCTAATTGATGTCTGTGAGCCCCACAGTGGCAAGCCTACTCCGCGCTGGGCCCCTTCCCCTTGTTAGTTTTATTTCAACTTCATCTCTACGACTATTCTAATGATGGAAACTTTTCTGGGTTGGCAGATTTTGAGAGCACAAAGATTAACAATTCATTCTAGCTAGCTGCCTTGCTCTCATTCAAGACTGTCACTCAGAAACAAACCTAGTAACACCTTCTAGTATTACCGCAGGCTGGAGCAGCGAACGACTGCAACAAACCCGTTCGGAGACTTTGAGGTTGCATTCAAGTACCGATTCGAAGACAAACAGTCAGCTTGTCGTTCGTGACTATTTACCAAGATGAAAATGTCGCAAGGTTCGCAAACTCTTAGACACGTCACGGTGAAGCCCATGTCGCTAGGGAAACTTGCTCTCCTCTACTTACAAGAAAACGCAAATACAACTTCGGGCCCGTCGCAAGTATTCCCAAAGTTATTCATGTTGAGACTCGACTACTAAATTACTATTCGAAATAAGACATATAGCTGTCGATCTAAGAAACGCAGTGAAGTCTGTCCCCGCCTGTCTTCCCCGTCATCCGCCACCGCTGGCATCCAATCTCGTGCATGCAATGTCAATAACGTTTGAAAGCGCACAACCCCAAAATTGACAGGCAACGTTTTTGTTGCACACCGGATCAGAGCGGTTGCTCACACGCCCGGCATTCCTGCGGCTTCCGGACTCCGGCACGGGTCCGGCCCACCAAGCGGGCCAGCACTCCGTGACCCACGCTTGAGCCCTGACGACCACGATCCCATGCGTCTTGCCCCTCCCTCAAGGCAATCTTGTCCTCACGATCTCCACAATGATTTAACTGGTCTGGTGGTGTAGTTGGTTATCACGTTAGTCTCACACACTAAAGGTCTCCGGTTCAAGTCCGGGCCAGATCAAATGTTTTGTTTTTGGGTGTTGAGTCACTTGTAAGAATGACCTGTGACTCTTTTGGAGATGTTGCATTTGAAGTGATCAGGTTCAGGCCGGCTCTGAACTCTGAGTCCGGGCATTGTCTCGTTTAACCGCTTGTATGGGGTTCAGAAACGTAAATACCCAAGAGGTTAGCTGTTAATGACATTGGCGAAAACCACCCCAACTGGATGCTGTAGTTTCCGATTTGATTTCAGTTTTCAACTCAAACAAGGCCCGGCCATAATTCAGGGAAACAAGCGGCCTGGAAATAATGCCGCTTGGTCTTCGTCTGTGTTTCGCAGATCTGTGAACAGCGAGTCTTACGGTAGACAGACAGTTCGGAGGAGATTTGCTGTTCACAACTCTGTAAAAGCCATGGATGCCTCTGATCATGAAGATAGACTGACATGAGCCCTCGGAGGCAGTATGAGTGTGAGTATCCAACGTGACAGTAACTTGTTCCTTCCTACTGGTGTTAGGACACTGAAGAAATGACGAGGAGATTCCTTTTGTGAGACATTGGGACCGGGTCGGCCATAGTTCTGGCCTCGTTATCATTCCTGTTTCTATCCTCTGTCTCCATCCTCTGTCTCCATCCTCTGTCTCCGTCCTCTGTCTCCGTCCTCTGTCTCCGTCTCTGGGCCTCATGCTTCGTGTCCACTCCAGCCCAGACTGCGGCTTGCCCGTCGTCTCGATACCCTCGGGCTGCAAGGACATGAAGTGCATATCGGAGCCACCCGAGAGCGGGAACGACAACAACGACAACAACGACAACAACGACGACAAGAGCAACAGTAACGACATCACTCTCAAAAACATCACGCGAAAATGAAGATTCTTAAAAGTAACGTAGACGTAATTTCATTTCATGTCGCCCTGATCCTTTCTACAGTGTCTATGAAAGCCGTAGAAGACGGCACCCGGAAAGCATTCCCTCTCTCCCGAGAGGCATGCCATGTGTCGTGAGTGTGTGAGAGATGGTGTGGAGGTATAAGAGGGAGGAAGGCGGCTGGAAGAAAGAGGAACTTTTAAGTACCTTTTGATATCACCTGACCCAAATTATTCGCATCCTGGCCTGATTCTGTTGGGCCACCCAAACGCAAGAAAGTTGAACCAGATAAGCAACCCTTCGCCAGGCCCGAAGGCCATTTTTAGTTTTCATTTAAAACCCTTTAGCGGGAAGACATGGCCTTAGTCACGAGACGCTTGAGGGCGAGCTCCTGCTTCTTGAGGTCCTCGGCGGCAGAGTCGGTGATCTCAAGGGCAGCCATGGCCTCGGAGACCTGCTGCTCAATCTTGTCCTTCTGGCCACGCTTGAGCTTGAGGGACAGGGTGGGGTCGGAGATGATCTCCTCAACACGGCCAATGTAAGACTCAAGCTGCTGCTTGGCCTCGAAGCGCTTGCTGAAGGCCTCGTCGTTGGTCTTGAACTTCTCGGCGTCTGTGATACTCGTTAGCAAAGTCATTGATCACTGTGGTTGCAGGCTGAACATACCGCTGATCATGTTCTCAATCTCGTGGGAAGAGAGCTTGCCAACAGAGTTGGAGATGGTGATGTTGGCGCTGCGGCCGGAGGTCTTCTCAGTGGCGGTGACCTTGAGGATACCGTTGACGTCGACCTCGAAGACGACCTCAAGGACGGCCTCACCAGCCCTCATGGGAGGGATAGGAGCAAGGGTGAATTCACCCAGGGAGGTGTTGTCCTCGCAGTTGACACGCTCACCCTGGTAAACGGGGAACTGAACGGTCTGCTGGTTGTCGGCAACAGTGGTGAAGGTCCTGTGAGTGGATGTTAGCCAGATTTGAGACGAAAGAGAAAAGGATGACGAATCTTTTTAATCGTGGGTACAGTGTTTCCGCGGGGAACAACGGGGGCGAAGATGTTGCCCTCCATGGCGACACCGAGGGACAGGGGGACGACGTCGAGGAGGAGAAGGTCGGCGGTCTCGGCGGAGGTGGCCTTGCCGGAGAGGATACCGGCCTGGACGGCGGCACCGTAGGCGACAGCCTCGTCGGGGTTGATGCTCTTCTCGAGCTTCTTGCCGTCGAAGAACTCGGACAGGAGCTTCTGGATACGGGGAATACGGGTAGAGCCACCAACGAGGACGATCTCGTCAACGCCGGACTTCTCAATGGCAGCATCCTTGAGAACCTGGGCAACAGGCTCAATGGTGCCGTTGAAGGCCTTGGCGTTCAGCTCCTCGAAACGAGCACGGGTGATCTGGGTGGTGAAGTCCTCGCCATCGAAGAGAGAGTCAATCTCGATGGTGGTCTGGGCACCGGAAGAAAGGGTACGCTTGGCACGCTCGCAAGCAGTACGGAGACGACGGAGGGCACGGGCGTCGCCGGAGAGGTCCTTCTTGGTCTTGCGCTGGAAGTCCTTCTTGCAGTGCTCGAGCAGGTTGGTGTCGAAGTCCTGGCCACCCAAGTGGGTGTCACCAGCGGTAGCCTTGACGGTGAAGACACCGCCCTGGATGTTCAGGAGGGAGACATCGAAAGTACCACCACCCAAGTCGTAGATGAGGACGTTGCGCTCCTTGCCGGACTTGCCAGCACCAAGACCGTAGGCAATGGCGGCAGCAGTGGGCTCGTTGATGATACGGAGGACGTTCAGGCCAGCAATGGCACCGGCGTCCTTGGTAGCCTGACGCTGGTTGTCGTTGAAGTAGGCAGGGACGGTAATAACGGCCTTCTCGACCTTCTTGCCGATCTTGGTCTCGGCAATCTCCTTCATCTGTTTGGGGTGTTAACATGTTGCGTCGCACAAACTTGGCGCCCGGCGTACAAGCTGAGCAGCAGAATAAACGTACCTTGAGGAGAACCATCGAGGAGATCTCCTGGGGAGAGAAGGTCTTGGTCTCGCCGAGGTAGTCGACGGAAACCTTGGGGCTGCCGTTGTCGTCAACGACCTTGAAGGGCCAGGACTCCATGTCCTTCTTGACGGTGGGGTCATCAAAGCGGCGACCGATAAGACGCCTGTGAAGAAACGGCTAGTCAGCAAAGTGTTTGGTGATGGAAATTTTTTCGGCTCCTTCTGGTTTACCCCTCCTTGGGCGGGGAATTTTCCCGTAGGCCCAGAGAGAGGCATCAGAGCAGCGAAAGAGACAGGCGCGGCTACTCACTTGACATCGAAGACGGTGTTGATGGGGTTCATAGCAGCCTGGTTCTTGGCAGCCTCACCGATCAGACGCTCCTTGTCGGTGAAGGAGACGAAAGAAGGGGTGGTGAAAGAACCCTGCTCGTTGGCAATGATCTCGACATTGGTACCCTCGTACGTCGCAACGCAGGAGTAGGTGGTTCCTTTAATGAGAAAGACACAATGTTAGCCTTTCTGGTTTCTGCGCTGTGTAGATGGTGTTTGCCCGTGGGCGCTGAATGGTGATGGGATTTTTTTGGCTGATGTGTGATGGTTTGTGGTGGCGATGATTGGTGATATTTCTTCACCCCGCAAAGAGGGCCGACAAGAAGGGCATCGTAACGATGAGGAGGGGTTGCGCAACTTACCCAAGTCGATGCCAATGGCACCATCGTAGACCTCGTCCGCCATTTTGAAGAATTTGGGATATTGCACAAGACAAAGTCGACCTGTGTGAGGGGTGGAGGAGGGAAGGTAAGGTTGGAGGATTGCGCGGAGGAGGAAGATATGTGAAAGAGGGCGGGCGGGCGACGTGGGGTCCTTTCAAAAGAATTTCTCTCTCGCACTCAACACAACCGAACAGAGATTTTGTCAAGGCCGGCAAAAAATAAATTTCGACTTTTTTTTTCTGGGCCGGAGCCCCACCAACCCCCCCTCTAGCGTGAGACCGGCCTAGCGCAATGCCACAAATTTCGAGGGCGGCGAGGAATTTTTGCCCTTTTTCCCGCCTGGCTTGGTGGGCTTATCTTATCGGACCCCTGTTCACCTTGGTGTTTTTTCTTCCTTTCCCCTCGCTTCGCCCTCAGCTGCCATTGAAGTCGACTTCAGTGTGTAGTTACTAGTAGGAGAGGGAGGCGCACGGCGGCTATTCAATGAGGTGGTGGCTGGGATTGCCATCGTTTGAATTGGCCAGGTTACCTCCAGATATTCGTTTGTTAAAACGGTCACTGGTGCTATTACTGCCTGGCAACGGTAGGTAGGTAGGTAGCGACAGAGTCTCTTCTCTATCAAGAGCTTACATTAGTGACTTCCAGGTGAGTCTCCGTCTGATACCGTGACAATTCGACTGCCTACGAGTCGTCTTCTCATTTCGCCATGGTCCCTTTCTTGCCGCCGCCCAACTCTCGGCCCCGACATTGCTTTTCTCACCGCCTGACTCGGCTTGAGCAAGCAACCCAGATGCCTGGCAGTGGACTTCCGGCCTCCTGTGGCAACACAACAGGAGAGCCCTCCCTCCCAGCGGCAAACCGGTCTCAACTCCTATTCTGTCCCGACTCTGCAACCTGAAGCCCGTCATGCGCATGTCGGGCATCCCGACAGTCGGACCTCGCCCGCAGCGACCCCTCTCTCTTGCTGCCCGGCCCTGTGAGATGTGCCTATGTCCTACGTATCCGTCTGCACGTGGCAGCCATAGTAGACTTAGGTAATATGGAACCTCTCGCTCCCCTCAGGCGTCTTTCAAAGGGTCCTGCCACACTTGGCAATATCCGCTAAACGATTGGCTCTCCTGCGTTGCCCTCGCTGTTCAGACGAACGTTCAGCGCTCCCCAACTCCCCTCGCGACATTCCGTTGACGTTGGCTGAAAGTGGGCTTCGAGAACAATTTGATGCGCATTGATAGGCTAATCTGACCACGGGAATCTCAAATCTGTGCGGCCCTTGTGCTTGAGAGGGGAACTGGTGGATTCGCAAGCGCTTGGACGAGGTTTGCCGATAGTTGTCTAGGGAACACAACCCAACCCTGAAGCCCTGATCCCCCACTACCACGCCCACAACTTTGCTCACCGCTTTGCAACATAACCGACTTGCGACTCGCATTTTGTCACTAGACGATCAGGTCAACTATCAGCGCCGATGGTTTAGTGGTAAAATTCTCCGTTGCCATCCAGCAGCGTCGGGGAGCCGGGGGTTCGATTCCCCCTCGGCGCAACTTTTGCTTTTGCTCCCTCTTTCAAGTTTACCAGAGTTATCCAGTTTATAGATGATAGATGGATGATCCAGGCTGTTCAGGTGGATATAGTGTTATGCGTCTCACTTAAAACACAGGTGATAAAGTAGGCTGTGTGTGTACTATGCATAGTGTATAAGGGTAGAGTGGGAAATCCTTTAGAGCGTTAAACAGTATATATCATGAAGGATTGAGATGGTGTCATAATCGATAGATGGCAGCAGGTGAATCAATATAATCTAACCCAGCTGGATTCTAGCAAACGACCCGAACGCCATCAATCATACAAACCGTAAAAGTCAAGTTGCCGTTGGTGTCTCCTTTTCCGGTATTCCAAACTGCCGCCATAGAGCAGTCAACTGTTGAGAAGTAATCCAGTCGTACTGCTGCCAGACCCGTGCAATGAACTTGTGAATCACAAAGAGTATCCCCAAAAGCCACAAAGCTGCTAGAATGCGCATTACTAACTCGTCGAGGAAACGCCGGAAAGCAAGAGGGCCTGCGCGAAGACGTTTAGCAAGGGATGTTTTGGGTTGCAGAGTCATGGAGTACTCCATCAGAGACCATTTGAATACCTCGTCGTCGGCGTCCGGATCCATCAGCCCGAGATAGTAGACCACACGAGTATCCGCAAGCGTAGTGATGGTATGGCCAACCGCCTCTCCGTCGCACTCGACTGACTTGATAATGTCCAGACGAGGGACGACGCATATCATCACTCTTGCAATCCTAGCTGGCGGTGCGTCTTGAGTATCCGATCCCAAGGTTGAGGGGACGTTTCCGGAGGCCGCAAGAGCGCGCTGGAGCCCTGCTGGACAAAGTTCGATCTGATCAGGACAGTACTGGTCGCCTGGGTGAAGCCATGTGAATTCAAGCACGGAAGAAGCGCGCTGCTTGTGCACTGCGAACCAACAGGCATACGCCAGACAGTTGTGTATCTCCTGGTAGACCGTTTTGATGTCGGGCACGTCCTGGTCGGGTGGCCATGTTCGTCTGACCCAGTTCAGTACTGGAAAGATGAGCGTCAACAGCCTCATGGCCACCTTGTCAACACTCGGCCAAAAGCATTGCGGCATTCCATGAGAATGGCCGAGCATCATCTCCACGAGTGTTGACCTGAGTCTTGAGCGTCGGATGCCTACAAGTGACTTCATTAGCGATTCTGTTCAGTCCAATAATGCGCAAACTTGGCTCACCTCCATCATGACAATAGTCAGAGTCCTGGACATGAAGCTGCTCGGCCTGTTTCTTGGTCGCCCCGAAAAGAAGCTCCGAGAACACCTGCTCTTCAAGGACTAGCATGATGACGGCCCGCATGACGCAGAACCGTTTAGCCTTGCTTGTCATGAGATCCTCCCACGGAGTTGGGTCCATTGGGTCTGGCCGGGCGACCATGCCGACGATACGCTCAAGATGGAACTTTTCGCCATGATATTTGCGGGTTGCTGCCCAGACGGAACCATCTGGAGGAAGATCTCCGCATCTGAAGAGATTTTTGACTAGATGCTTGATATTGGACGCAACAGAAGCATAGTGTTCCGTGAAGAATTGGTCGTCTAGTCTCTGGGATGGTGTGATCCATCGCAAGTCGAGGCGCCCGGGCTCAAAGCCGCGCAGGTCGTCCAGGTTTAAATCTTGCCTCCGAGGCAAAGGTACCAGAGGCGGTATATGCTGGCCACTATTGTTCCTTGGTGGTTTTGAAGCATTCTTGCTTCCTTGTGAGTGTGAGGAAGACATGTCACAAGCGCACCTAGTGAGTTCTGACGTATATCTCGAAAAGATTTTGACAGCAAAACTAACGGGCTGTTAGACTTGAGTGTAGATGTTGATCGTGATACTGATTTGCATATTCGCTTTGGGCGCTAGCCCGAACTTAAGAAGGATAGGCAATAAATCCAGCAACTCAGTCCTGCTCATTGTTTCCGATCTCCTCAATGACGGCCTTCATCACGAGAGCAGTGTTCTTTCTTGTACAGTCGTCTTTGAATGCACAAAAGGCAGAGGACCTCTTTGTGCCCGACTTTAAAACAATTCTCCCCCCATATCGACCGCGTTGAAATGGGAAGCACGATGATCTCTTGGTCAAGTAGCAAGAAGCCGCCGGAAATATCTTCAACAAAGACGGCCATGTTCCTCGCCGCCCTGCATTCTTCAGCCACAGAACACGAACGGAAGCGGAAGAAGAAAACAGTTTGCCCCGGTTTATTCTTTTGAGGGCAGTAAGGGCGGCCTCTCAATATCATTCGACGAACTACGTCCTTGCCCGAGATGGCAACATGAGCCGATGTTGACCTGGGGCAAATCCCCTGAGGCTTGTTTCGACGGGAGTACCCTTCGTGTTTCAGCCGTTGTCTCCGTCGGCTTCTCCACGCAACAGGCGAGTATCTGCCGGAGGTAACAAGGCAAAGTCTCTGGCCAGACTAGAAATGAGGGAAAAACAAGTGAAGTCGAGGCGTATTGCAAGCAAAAGTTGAAAGGGCGGATTGACTCAGGTCGAGCAAAAGTGCATGGATGGATCACCTAGGTTACTTTGGAGCCAGGG
Source organism: Colletotrichum gloeosporioides (assembly GCF_011800055.1). Classification (NCBI taxonomy): domain Eukaryota; kingdom Fungi; phylum Ascomycota; class Sordariomycetes; order Glomerellales; family Glomerellaceae; genus Colletotrichum; species Colletotrichum gloeosporioides. The sequence continues at coordinate 84,969 of NW_025544678.1, forward strand.
AAAAGCTTCTGGAAAAGTTCGGTGCAGCCCGAAGCCAAGAAAGACAACGCTCGCACCCCGAAGACGAAAAAACAAATCTCGAAACAGGGGTGCGTCCTTGAGCGTAGGAAGGGGCAGGAGAAGGGGCTGAAAATGAGTCGGTTCTGGCAAAGTCGCCGTTGAGAAGGTTGCAAGAGCCATGTAGTTGGCAAACAAATCAACAAGACAAGATACCCGGCTGTGCTCCCTCTCTGTATGCTGATTGCATTCTTTCTGTGCGACCTGAGTAATGATAATTTTGCACTGGTGGCATGCGTTGGCCAAGGGGAGGCGAGCGTTGACCACTGCAGGGCTTAAGCCAGACAAAGAGACACGGATTGGATGGCATCAAACTTTGAATTCCAAGTCTCTCCTGGGCAGCACCGCCCTGACAGACGTGACGACCTGGAAGACGGCCCAAGGTCTGGTCCCAGTCAAGACCAGGTTTACGGAAGTTTAAGCAGCCCAGTGGATGCGTGTTGCTCCAATGACCTCGCCTGTCGGATGACAACCTTGCCCGCTAAGAAACTGTGTCGTGTGGTGAGTGGTGACTGGCGAGGAGGTCTATTGCGCATCGCCCTAACAACCCACTGTGTGGGAAGGCCCCGCGGTGTAGGTAGCCCGTGGTGAGTTGCTGACGGAACGAGCGAAGCCTTTTCGCGAGCTGTGGGCTGTGGTGGTGGTAGGTGGGCGGGACCTGGGTAGGTAGGTAGGTACCTTAAGGTAAGGTAGGTGAGATACTTGGGCACCTTGCCTGGCCGTGGGAAACTGCTTCACTCCGACGTACGGCAGGCAGGGCAGGCTCAAGAGCGAGTGCTCTGTCCGAATAGGTACCACACCCGACTTCCCGTCAGTGAGGTCTAAACCCCCCACTTTTTATTCTTCCATTCGGTTGGCCCGCCCGCTTGGGCATTTTTTTGCGACTGAAAGCACCACACTGCTCCAACCGTGACTGCTGAGCGCAATCCTTCGCAAAACCTCATCGCAACTTCCTCGTCCACGAGAACGTCACCTTCCGTTTCTCACCTTAATCACTCACCGAGCCTGCCGATATCCGCTGACGTGCCTGGCGCAACGTCGGAACCCCCGCATACTTGGAAGTAGTCAACTGTGAACCCCCACGGTACCTTCCCAACAGCGAGCACACCGTCCTCACGAGCGGAACCCTCCCACTTTCCTCCTCGAGTCGAAATACCCTCGTCGACCTCGCCCCTCTCCTCTCGCGTCGTCAACCTCCGTCGACATCTCCTCGCACATACTCGCCCGTCCGAGTGATACCCAGCTGTCACAACCTCAACAACATCAACACATCTTCACAATGGCGACCTCCGTGCAAACGCCCACAAACCCCGACCAGCAGGTCGACCTCTCGACCATCCCCATCTCCCCCGAGGGCGCCGAGAAGAGCACCGAGACCAAGGAGAACGATACCGATAAGGACATCACTGTCTTCCACGATAAGGACAACTTCAACGTTAAGCACCCACTTCAGAACAAATGGACTCTCTGGTTCACCAAGCCCCCCAGTGGCAAGGTTCGTACCCTCTCGTTGCAAATGTCGATGAGTTTCACCGCCTAACTTTGGAAATAGGGTGACAACTGGAATGACCTCCTGAAGGAAGTTATCACCTTTAACTCAGTGGAAGAATTCTGGGGTGTCTATGTACGTGCAATCTGCTTCGCTATCCCTCACGACCCCGCCCCCCACTGACAACGTAATGACAGAACAACATCGCTCCCGTCTCCGAGCTGGCCCTCAAGTCCGACTACCACCTTTTCAAGGCTGGTGTCCGCCCTGAGTGGGAGGATGCTCAGAACAAGCACGGTGGCAAGTGGTCTTACCAGTTCAAGGAGAAGCGTGCTGTTCCTATCGATGACCTCTGGCTGCACGTGATGCTGGCTGCCATTGGCGAGACTCTGGAGGGTGAGGATGACGGCGAAGTCATGGGTGTCGTTGTCAATGTGCGCAAGGCTTTCTTCCGTATCGGTGTCTGGACTCGTACTATTGGCAAGAGCATTCCCGGCCGTGGTGACGGAGATGTGGCTGGTGGTAAGGGACGTTCCCAGGATAAGGGCCGTGACATCCTCCTGAACATCGGCCGCCGTTTCAAGGAGATCTTGAACCTGCCCCCCGGTGAGAGCGTTGAGTTCTCCGGCCACACGGACAGCGCACACAGCGGAAGCAGCCGTGCCAAGGCCAAGCACACTGTCTAGACGGACACGAATTCGAACAACACGACACACGACTTTACCCTGCATTTTACCGGACTTGTTGGCTTCCTCCTCCTTCGAGAAGAGGCCAAATGCGTCTACATGATATCACTCCTCGCATTTCTTGAGCCAACCTTTTGTGTCTGATGCTGGTGGGGAACACCAGGTATCGGGCGTTGCTATGCATCAATGATAACGCATTTCAGGGACGGAAAAGGTTTTCTTATGATAGTCTTGGGAGCCCCGACGAAGGCGTTGCTGAGAAAACAAAAATGGCTTTACTTCTAGACGGCCACGATCGATAGTACATAGGCGGACGCGAATCGGAATAGATACCTAGGTTTTAGGCCAGTCGTCATGTCCCCCTGTAAGGCGCTTAGACTCGCGGACATCGCGTCGGACGTCCTACTTCCACCTTGAGTGACAGCATGGAAGTTATCACTAGCTGGGAGGGAATATAATCGATGACGAGATCGGCAGAATCACCGGACCGTTCAACATGAGCCCCGTTGGAACAATTCGCCCCAGATTGTTCGGACGATCATGTGAGGGTGGCATGTCTTCTTTTTTCTATCTCAAATCTATGGTTCCCCTACTCAAACAAGTGTGTACCTGTCTACGGATATATGCACACAGCAAATATTATTACATTTCATCACCGCTAAACTGGTCTTCAAACACAGCCTGGACCAGTTGCTTCTTGTTAATTTTGCCCATGGCGTTTCGCGGGATATGGTCGACGACCTTGAGGACCTGCGGGATCTTGTAGTTGACAAGCCGATCTCGGAGGGCCCTGCGCATGGCCATGGGCGACCAACGCGGCACGACGTCCTTGTTGAGGATGACGACGGCGCCGACCTTGCTGCCCCACTTGCCCGACGGGACGGCGACGACTGCGGCCTCGGCCACCTCGGGGAGGGACAGCAGCTCGCGCTCGACCTCGAGGGCGCTGACCTTTTCACCGCCCGTCTTGATGATGTCAGCGCTCTTGCGGCCCTGGATGAAGTACATGTCGCCCTTGGCCCACGAGGCCTGCGCGGCGTTGAGCCCGGCGCCCTCGACGCGGCGGCGCACGGCCACGTCGCCCGTCTTGAACCACTTGCCGCGGCCGTCCTCGCCCTCGACGAACTCCTTGGCGGTGGCCTCGGGGTTGCGCCAGTACTCTCTGAAGATTGTGGGGCCGCGGAGCTGGATCTCGCCGGAGCGCTCGCGGCCGGTGGCGGGGTCGACGTCCTCGCCCGGGGGGATGACGGCGCCGGTGTCCATGTCGACGAGGCGGGCCTCGACGCCGGGCAGGGGCCAGCCGACGCTGCCGTCGACGCGGTCGGCGAAGTCGAGGCCGCAGGAGAGGGCCATGCCGACCTCGGTCATGCCGTAGCGCTCGAGCAGGACGTTGCCCTTGCTGAGGGTCTTCCAGGCCTCTTTGATCGGGGTCGGCAGGGCGGCGGACCCGGAGATGGCGAGGCGCATGTGTTTCGGGGAGACGGCCTCGCGGGTGGGCTCTTCGGGGTCGAGGGGGAGGGTCTTGTGGGTGGCAATGAGGCGTGAGTAGACCGTTGGCACGACGGTGAAGAAGGTGATTTTCTCCCTGGGGGGTGGTGCGTGGCTTCCGTTGACGCCATTGGTACCATTGGTCCCGTTTGTACCGTTTGAGGTTATGAAGGGGGCGGCGAGGCGCTTCCAGACGGCGTCGGCGTTGAATGGGAACATGAACTCGATCGTGGAGCCGGCGAGGAGGGGCGTGAGGACGGCGTTGACTGTGCCGTGGATGTGGTGGAGGGGCAAGACGTGCAGGAGGTGGTCTGCCGGGGTGTAGTTCCACGCCTCGATGAGGGACTTGGACTGCGCCGTCAGGACGGACTGCGGGAGCAAGACGCCTTTCTAAGTCGGGTATGTTAGCCTTTTGCTTGATATCAAGACCCAATGGCTCTTCCTGCGTACCGGTCTGTTGGTGGTTCCCGAGGTGTAGAGCATCATGCCCGCACCGCCGGCGTCGGGGCTGCCCAGCTCAACCTGCTCGTGCGGGGCGCCGCCATGGTGTTTCTCGAGCTCGAGCTGCGCAGGCTTCGAGACGAGCTCTGTTGCGAGGACCTCCTTCGCCTTGGCGGCGAACTTGGCCGAGGACACCAGGAGCGAGGCTTCGCTCTGGTTGAGGATGTATTGGAGCTCGGCCGCGGGGAAGGCCGGCGAGAGGGGGACGGCGATGGATTGGGCTGCGAAGGCGGCGAGAAGGGTCACTGCGGAGAATCGCATAGAGTGTCAGGAGCAATGTTCGCATTTAGGTTTACTTTGGTCAAGGAGGGGTCTGGCAGCTATTGCGATCTCTTGGCTTACCTACATAGTCGTAGCTGTTCTCCACCAGGAACGCAATGCGCTCGCCGTTGAGGTCTGGCTTGCCGGACAACTCGAGCAGCTGGTTCCGCGCGCGGCGCACATCGCCGAGCAGCTCTCCGTACTTGAAGCGGCGGCCTGAGAGGGAGTGAACGACGGCGGTGGACTCGGGGTCGTGGCGGGAGATGGCTTCGAAGAGGGGCAGCCTCGGGAGGGATGTCGTGGAAGCCATTCTGAGGGATTGCGAGGCGCGCGCAGCGGCAGCGAAGAATCGGGGTGTTGTGAGACGCGGGGGAAGGTTGTTGTAGGTTGCGGACGGTGCTCCGGCGGCGATGACGGCGGCGGCGGCTGAGAACGGTGTTGTTGGCGATGCTCGGGAGCAGCAGCAGCAGCAACCGGGCCGTCGTGCTACATTCCGCAAACCGGAGGCCAACATGGGTGGGGGAAAGGGGAGGGGGATCAAGATTGATATGCGTCCGTTATCAATTGCGTTATGATTAAGGGATCGGAGGCCGGAGTGGATATTGGGGGGGACGGACCCCGTCGATGTGGTAGGTAAGGCAAGGTAGTGTTGCTCTCGGGAGTCGGGTTAGGTAGGTGAGAGTGCAGTGCAGTGCAGTGCAGTCTGCAGCGTCGTGGTGTATGCCGTCGGATCTTTTTTTTTTTTTTTTTTTTTTTTTTTTTCNTTTTTTTTTTTTTTTTTTTTTTTTTTTTTTTGCCTTCCTGTGCTGTACTGGTAGCAGTGGTAGGTAGTGGTGGTGGGTGGTCTGTGGCGGCGCTGTCAGGTCCCGGATCGGACTTCTCCCTGCAGAACCGCCGGCTGGATCTGCCGAAGACCGGACGGAAAACTGTGGCTTGCTTAGCGGGGCGTCGAGAAGCTTGGAGCACTTTGAGGTGGTGTGGTTGGTCTGTGATGCGGTAACGGTTCTCTGAAGGACAGTGGGAGTCGGGGGTCTGCATGCGCCGCGGGTACAGTGTGGTGTCCGGCGCAGGTTGTGGTCCACGGAGGCCGTGATGGCGGCTGCTGTGACTTCCATGTTGGTGCAGGACCGTGGTGAGGTGAGGTGAGGTGGGTGGAGATGTCCACCTTTCCAAGTTCATCCAATGTCGTGGGACGCGGGCAGGGTATGAATGAAGATGGGATAATCAGATGGTCCAGTCCAATCTCTACACCAGGACGGACGGTGGGCAGCAAACACCATCGTCACATCCATGGAAACAGTCAACACTACTGCTACTACATCACCGCAGCACGCCGAGCGTTGAGAAACGTTAGTGGGGACCGTTTGAGGCGGCGGACCTTTGGGATGAGGTGCCTATCCGTCCCTCCATCGCGTAGCGTCCCATAGGGTTCCATTCTGTAGCTCAAGAGGGACGAGACGGACAGAAATGGGGGTGAAGTTGAGAAGAAGATGAAGGACAAGACAAGACGTGTGCCTCTGTGCGCATGTCGGCTACGCATCCGTACATCTCGATGCTGCCCATCTCTCCTGTCGACTCACCTTCCTCACCGTCGGTTCTTCGGCTCGCTCTGCTCATGTGAGGCCGTTGCTGCTGCTGCTGCTGCTGCTGCTGCTGCTGCTGCTGCTGCTGCTGCTGCTGCTGCTTTCTCATGCTTGATGCTTGCTACATCCTGCTTGCTGCGCTTCTTCTGCTTCTGCCGCTGCAAAACGGCGCCGCAATCACACGTCACCACCGCACTTTCACTCCTGGACTCTTGGAGTTCCATGCAAGGCCCACATCGTCCTATTTAGAAGCTCAGTTGTTCTCCGCCCTCGTGCATTGGCGACATTGTGAATCAACAACAGATAGAAAGTCTGGGACGGCCGACGGGGGCGTTTGGGCCTTGCCTTGGGAAGTGAAGGGAAAGCAGATATCTGGACACGCCTTTTTTTGTGATCAGGTGCCAATGGTGCCTTGCGCTAAAGCGGAGCTGTGCTGTGGTGCCCGCAAGGCCTCGTGCTCGCAGTTGTCAGAGGAAGGGATGCGCGGTGACGGTGACGGTGACGAGGGGACGGTGACGGGGGTTGGGAAACACGCGGTGAGCGTTTCTCTGCGTGCGTCCTCTGCCGCCAGCGAGTGAGTGACTCCTCTGAGCTTTCTACCAGAGGACACTAGCCTCTCCCACTCCGCGCGGGCGGTATGCAGCCCATGCTGTGGACGGTCAACAAATGTTCGAGATGGTCACCGCGTTGGACCCCCCGGCTCGTTTCTGTCCAACGTCTTCCAATGGCTTTCTAGCCTTCTTCCAGCCCGGCCCACCGCGCGCACTAAAATCGTAAATGTGACTCCTCATCATCCCTTTACCGTCCATTGGGATGTGACGGGACCGGCATGGGGAGGACACACCACGGGTTTTGACAGGGGGGGCAGATGGTCCGTGGAAAGAAGCAAAGAAGAAGGGCGGTGGACATAACAGCGAACCAGAATCCAATGCAAAAGCAAAGCTAACCACCTCACCTCACACTCACACGAGGAAGGCCTGGCGCCAGGCCTGGGGTGTGTACTATGGTAGGCAAGAAGCTGAACCCAAAGGTGTCAGCCAAGCGGCGGGAACACGGGGAGAAGGGGGCGGAAAAAAAGGGAAAAAAAAAAGAAGGTGAACCATGGAAGGGCACCGCTTGGAGGGGCGACGGGCACACCTGGCACCATGGACCTGGTTGCAAAGAACAGCCCAACCCAACCCGTGGGCCCGGCCAGCGAAGCCGTAGAGAACCTGGAAACGCAACGCTCATCAGTGTGGATGATGGAGAGAGTCTGAGGTGATGTTTTCTGTAAAACAAACGCCCCCCGTGCCTCTCCTCCCCGGCCGCCGCTCCCTTGTCTTCCCTGGGCTCTGGAAAGACTGGAGGTGAGTTCCCTGGGAGTGGGGCCCGCCGGTTACCAACCGGAAGGACAGAGGCACGCTTCCCGGCCCGCTGATTGGCCGGCATCCCGGTGCCATGTTGCCTGCCAAGGCCATCCCGCATGCCGCTCTTTTCTCACCGACACACCGAAACTTCTTCTGGACCCCTCACCCCCCGTCCCGGGGTGTTTGACGAAAATCTGTTGCCGCACCTCTCTAATTTTTTTTCTCCTCCCATACACGCACACGCACGCACACAACAACAACCTTGCAACCGTACCTGAAGCCTTACCGCACATTCGGTCTACGCTACACACTCCACGTCCATCCTCTCCGTCGCCTCTTGCTCCCCGTACCCGTACCAGTCCACACCGCGCCCTCCGTACCTAAATCGAAAAAAGCTGTTGGGCTAGCAAATCCCTATCCAGTACACGCGCGCAACTTTGCTTATTCCCTGTCCTTGTCTTGTCTGTTCCTGGCCTTGCTTGCCTGCTCGATTGCTTGCTTGCTTGCTTGCCGTGACCTTGACCTCCGCCGCCGTGTCTCCATCCACTCTTTCACCACGCACTCTCTCCAAGGTACGCCAGGACACCTTGCTCACCTCCTTTTTGCGACACACGCCTTCATACTACTTCAAGTCCCTCCCTCTTCTCTCCTTCTTTTCTCCTTTCCCCTCTCTTCTTATTCCCCATGAACACATTCCGCCCCTTCGTCGGCAGGATTGGGAGTTTGACCGGAGGATTCACTACAACACCAACAACACTACACATACCAAAGACCTACACTCAAATACCGATACCAATGTTGCGCAGATACGCCCTCGGTTTCTCGGCTAACGCCAGACCGCCAAACATGTCGTCCACCACTCCCATCGAGGACACAATTCGCGCCAAGGTACGAATGTTTCCCCCTCCAAGTCGACGAGACGCAAGCGTTTGCTAACATGCTCCCAAAAGGTCACCGCCGCTCTTTCCCCCTCCACCCTCGAAATCTACAACGACTCCCACCTCCACAGCCACCACAAGGCCATGCAAGGCCAGACCTCCAAGGAGACACACTTCAGGTGAGCATCCCCCGTGAGGCTTGTAGCAATGGGCTTCCTTTTACTTACACCAATGGCCTCCCAGACTCGTCATTGTTTCCGACGCCTTCGGCACCAAGATGCAATCCGCCCGCCACCGCATGATCTACGCCCTCCTCCGCGAGGAGATGTCCCGCGAGGGCGGCATCCACGCCCTCCAGCTCAAGACCCTGACGCCGGAAGAGGAGGAGAAGCAGAGAGAGGCAAAGGCGGCCAAGGCCGCCGCCAAGCAGGCCGAGGCCGAGGCCCAGTCGTCCGACGACTCTACTTGAACAAAGAGGGAAAAAACAACGACGACGAAGATGAGATGACTTTTTTAAACCAAACCACGGCAACGAACAAAAACGAATACCAAATATCGATATGAGAGAAACGAACGACCACACAAGTTGGGAGAAGACGAATGACGGGGCAAAACCAATGGGAAAATTTTGACACCACTGGGCATTTTTTTGGTGTAAACTGTAAAACGGAGTCATGCTTGCTTGCTGCGACGAAATCACACAACTTTTTTACGAACGAATCGGATAACGAACGCCAATTTGTAACGGGATTATCGACTTTGGCAAATGTTTTCTACAAGGGGCATTTAGATACCTTCAAGACTCTTCAGAGAGCCGGTCGCGCGAAAAGCACCACTAGATCCAGTCTAGACAGATTGATTGCCTGAGAAATTCAGAGTTGACTTTTGCTTTCAGAGTAACATAACTGAGTCCGCACCATTATAGTCTAATATAACTCTATAAGTATCACAAACTTGGGGTATCATACATGTGTAGCACTGAAGACATTCTCCTCTTGCCCACGCCGCGTGAAGCACCAAACAGCTTCATCCCAAGTAACGTGGACAGAACCAAATCCCACCTAACGTCACCTTCATGTGAATCGTCGGGCATCAGACAAGCTGCGTGTTCCTGGAACACCCTCCGCAGGCAGCTTAAGCATCCCCGCCTTTAGGCGCAGGAGTGGATCCAGGAAGACGTCCCTGCTTGAAAAGTTTCGCGATCTTTCTTCTGTACGCCTCCTGTTTTTCCTTCTCCGTTTTCTTCGGCTTCTTGACTCGTGCGTCTTGGGTAGAAGCGGAGAGGGTACTCCGTGCCGGGCTGCTAACCGCAGGACGCGAAGGAGGGCCGAAATCGAATGAAGCGGGTAGAGTTCGACGCACGGCAGTCTTCCCCGCTCCCGATGTCACTTTGTTTCCAGGAAAGGCGGCCGCGGTCTTCGGTGCTGGCGGTGGCGTCTCTGCAATGGTTCCAGTCCGCCGTCTCTCTGACAAGGTCCCATTCGCTTGGTTGATGGCGGGGACCTTCTGTGGAGTAGACCGATCAAGAGGGGAAGCACGATGGACCGTTGGGCTCTCATGCTTGATAATCTTCTCTGTACTCGCCGCTTGGACTGATGCAGGACGAGATCGCGGGTGACTCGAAACGAAAACCAGATCATCATCTGCTGAAGCAGGCGACTTTTGGCGTCGCAGCGTTGGTGTGATTGGAGAGACACGGCGCGGAGGTTCCTCGTCTGCCATTCGTTGTTTGTCTTTGTCTTGTCGGCTGGGGTTCAGCTTCGGCTTGGGCAGAGAGGCTTCGTCTCTGGAATCAGGCTGCTCTCTAATCATGGGAGCCCGAACGACCTCTGATGCAGCTTGCACCTCCCGAGGCGAACGTAAACCTTCAGCAGGCGAGCAGAGGGCCATAGTGCCAGAGGCGTTGGGAGGTTCCATCGTGTCATCCTTCGGTATACTGGCCACTGGCAACGTCGGCGAAGCGTGTTTGCTCGGCATCGAGACATTCACGGCCGGCCTCTGCGGTGTTTCAAGAACAATTGGCGAGGACGAGATCCCATCCAACAGCCATTTCTTGGCTTCTCCGACCTCTTCGGAGTAGATCTCGAAGATTCGATCCAGATTATCGGCCGTTACCACATCTTTCTGATAGACGGGCCGATCAACATTGGCCACGTACCATCTTATGGCTGACATTGGCTTTGCAATAGAGGACGACTTATCTACTTCATCCATATATGAAGTGTAACCGTCCACGAATGCCCGGATGAAGTCATCGTACAGCCATTTGGGAAGCTGATGCTTGCGCTGAAGTCCCTTGACCACAATGCACGCTCTGACAAAATCGGCAACACTCCCTGTGAAAGACGGGTATGCGTTCTGAAAAGCCTTTGCGGGTTGTTGCGAGAACCATTCCAAGGTTTCCTCTCTTGGAGGATGCGATGACTCAGCGAAATCCGGCAACATGTTGCTGCCGTTTTCTGCGTTCTCCACAGCCGCTTCGTCTCTGACGGGAGCTGCGACTGCAGAAGGCTCGACAGTCGGTTGGCGTCGTGGCGCAATGGGGTCGATTCGCGCAGCTCTTCTCTCTCTTGCCAGTCGTGAAGCCTTCGCTAAAGGCTCAAGAGCTTCGTGATTCAGATCTTCAGGAAAGGAGAGCTTTCCATTCGATTGCCTGGAGATTGTGCGGTAGAGGCAGCCGTCGGGCTCAGCCCATAGACTCAAAAGATCAATTCCTCCGTCAATGGCCAGCTTGGTGATATTCTGCAACGTCTTGAGACTGCTGAAGGAAAGAGTGGATCGATACTCCTGCAAAGGCGGCGGAAGCCAGTCGGACTCCACCCAATTGTCATTCAACCACTGGATGAGTTCCCGTTTGTCATCTGCCTTCTTCCAACGCATGGGATCGTCCATACTCACGCGTAGCACTGGCTTTTTCATGCCAATGGTCTCCTTTTCAGCATCTTCTTCCATGATCATGGGATCCCGTTCCTCTGCAATTGTTGCCCTCTGCTCGTCTGTGATTGTGGCTGCCGGGAGATCTGTGCCTGACTTCGAACCCGAAGGTCCTGCTTGTGAAGCCAAGAAATACTCAACTTCTGGAACGCGGGCGAGGGTTCTGGGAGCACCCGGGGTATCGTGAACAACTTGGGGCGCTTGAAAGGACTGGTGGGAGTCGGCCGCGTATGTCGAAGCAATGCAGGGGCCTGATGATACCGGTACACGATTCTCTCGGGGCTGAGAAAGCGGAATTGTAGGCAACTCATCTGGCGTTGCTTCGAGTGGGCGATCAGCAGTGGATGCCCCGGGAGAGGAATCGAAGGTAATAAGTTTCATGTTTCGCCTCTCCTTAGGAGTCGATGATTTGAAAGTCATTCGCCCGTCATTATAACTTGATGGAACCATGCTTCCTTGCCCGCACGGGGGGCTGGTGGCAGCTTCAGACCTTGTCAATAGATGGGCTGCGATTCGATTAATAGGCGGTGTTGCTTGAAAAAGTGCGTTCGGAATGGCTGTCTCCAGTTCGTCTTCGAACCCGCCGCTGCTGGATGGGAATTCCTCAATACGGCGGCGCTTCAAAGTTGGCTGAGGAAAGTTGGCTGGTGGATCGAAGCGTTTGGGGGTACGTATGCTTGGCGATGAAAACTGGGGAGGACTGCTTGGGAGGTTTGCCGTCGCTGCTGTGGCGGGAAGCTGACTTTCGATTCCGATTTGAGACTTGATGGAAAGGGTCGGAGATGCAGGCTGGTTAGCTGAATGTCGAGGGCGTTCTGGGGATGAAGGCCAGGAGACCGGGGTTCCTGGAGGAGAGGAAGAAGACGAAGAGGATTGCCCATGGTCAGAGAAGTTGTGAACAACAGCTGGTCTTGCTTTTCCCGTCGGGGAAGGCACACTCGAGACAGGTGCTCTTGGCTTCTGTGCTGGAGGTGGAAGGGTACGGGCTGCGTGGAATTCTCTGAGGCTCTCAAGGACGCCGGCAGGGAGGTTAGGTGGTCCATTGGTGTCTTTGTGAGATGTGAACCAGGAGTCAGGTCTGTCAAGGAGCTTTTGCTGGTCCTTGGGCACCTTTGCAAGGTTCCGGCGGATGGTGTTACCTTCACTCAGAAGTGCTTTGAAGGACTGAGGCGCGGAAGAGCCCGGACTGCCTCCCAGACCAGTCATTGTGACAATGGATGTGATCTGAGTCGGTGGGAGAAAAAAAGTGTGCCGATTGGCATCTGTGCTGCAAGTGTAGATCGCCTCACTTCGGCGCAAGTGCCTAGGTTGATGCTGGTGAGGGTGAGGGAAATGATCAAGAGGAAGGTCAACAAGTGGGAAATTTGTTGACTTCGGGGACCTGGGCTGGAAATGGATGGATGTGGTCAGCAGTGAAAGTCACCAAACCAACCCTCAACCTGAGGTGGCCCAGAGAGGTGTCACTGCAAATCGTTACCCCGTGGACGATGGGACTTGAAGAGCTGGGCGGGTGGGAAGCTTGCTGGAGGTGACGCGCCGGAAACGCGTTTTTTGGTGTCGACCCTTAAAATCCCATGTTTCCAGCGTGCACCTAACTGAGGTCACATAGCGACATGCCTGGCACTGCGGGGTCCTGGCTGACAGCCCGCCTTGGGGACGTGGGGCAGCACTGATTAGGTAGAACTTGGTCCGAGCTCTGGAATCTAGGGAAGACACCAAAAGACACCACGGCATCTGGATCAAGCTGCGCAGTTCCAGAGGCAGAGGCAGAGTACGTACCGTTCAGAGGTGGGTCGCAATGGCCGGTGCAGTGTCGGAACGGGTACCGGGTACATCCACATGCACTGCTACTACCGCTGCAACGGCTCTTGATCCGTCCACGAATGCCCCCCAAACATCCCCAAAGCCAACCGTTTCAAGGCATCACTCTTGGTAAGCCTGGCTGTACAGCGCAGACCTTGTATCTTGGACTTACCGACCGCCAACTGCCAACTGCACCACCAGCTTCGTCATCCCCGTTTGACGATTCCACCAACTTGGCAGCCGCTGGGCCACCCGGGCCTAGACCTTGATGGGATAGTGCTTGCTGGCTCACGGATGGTCCGTCTCTAAAAAGAACCCGGTGCCGACTTGAAGACATTAGCTCCCACTGCAGACTACCTAAGCGTGCTAGGCATACATACCTACCTTAGACGACACACCACACCCTTTTCTCCTTCATCGCCCTACCTACACAACTACCGAAAGCCTGACCTACACCTTCGCCACGTCGTTTCTCCTCCTCGTCACCTGCGCCCCTCCTTGGACCCTTGATCTCGCCCGAGACCACCGACCCTGTCGAGACGATCTGATACTTCTCATAAACACCACGAACACGAGAGCCTCCTTCAACCGACTCTCCGCTGCCGAACGCGTCTCTTTCATCCGGCGCATTGCGAATACACACTGTACGACTCGGGCAGGGGTAGACGACGAGGAGAAGGACTGGCGTTGGAAGCTTCTCGCGACACCGCATTTTCTCTTCGCCGTTATGTCACTTTGAGGCCTGGCTACGCATATACTGCCTCCGATGTCGTAGCGACCCCCACGAATCCTCCATAGCCTAGCTGTTCTGTCTGCCTCCGCGCAAGATGGCCAGCAACACCACCCCAAAAGCGAACTCTCCCGCGGTCCTCTCGACGCCTCCGGGCTTTAGGAGCCGCCATGACTCCATCAACTCAATATCTACCGCCTCGCAGGCCGATAAAGACCAGCTGGCCCATACTCTGAACCGGATACATACGTCAGCGAGCCAGTCTGACTCTTTGACGACTTTCAACGATTTCGCCCCGCCTCCCGCCGCCTCTCTTCCCGCGACGGAAACCAAGGCGCTGACTGGTGAGCTGGTTCAGAACGGGCTCAGTGGTCTGTATAGTCGCCTGAAAGAGGCCGTCGGTGCCGTTGGAGCAAGGGCACAAGATACGGATGATGCCGACAGTTTCGACGCCGCGTCGAAGCGTAGTACTAGCACGGTCACCTCGACCAAGACTCCGGCTGCCTCCCTTGCCCGCGTCGAGAGTGCTGTCACAAGCTCTTCTTTCAACTCTAATGATGGGCCCATGACGGCGACGACCTCTTCGGGAGTAAATACCGCCATGTCGGACAGCCAGTCTCAGCCCCCTCAGTCCTCCAAGGCAACCTCCATATCTGCCATGACAGCATCCAAGTCAAGCACCTCAAGTCGACAAAGTATGCCCAGTGTCGCCAAAGCGTCAGCAGTTACGGCTATCAATCCGGAGGTCGCGCCCGCCACGGCGACAAGAAGCCTGCCGCTCGCAGAAGACGGCCCTAGTCGGTCATCTGGCAGGCGCAGTATCAGCAAGCCTGATCCTCGACCACTTGTCATAGGCTCCGACAGCTCCCATAAGTTTGACGTTCTCGAGCCCAAGCCAACCGCCGCCATAGACCGAAGCCATGCAAGCTCCCGGCTGGTAGGCGTTGATGGACCTGCCGAAAAGCCTCTGAGCCCTATCAAGGCCAACGCTCCGCCGCTACCTAAGTTGCAAACGACGGACCCTCGATCACCAGTGTCTTCGGCTGCATCTATGCTTATCGCGCCTAAGCGACCTGCGGTTATTGATCGTATCAGCCGCTCAAGATCGCCAGGGTATGCGCCTTCGAGATCATCGTCTATGGAGCATGTCACAGCGGAGCCAAGCCCAATCAGCACCTCAGCACACGATTCAGTGTATCATGACTCTTTCGCTCACGACTCCCAACCGAAGCATGGAAGGACTGGGGTACTCAGAATTCCTGGGACAACGACTAACGAGGGCGCGCCAGAGCAAGTCAATGCCAGGCTCGATCGTATGCGGCGACAAGTGCTGAGCAAGGAATTCTGGATGGCGGACGAAACATGCAAAGAGTGCTTCATCTGTGGCCAGCCGTTCTCGGCATTCAGGCGGAAACACCATTGCAGAACCTGTGGCTGCATCTTCGACTCCAAGTGCACTTCCATCATTCCAGCCTCAAAGTTTGGAATGACTGGCACTCTGCGAGTATGTAAAACATGCCTGAAAGTCATCAACCAGCGGCTTTACGAAGGAAGCGGCTCTGAAGACTCTGGTGATGACTCGTTTCTGCCGGCTATTTTTCGACAAACCAAGGCGACCCCCAAGGTCACGCAAGCCGAGGCTGAAGTCGAAGAGCCTAGTTTTGCGGACAGGATGGAGGGCTTGAACGACGCCAGGTCTGTTCAGACCCCAATGATGGCCATTCCTGCCACCAGACGAATCAACGACTCGAATAGGAACTCTGCCATTCTTGAGATTGATGCGCCGCAACTAAGTCGTCCGAGCTCGTCTCGTTCACTCAGATCTCTGACCTCCGCGAACCGTCCGCAGTCGTCAGGCCACAAGCGACATCACTCAAAACATCACAATAACTTCCTGGCACGCTTTAAACCAATGCCAGCGCCAGATGTTAACAGCGCCCCCTTTCGCAAAGGCATTACCGACGAAATGACCAAGAAACCAAAGTACCCGGCGTTTCATGATGACAATATCATCGACCCAGAGTTGGCCGCCTACATGTCCGATGAGTCCAGTGGTGACGAGCAGATGAGCATATTTGCTACAATGTCAAGTGCTGATCTGCAGCCGTCAAGTTACGACCACGAGAAGTCCAGCTTTGGCCCATTCTTGAGCGCGGGAAGGAGACACAGACTCGGCCGAGGAGAAAAAAGTGTCAGTGGCTTGAGTTTCACGAGTCGAGGAATGGATGACAACGCCGGCTCTGGTAGCCTCATTGGCCATGGTCGGCCGGCAAGGAGACGCAATCTTAGCAACGTGAGCCATCAAATGCGATCTCCACGTCCGAAATCTGGAATATTCAAAGGACCCTCGGCATCTAACGAAAACGTCTTCACTATCGAGAATCCGGCCATAGAAGCTACTAAGCTGACCAGGAGCGACTCCATGCAAGACGACAAGCAGCCGCAGGTGGAGTTGAACCCGTCGAGCATGCTCCATGTGAAGAAACTCCTGCATCAGTTGCTCGAAGATTCGGGAATTCCCAACGTACCCGCTTGGGAAAGGGCTCTAGTTCCGATCTTGCTTCAATGTACGGATGACGTTACGCCCGACATCAGGGCTGGCGACGATATGGACATCCGCCATTACGTCAAACTCAAGAAGATTCCGGGGGGCAAGCCAGGCGACACCAGCTACGTCTCCGGCGTCATTTTCACCAAGAACCTCGCCCTCAAGAGCATGCCTCGCCGCATCATCAACCCACGCATTGTCATCGTGTCGTTCCCTATTGAATACCAGAGGCACCAACAGCATTTCATGAGCCTCCAGCCAGTCATCGAACAGGAAAAAGAGTTCTTACGAATCGTCGTCAATCGCATTATCAATTTGCGCCCTCAGCTACTGCTCTGCGAAAAATCTGTTTCTGGCGTTGCTTTACAGTATCTTTCTGAGGCTAACATCGCGGTTGCGTACAACGTGAAACCGTCGGTGATTGAAGCCGTATCACGGTGTGCGGAAACAGACATCATTTCTTCGCTCGACATGCTGGCCTTGCAGGTGCAGGTTGGAAGGTCTGGCGGCTTCGAGGTGAAAACCTACGTCAACAAGAGTTATCCGGGCAAGAAGAAAACATACATCTTTTTGTCGGGCTGCTCCGAGAAGCTTGGTTGCACCATCGCCCTCCGTGGGGACTCTACTGAAGTCTTGTCGAAGATGAAGAAGATCACAGAGTTCATGGTCTACGTCGTCTACAACTTGAAGCTGGAAACATGCTTGATGCGAGATGAGTATATCCAGCTGCCCGCAGAGATCGATGAAGCATCTTCATTGGCATCGTCCCTTCGTCAACCTCCGGAGGATGCCCCGCGATCTCTAAGCGCGTCCATTGAGAGCGCTAAGCAGGATGCCGCAGTTGCCAGCACGTCGACCCCCGAGCTGCCTTCCCAGACCAGTAACGGCACTTCAATGGTCACCGTCGAAGGCACCGTGTCAACCGAACAGACCGAGGAGCCACCCGTGGAAGAGAGGCCCCCTCTTGTGTCCTTGCACGCATCTCACGTCCCGCCTACGTCCCCCGAATCTCAAGTGCCCGAAGACGTGCCGATGCCAACGTACTACAGCGACATGGTTGCTAGATATGAGACGAAGATTCTTTCTGCTTCTCCATTTGTGAAATTTGCACAACCTTATCTGCTCATGAAAGCTCGCGAGCAAGAACGACGTCTGGTTTACCTGAAGCGATTGAGAGATCAAGACGTCATAGAGGAACAGACAGATGCCGAAAAGTCCAAGTCGCAAAAGTTCCAACTGATCAAGCCCGAGATGGTCCATGCGATTGGGCAGCAGGCCCCGCGGCAGATCATGGAAGTACTCCACGCCGTCCATGATGCTGAGTATGACAAAGCGCTTTACAACTATCAGACTCAGACAAGACAATGGGAGAACTATATCCAGGGCAACCTGGATCTCTTCGATCCTTATTCGCATCAGAACATTGTTGTGCTGTACTCGGAAATATGCACAGAGACCAAGATCCCATGCTCGGAACCTGGATTGATCGCGATCGGGTTTTACGACGAACATGTCGATGACAGCGGAAGCATGGACCCTGACTGCACTTTGGGTCAGTACATTGAAGATCTCTGCCTCAACAAGGATTCAATATGCACAGCAAATGGCTGCGACCGGAAGATGACTGAACATCACCGTACATATGTGCATGATGAGTCACGCGTCACCATCTTCGTTGAGCCAGCGGCTCCCAAACAGCGCCGATTAGTGGATGGTATATCCATGTGGAGCTACTGCAAGATTTGCAAAAAGGACTCTCCAGAAATGGCCATGTCGGACAGTACCTGGAAATACTCCTTCGGAAAGTATCTTGAGCTTCTCTTTTGGAGTAGGGGGCTGCGGCTTCACGATCAGACGGGCTGTGCCCACGACCACCATCGAGATCACATCCGCTACTTTCAGCACCGTGATACGTGGATCAGAATTCACTACGATCCCATTGATCTCCTCGAGATCAT
The DNA here is from genome assembly GCF_011800055.1 of Colletotrichum gloeosporioides. NCBI lineage: Eukaryota > Fungi > Ascomycota > Sordariomycetes > Glomerellales > Glomerellaceae > Colletotrichum > Colletotrichum gloeosporioides. The sequence goes on from NW_025544678.1 coordinate 103,231, forward strand.
TGTACCCAGAGCTCGGATCACGTGGAAGGTTGAGAATGACTTGAAGCTCAAGAACGAGATTTTTAATAAAATCGAAGAAAGATGGGTGCGCTTCGTCAACTCCGTCAAACTTCGGATCAAGAGCATTCGTATCGACAGTGTTCTCCCTGAGAAAGCAGATGCTTGTAAGGCAGAAGTCGACAGGCTAGCCAAGAAAGCACAGGAGGACCAGATAGCGTTGATCCGCCGACTTCAGGAGACTTATGTCAACTCCAAGTATTACGAGGTTATCCCCTTCAATGCAATCGTCAGAGAGATGCTGGAAAAGGCCGGCGACTGGGATGCTGCATTCTCCAAATTCGAGATCGATTTCCTTCCTGACAAGGATTTGCGGCAGCTGACAATGATCCAACTCAAGAAGATTTTCACGGACAATGAGTCTCGAGAATCGCTGCCTTCAACTGATGGCACGGCATCGACCGTTGATACTGGAGAGCCTCCATCACAGACGTTCTCGGATGTTGATGAGAAGGCTTCGACGCAGCCTACGGATGCGAGTGAACCCAGCGGTGATGGAAACACAGATGCAGCAAAATCCGACGAGAAAAGAGTAGAGGAAGCGAAGGAGGAAGAACAGGAGCCGTTGGCAGAAAAGCAACCAGAGAACGATTCTGTCACAACTTCTGCTCCTGCTGCTGTGCCAGAGACAGGGGAGCAAACGGAGCAGAAGGACAAAGAGATCGCCACTGAGGAATCTACGTCCGAAGACAGCAAGATCAGCACACCTGCAGAAGTTGTGCTGGAGCGAGTAGAACCTCTCGATCTTGCCACACCTGGGTCGCCCACCGTCAAACCGCCTTTCTCTATCGCTGTAACCGAAGAGAACGAACAAATATCAGGATCTCTCAACACGGCAGAACCGACCTCTCCCGGTCCCAGGCCCCCGCTCTCAACTGTTTCGACTGGAATATCTCTGTCTGAGAAGGTTGAGCAGATTCGTCGTGAGCAACAAGCCAAGGGCGCCGGGACGCCATCAACGGAGGAGCCGATCGAGGCACCGCCGAAACCGAACCCAGAGAGAGTTGTCGCCCGCAGGAACCCGATGCTTAGAACTCTTTCACAGCCTGCGTCGACACTGCCAAGATCCCAGCCAAGCTTTGCGAAGTCAATAGTGCCGAAGGATGTCAGCGATACTGCAACAGAGTCGTCTTTCAAAATAGATAAAAAGCCGTTCGACCGCCTCACATTGGGAATGAAAAGCCATAGGAAAGCTGGCCCCTCTTCGATTCCTCGGCTGATTACCAAGAAGAAGGATTCACATGTGTCGTCACAGGTGTCTAGAATTGCCCGACACTTTGAACAACTGAGCCGCGAGTTCGAGAAGGAGAGGCAACGCGAAGATCGTCGCAAACGTCTGGCGAAGGGGACTCAACCTCGTGCGGGATTGCCACGGTCTGCAACTAAGGCCATTGTTGAAGTCTACCACAATATCGACAATGCTGTCCAGGAGCCTGGGCCTTCGACAACTGATCACAACAACGACGTCAAGATTCTTGAGCCTAAGACGGCACCTGTTACACCGGCACCCAACACGGTCCACACTGAGCCGACACCTGAACCCCCTGTCGAAGAGGCACAACCTGCGCCAGAAGCCGCCGCTCCGTCAGAAGAGCAACACGTGGGTGGCGAGACCGACGATACTGCGACTGTCACGGCCAGTCACGGCGGTTCTGATGACGAAGGGCAGAGTGATACTGAACAGTCAATTCTAGACGACTTGCTACCTGATGTCAAGGAACTAGCCGATTCCCTGGAGCCAAGCACGGAAATCCCTCTCGAACTGCCAAAACATCAGAAGACCAGTCTCATGAAGATGCTTACGAATTTCTGGGCTGAAAGATCGGCAAGCGGCTGGCCTCAGCTCGATTATCCAGTCAACGCCAGCGATCATATTTTCCTAGACTCCGATGTCATTGTAAGAGAGGATGAACCAAGTTCTGTCATTGCGTTCGCTCTAAGCTCCGATGACTACCGCACTAAATTGGCCGATATTCGTCGGCAAGAACGTATCGCAATCCAGAGAGACTACGAGGCTTCTAACATGGATGGCAAGTCATCAGGCATGTCGGACACTGGCGGCGAATTCGTCATGGAAGAGGGTGAGTTGGAGAAGAGCCTACTCAGGGCCACGGGAACCCATCTCAAATATCAATTCAAGGAAGGGTCCGCAACAATGCTCTGCAAGATCTTCTACGCAGAGCAGTTCGACGCATTGCGTAGAAAGTGTGGTGTTGCGGATCGCATCGTCGAGTCCCTCTCCCGTTGCCTGAAGTGGGACTCGAAGGGAGGCAAGACCAAGTCGGTATTTCTCAAGACTCTCGACGATCGCCTCGTGCTGAAGGGTCTGTCTCCCATTGAGACATCCGCCTTCCTCAGATTCGCGCCAGCTTACTTCGGCATCATGGCAGAGGCTCTCTTCCACGATCTACCCTCCGTGATCGCAAAGATGCTGGGATTCTTTCAACTCATCATCAAGAACCCTGTCACAGGTATCGAGATCAAGCTGGATCTGCTGCTCATGGAAAATTTGTTTTACGATCGCGGCCCAACTCGTCTTTTCGATCTGAAAGGGTCCATGCGAAACCGAAAGATTCAGTCCACAGGCGAACAAAACGAAGTCCTTTTGGACGAAAACATGGTAGAATTCATATATGAGTCGCCCTTGTTTGCGCGAGAGCATTCTAAGAAGCTCCTGAGAGCATCGGTAAGTTTCAACCCGCTTTTGTTGCAAAGCACTGCTAACAGACCAGGTCTGGAATGACACTCTGTTCCTTGCACGTCAGAACGTTATGGACTATTCGTTGATGATTGCAGTCGACGAGGCTAAGAGAGAGCTAGTCGTCGGCATCATCGATTGCATTCGTACGTACACATGGGACAAGAAACTCGAAAGTTGGATCAAGGACCGCGGGTTCGCGGGTGGTGGCAGAAACCGCCCGACTGTCACCAGTCCAAAGGAGTATAAGTCTCGCTTCCGAGAGGCTATGGCTAGGTACGTCTCTTCTAGTCATTCTGAACTGCATAGAAACTAACGTATCATACAGATACATTCTTCAAGCTCCAAACTGCTGGCATCAATTTGGCGCACCTCAAATGGCCAACACCATGAGACCGCGTTTTGAATCAGATGTCAAGCTTGAGTGAGCAGCCTGTTTCGGTCCCAGTCTTCAACGGTCTTTGCTCAGAGCCCCGTCATTCGAAAAATCGCAACGGATTACTGCATTGTAGGCGTTTACTTGAACATGGAAAGCAATAAGGAGAACATGGAGTCCAATGTTAGCATGGGTTGGTGTGCTGCAGCGAGGGCGGAGCTGAAATGGCGTTGATGATATACGGCCTTGAAATTCAGATACCCAGTAATGACATCAATGACCCCAAGGTATCTTTACATGAATAATCTCGGCGTGAGGGTGCATTTCTTGAACAGACGTGATATGGAAGAAACCGTGTATTTCTCGAGTGGATGCAGTCAGGTGGTTAGGTATCTTAATCCACAGCGGTGAGGCACCATTTAGGGCCGCTAAGCTGCTGCAAAGGCCACTAAAAGCTTTCAGCGGCGTCAGCAAGGCACCCTGGCATGTAGCCTAGAAAGCTCAAACCCTGTTCAACTCAAACAACATCGATTCATCTCACTTCGTGAGCCTAGTTCTACACAGTCGCAACCATTTCAAATTTGGACATTACACAGAGAACGGCACGGCACATCTCTAATGTCAATAGATCTCAACTGGGAGACGCTCACCACGGGCCCCGATGGAGAGGCGCTGGCCCTCCGGATCCGCGACTTCATCCACACAAAGTTCCAGGCGGTTCCGCTGCCGCGCTTCATCAAATCCGTAAAGGTACACGACTTTGAATTCGGCGCCATCGCGCCAGAGCTGGAGCTCAAGGACATCACGGACCCTCTGCCGGATTTCTACGAAGAGAACCCAGACATCGAGGACGACGAGGAAGAAGATGAGGACGTCCCCGAGCCGACGCCGCCGACACCGCAGCAGGTGCCCAGCGAGCTGAGGGCGGCTGAGAGGAGGAGGCAGATGGAGGATATCTCGGTGCCGCCGAGGCTGAGGACGCATCCGCTCCGGGGTCAGTCTGGCGACTTTCCGAGTCCGTTTTTGGGGGTGTCGACGCCGGGGATTCTGGGCGGGACGTCGAATTTGCACTATTTTCAGTCCCATCTCGGGACGGGGTGGTCTGGCACGCAGACGCCTCTCGCGGCGGTAGCTGGCGCGCATATGGGTAACAGGTTGGACACGTCAGCCGTCGTGTCGCCCGTGAGCTCGCCGCTGCTCAATGGCTACTCGCCGAGCCACAGCCGCCATGCCTCGTTGAGCTCGATATCACCCAGCGACTTCAACCCGGCGGCGTTCGCCCAGCAGCAGCAAGACTTGCGGGAGAAGGCGAGCGTGTCGACGTTGGCGCCCACATCAGCCGGGGCGTCGCGACCTCCGACAAGGGATACACACGTTCCCGCCGGCTCTGCGCCGATCCAGGAGGAAGAGGACGAGGAACAGGACGAGAACGCGCCGCGGTTCCGGGAGCCCAGGCCGGAGGATTTGCAGGCCGTCTTCAGGATTCGGTACGCGGGCGACGTGCGGCTGCGGCTGACGGCGGAGATTCTGCTCGACTACCCGATGCCCAGCTTTGTGGGGATTCCCGTGCAGCTGAGCGTGACGGGTCTGACGTTTGACGGGATCGGCGTGATGGCGCATATCCGTAAGAGGGTGCACTTTTGCTTCTTGAACCCCGAGGACGCTGCAACTGCGGTTGGTGTGGACGAGGCGGGGCCCACGGAGCCCGGGAAGAGGTTTGGCGGGCTGTTGCAGGAGATCCAGGTCGAGAGCGAGATTGGGTTGAGGGACGGCGGGAAGCAGAGCCTCAAGAACGTGGGCAAGGTGGAGAGGTTCGTGCTGGAGCAGGTGAGGAGGATATTCGAAAACGAATTCGTGTATCCCAGCTTCTGGACGTTTTTGGTATAGACGCCGGCGTTTGGGTCTTGCTGTTTGATACCATGGCATCAAAAGTAAGGTCACTGGGCAGCGGAACGGTAGGATGTGAAAAGGCACATGCATGATTGCTCTACAATGGTATCTACTTGCAAAGAGAAGAACTATCACCCCCCTCGAAACTCGGAAAAGATCATCAAGTGAGAGTGCTCTTGAATCCTTGGTAGGCTTGCTGGATGTCCATCTCCAGCTCACGGGCCTGCTGCTCGCTCAACTCATCTGTGGCCTTCATCTGGTTCAGAGTGATGAGCCACTGTACAATCTTGCCCCTGCTGTCGAAGTCGCGGTCTGTGACCTTGTTGACGGACTGGATGACGTCGGAGAGCAAGGGGTGCAGCTGGTCCTTGGAGAGGAGGCCTAGCTTGACGGCGTCGAGGAAGGTGATGAACTCCTGAGTGGCCTCCAAAATCAAGGCGCCACTGGTATTACCTGCGGCAGCGGGAGCCGGGGCGGCGCTGGAAGAGGCGTTGACGGTTGTCGAGGGCATGCCGACGCGGATGCGCTCCGTTGCGCGGGGGACCTCGAGCTGGTAGAAACACATTGTCAGCATCAGGGTCGTGAATAGAGCGGTGGCTTGATGTGGAAAATGGTACGTACGTCCCATTCCGCTTTGAACTCCTCCAGGCCTCCAAAGGCCTTCGCGACGGTTTCGTCGGCCAAGATGGACTTGTATTGCTTCAGAGAGCGCTCGCAGATCTCGGTGTAGTCAGCCTCGGGGATAGCGTCCTTCAGGAATGCCTTTTCGAGCTCGTCGAGGGTGACGATGATGCTGAAGATCTCGGCGAGCGAGTCCTGTAGGTCGCGCTCGGCGCGGGTGTCGGCCAGCTTCACCTCCTGTTGCGAGGCATCGTCATGTTAGCACGACTGCGTTGCGCTGCGGGGGGCGGGGCAGATGACATGGTCGCTCGCTGGGCGGTGGAAGAACAAGAGAACGGGCACGGTACCTCATCGAGATTGATTGTTGCTGACAAGGTCGTATTCGGGATATAGCTGTGCGGCGTAGGCGCATAGGACTGCCGGGGCATCATCTTTGCGGCTGGGTTCGAGTCGTCGCCGGCTTCATGGTCGATCGGCGGTCGTCAGGCACAGACAGCTTCGCGGTAGCTGTCGAGCTGCAATGAGTGTCGCAGTGGCCAGGCACACCACCTCCAAGACAAAGTCAGACATGGGTGTCCAGGTTCCATTCCGCAGCAGGAGCCTCAGCGTTGGACGTGGGGCAGCTGGTAGCGCTAAGGCCATAGATGGCTTAGCGGGACTCGAAGATAAGATAAGCTCCTCCAAAAATTTTGCTGAGCGTTCTGCCATTGAAGTTCCCGTTCCACAGTCCCTGCAGCCGCTTCCTTCCTCTCCCACCACTCCCCAATAGCAGGATCCCAATTGACCGGCCCCCTCCAAACCGTTCACCATGGGTTCCTCCAAGAAGAACCTCAAGGCGACGAAGAAGTTCGAGAAGAAGCACCTGAAGGGTGTTCTCGACAAGAGGAAGGAAACGGCGAAGATCAAGCAGCGCGCGCAGGTCAAGGCGAAGAAGCAGTCGAAGCGGCCCAAGGATGAAGAGTTCTTCAAGGGCGACCCTGCGGCGAAAAAGCCAAAGGGCAACCAGAAGGATGCTACCGTGAGCGCCATGAGCGTTGACGACTTTTTCCAGGGTGGCTTCGAGGACATTATCGACAAGAAGAAGGGCAAGAAGCAGACTGGCAAGCGGAAGCGCGGTGCGCCGGAGGGAGACGACGAGGACTCGGATGCAGGCAGCGGCTCCGAATTTTCTGTCGAGGACCAACCCGTTGGCAGCGACAGCGAGGACGATGCCCAAGATGACGATGCGGACGACGAGAACCTCGGCATGACACAGGCAGCTATGGACAAGCTCGCTACCGACGACCCCGAGTTCTATAAGTTCCTGAAGGAGAACGACCCCGAAGCCCTCGATTTCGACGAGAATGCCGACATGGCTGAGATCGATGAGCTCAGTGCCGGCAGCGACCAGTCGGAGGACGAGCAACCGAAGAAGAAGCGGAAGAAGGCCAAGAAGGAGGCCGAAGAGGAGGTCTTGCTCGACAACGAGCTCACACGCGAGATGGTCGCCAAGTGGAAGAAGTTGATTGTGGAGAAGCAGAGCTTGCGCGCTGCCAGACAGATCGTGCTGGCGTTCCGCTGCGCTGCCCATCTCAACGAGGACGACGCCGAGGAGAGCTCTGCAGCAGCGCAAAGATACAGCATCAACAGCCCCGAGGTGTTCCACGACGTCTTGATTGTCGCCCTGAAGCAGATTCCCGCTGTCGTTTCCCACCACCTTCCCATCAAGGAGTCTGCCTCTGGCAAGATCTACGTGCCCACCGACTCCAAGAAGTTCCACACCCTCTCGATCATGATCAAGACATTCACTGCATCCATCATCCACCTGCTCGGCACGTTGTCCGACGACGCCACCCTCAAGCTCACTCTCGGGTCATTAGAGCCGCTCGTGCCCTACCTGCTTTCCTTCCGAAAGCTCCTCAAGGTCCTTATCAAGACGGTAGTCAACTACTGGGCCAGACCGGCCAGCTCAGAACCCACAAAGATTACTGCTTTCCTCGTTCTGAGGAAACTGGTAGTCATCGGAGACAAGGGTGTTCGTGAGACCGTTCTAAAGGCGGTTTACCAGGGACTTGTGTCAGGATCCAGAGCAACAAACACCAACACCATTCAGGGCATCAACCTGATGAAGAGCTCTGCCGCAGAACTTTGGGGCATCGACCAAAACGTCGGTTACACGACGGCCTTCACTTTCATTCGCCAATTGGCCATCCATCTGAGAAACAGCATCGTGAAGAAGGAGAAGAACTCGCACAAGATCATCTACAACTGGCAATATACCCACTCGCTCGACTTCTGGTCATGTGTACTCGCCGAGCACTGCAGTCCCCTGAAGGAGGCGGAAGCGGGCAAGGAGGGCCAATTGAAGCTCTTGATTTACCCCCTCGTGCAGGTGACCATGGGTGCCATGCGCCTCGTCCCCTCCTCCACGTTCTTCCCCCAACGTTTCCACCTGGTTCGCTCCATCCTGCGCCTGTCTCGCGCAACAGACACCTATATTCCCCTCGCCTCCGCGCTCCTCGAGGTCCTCGACTCGGCCGATATGAAGCGTTTCCCCAAGGCGTCATCCATCAAGCCGCTCGACTTCAACCTCGCCTACAAGGCGCCCAAGTCCTACCACCGCACAAGAGTCTACCAGGATGGGGTGGGAGAGCAGCTCGTTGAGCTCTTCAGCGAGTACTTCACCATCTGGGCGAAGAACGTTGCCTTCCCTGAGTTCTCCCTGCCTGTCATTATTCAGCTGAAGCGCTGGGTTAAACAGGCGCATAAGATCAGCACGGGCAACAAGAACAACAAGGTCATCTCCATGATCGTTCTCCTGGTGCAGAAGCTGGAGGCCAACGCCAAGTTCATCGAGGAGAAGCGGTCAAAGGTCGAATTCGCACCCAAGGACCGCGCTCAGGTGGATGCCTTCCTCCGCGACTTTGACTGGGAGAAGACGCCACTCGGTGCTTACGTCGTCGTGCAGCGCAAGATGCGTGAGCAGAAGGCCAAGGCTCTGGAAGAGGCGAGGAAAGAGGATGAGAAGAAGCGCAAGGAGGAGGAGAAGGAGGCTCTTGCTGCCAATGCTGAGGGTGACGATTCTGAGGAAGAGTACGGTGACGAGCTCATGGACGGCGAGGATGGCGAAGATGCCGATGACATGGATGAGGATGAGGATGAAGAGGACGATGTCATGGAGGATGACAGTGAGTAGAAAGTTGTCGAGTGAGGTGTGTAGTAAAAGTGTTTTGCGGCGCCGAACAGGACGCTGGTGTTTGGGAATATCATGGAGGCATATGCAAATAATTCAAGAGGCTATAACTCATTCCAAGCGGCATTTTTACTTCCCCTTTGCGTCGTTGAATGTCTTGGAAACAATGTGAATGAAGTTGTCGACGTGGCTTGAGCTGTTGCGTTGATCTACAGCAGGCAGTTCCTCCTTACCCAAGAATGATGCAAAGATGGAGAAGGTGGGTGGAAATTAGCACGGACGACGGGGCACGGGCAACCAAAACCGCCTTACAGCGGTAAGACTGGGGCGTTTTCACCGCCCGTCCTGCAACTGCACCGCTGTAGCGTGGCACAGAGCCGGAATAGGCAAGCAGCGAGACGAAGGGGCCTGTTGATCCATCCATCCTCCTAATGGACAGGCGTCTGCCTAGATCGCCTTCGGAACCTACATCTGAATTGACTTCATCCCTCTTCCTACCTGTCCTCTTCTCACAGTCTTCAGCTCTGTTTTCCTCTTAAGCTTATGACAAAACTGCGGATCTGCAACAACTTTACAAACCAAGTACCTTACACTATCAAAGTCATCTGCATGAAGTGAGCGGTGATTGCAACCATGGCTCCCCTTGCTGCGGATCCCCGCCAGCTGATGGTGGTCCTCAACCCGGCCCGTCGCCGAGTATTCTACACGCTACTCTTTGATATTACTGGCTACATGCGCACGCAGCTCGAGCTCAGGGACGGCGAATATAACGTCTCAACAGCCGCCAGCCCTTCACCCCAGGACCGCAATGCGGCACCACTCTTCGTCCCGGACGCGGCGGGTCAAGGCGGTCGGAGCAGCCCAAGCCATCCAGACCGCGGCGGCTCCGGCGTGCACAGCGCCCAGCTTGTGGCTCTTCGTAAGGCGGCACTGAAGCATTTCGACGAGTGGCGCAAGGAGCTTCTGGACAAGGTCAAGGAGATTGCATCTGCCAAGGATGATGACAAGATCCTCGCGGCTCGTAAGAAGCGTCTCGACGAGATGGAGAAGCTGAGGCGGGAGTCTCCTAGCGCCGGGGAGGACTTGATCAACTTTGGGAATGCGCCGCCCGTGAACCCAGGGGCGAAGGAGGTTAGCAAGGAGGTTGCTATCCTGCAAGAGCACTACCACCCTATTCCAAACTGTTTCACTACCATCCCGCTTGAAGATCGAAAGGAGATTCTCAGCTGTCTCTTGCTTCTCATTCTCTCGACTGGCTGCTACTCTGCTCATTCCAGAGTTCTGGCCCTGTACCTGTGTTCCGCCTTCGAGCTTCCCATTGCAGCTCTCATTCAGGAGGAGACAGAGATTGCAAAGTCCTTGGTCGAATCTTCGACCGCGACCGAGAATCAGAAGGCAGGTATGTCAGCAGAGGCTGAAGCCGCAAAGCGACGGGAAGAAAACAAGCAGAGCCGCTTCTGGAAGGTCGGTTTAGCATCCGTGGCTGGCGCAGCCGTAATCGGAATCACTGGTGGTCTGGCAGCGCCGGTCGTTGCCGGTGCGATCGGTGGTCTCATGGGCAGCGTTGGCCTGGGAGGTGTTGCCAGTTTCCTCGGTATCTTTTGGATGAATGGCGCGCTTGTCGGCACACTTTTTGGTGCCTACGGCGCCAAGATGACGGGCGAGATGATGGACACCTACGCCAAAGAGGTCGAGGACTTCCGCTTCCTCCCGCTCAAGGACGAATGGGGCCAGGACTACAAACGGGCAGATCCGGATGGAAAGCAAGGGGCACGGCTCCGTGTGACTATCGGCGTCAACGGATGGCTTACGGACGAGGGCGATATCACGAAGCCCTGGAGGAGTTTGGGCGACGAGTCAGAGGTTTTTGCCCTGCGGTACGAGATGAAAGCCCTCCTTGCTCTCGGCGCCGAGCTGGAAAACATGGTGTCGTCTTACGCCTGGAACTTTGTCAAGGTGGAGATCCTCAAGCGGACAGTTCTGGCTTCCCTCTGGGCCGCCTTGTGGCCTGCCTACCTCATCAGCGCCGCCACCAAAATCGACAACCCGTTTAATCTCGCGCGGAACCGTTCAGACAAAGCTGGCCGTGTTCTTGCCGATGCTCTCATCGCCAAGGTCCAGGGCGAACGACCGGTGACTTTGGTTGGGTACTCCCTGGGTGCTCGAGTGATTTACTCGTGTCTCAAGTCACTTGCTGAACGAAAGGCCTTTGGGCTGGTCGATACTGTGGTTCTGATTGGGGCACCGGTTCCATCTAACCGGGAACACTGGCAAGTTCTCCGATCGGTGGTGTCTGGACGTATCGTGAACGTCTACTCTGAGACCGACTACATTCTCGGCTTTCTGTATCGTACGACGTCACTCCAGCTGGGTATCGCTGGTCTTCAGGAGGTGAAGGACATTGATAGGGTCGAGAACCTCAACCTGAGTGCAGAGGTCAGCGGGCACTTGCGGTATCCCAGCTTGATCGCCAAGATCCTGACTCGATGCGGTTTCCCCAACGTTAAGGGTGGCGAAGGAGCCATCGAGAAGGACGAGGACATCAAAATCACGGATGAGGAGGCGGGCTCGCAAATGGGCGAGCTTATCCAGCTTGAAGCACAGCCCGATCCCGCCTCAGAGCCGCAGCCGATTCGGTCGAAGCAGACCGCCAGGTTTCCTAATGAATTACGCCACCCTCTTCACCCCGATCCGCCAGTGCAAAAGAAGAAGAATCCGAACCGCAACAAGGTGTCTAGAACTGGAGGCTCTTCGGTCTCGGAGGCATTTGATCCCCTTGGTGATCAGGGCAGTGACCCTTTGAATCTGTCCTCCCTCAGTCAGAGCAGGAAACAGCCAACGTCACCCAACCACGAAGATCTCATGAGTCTAGATCCTCAGTCACAAGCCAAGCAGTCGAGCAGCTCGAGAGCTGCTGACCCCCTCAATCTTGGCTCGCTTGGCCAGAACAGCGAGCAGACCACGCCCGTTAGAGCCCTCGAGAAGACGGTTGAAGCGAGGAAGGAGATTGCTCTTTCGTCAAGACCTGCCCTCGGCCATCCATTCCAGAGCGATGGTGCGATAAAGTCGCACGCTCGTCCTGAGTTGCCTGTGAGGCCAAAGACGCTTCCTGTTCCAGCACAGGAGGACTCGGATGACGACGACGAGAGCTTCAAGGGCATTCAGATGGTGGATAATGATGACGACGCGGACATGACGACGTTTTCGGAGCCGTTGAGGGCTGATTAGCTTAGAACGCCAGGGTGAACTCTGGTAGAAGAACACGCATGGGACAACATTACCCTTATGAATTATACGCCGTGTTTCGATTGCTAGTGTTGAGTTATGAGATCGCAAGCCGCACCCTTATAATCACGTAATGAGGCGAGCACCGACAGTAATGGTAACTTGACTTTTCAATATTCTAAAAGTCAGTTGCAGGTTCCCGCTGTGCTTACGCCGAGGTGGGAAGCAACGTTCATCAAGTGACAACAACAATTTGACTAGTAGTTGAAGCCAGGTTGTTTCGTTGTGTACTTGACCTGACATTCACGTGCTGCAAATGAAGTATATCGGCGTATGGACAGATGGACAAGCCACCTCAAAATAGGTCAGATAGCATGAGTGACAATGTTTCTCCCGAGTTAAGTGCTCTAAACCTTGATTTCTCGCGCACCAGCCACCGACTGAGCCGGTGCTATACTCTCGGGTGGTTTCCTATTCCTTGTTATGTATTCTATAGCGTTATTTCACTCTTGAACAATCTGCATTTATTGGTTGTGCAGAAAAGCAACATCATCTACTAGACGTGGTCTACGAAAGAAGAATGAGATTCACAGCCGTGGCCAGTGCAGATGGCGGGGCCGAGGTACTGTTAGACAGCTCGCGGTTCAAGTGCTGCGAGTTGTGTTGAAGTTAGACGGCGATCAGTCATCAAACTTGCCACGCGATCCAGTTTACTCTTGACTTCGTTCCCCCCGAAGTTCCGACGAAGGTACGTAATACAATAGATGCAAGTCGGCGAGGTGAAGGAGTTTCTCTCGTTTTTTCCCAGACTGAAGGGTTCTGCCAAACGTCATGGGCGTCCGCCCCTCAAACTCTATGCTTGGATCAAGGATGAACGATGCTGACAGGGTAGATGCTGCTTGAAAGGAAGCGATTGCTTCGCCCCCGAGACTCTTCCTGAGCTTAGTTCGGTCTGATGTTGTCAAAAGAGAAGTCTGATGATGAAAGAGGCTGAAATGTCATCTGCATGGCATATGATGTGGTCTGAAAAGAAAAGAGAGGCTCCGCTGACGCTGACGGGCAGAATCTCATCCGGAGATGGAGCGCAATGCACCTGTCCGCAATGGCATGTGCTCCGACGGGTCTGGATCCACGATGTGGTCTTTGACGCAAATTCAAATCTGATTCCCAAGTCTCGCATCCATACATATGTAAGTATGTAAGTGGCGGCGCAGGTGTGCGGTTTGAGCTGCACAGAATATCGTTCAAGGCTCCGGGGCGTTGGAGAAGAATGGAACCAGTGAGATTGCGGATGGTCATGAAGGAGGGCAGGAGGAGAAGATTTTGGCCCTCGTGCATGAAGCAGAGGCAGGGAAGGGCGGGATGTTCGCAGGGATGGCGGATCCAGCAGTGTGATTGGCTCCGACGAAAGTGACCCCTGTGCCTGAGACGGGCAGGGGACGGGGCTGTAGGGCGGCTGTCGGGGTTCAGCGGCGGACCAACAAGGCGGTCAGTCAAGGTCAGATGAGCGTGGGCCACGGTCGGAGGGGTTTCCGACCAGCGAAGCAGGCGGCATTGCAGGGAGGACAGTGGAAGGCCGGCTTGTGAGTTGTGAGTTGTGCGTTGTTGTTGTTGTAGTCGGCTGGGTCGTTGAGTGGCCGGTCATGTTTGTGAAAGGCAGTCGTGGGGGAGCGCCGTTGGCTCGGGTTCCGTCTGGCCGTGGCTCCTCGTTGCGAAGCGAGGTCAGGCTGCCGCGGGTCTCAGTTATGGCCTTTGTTCTCGGCGCCCACAATCCTTGTGCGATAGAGAGGAGGGGAAATAGCCGAGCATCGTGGTGCAATGGATAATGAAAATTGATAGGCGCCGCGCGGAGGCTCTGGGTGTCCCGTTATTTTGATCCCAGGCACAGTCAGGCCCCGGCGTCAGCAAAGAAGAGTGAAGGCGATGCGCATGTCATCATCCCAGACTGGTCGCTGAAGCGTGGAATCAGACTGACTCGGGTTGCCCCTGCTCCACGATCATGTTTCTTGACAGAAATTCTTCTGACTTCCTGTCGAGCTTCCTGGCGAGAGATAAGAGCAGCGCACAAATCTCAGGAGGAGCGGCGAGGCATACGATGCGACAGAGACGACAGCCTCAAGAGACGAACATCGCTGGTAGTCGTTAGGTTGGCGACGATCTGGGCGTTCCAGGCCATGCAAGGCGGGTGGATTCAGTGGTAGTTTTGGGCGTGCAGATGACTGTCCAAGACCTACCGGGTTAGCCTGGGCAGAGGGACTCCGGCATATCCAGTCCGGCGGATGAGAATAAGGAACGCTACCGCCGTAGCCACGACCCGACTGGTATCCGTGAAGGGCAATTCGCCTTGTCTGGAGCGGTACCCGTTGCCCGTGTAAGACGACCATCGAGACTTCTTAGGGGTCCAACCTTGGAAGTATCGAGCGCAGAGCGCAGAGTGCGGGGCGACATGCCGCGATAGTTGCCTCTACTGAGGTGCATAGGAGGAAGGTTCACACCTTCCCGACAGTCCAGTGTTCGTAGACGGGAAACTCAATCCATGGAGCCGCCGGCTGGGAGACCATTTGGGAATGAGGAGTAGTGATTCAGGAACGTGCGTCGAGGCCTGTTGGTGATGATGATGGTCCTTTTGACTTTTTCCTAGGCAGACCAGCCGATACGGCCAAGGCAGGAAGCCACCAGGTGAGAGGCACGGAAGGCAGGCACCATCACCCTGCCTGCCTGCCTGCCTTGCTGGTGCGGCCCAGTCATAGGTAGATACCAAGGTACCGCGAGAATCCATCCATTGGCACGGTACTTCCGTGAGGTAGAAGGTGCTGGTATCTTTCCCTTTTTTTTTTTCTCTCCTACTTTTCGGGACCTTGCTGTCTTGTCTTGAGGGTGGTGGGCGGTGCTCGCTGTTTTATTTTTGTCAGCTAAGGCATTCCCAGCCCCGGCCACCAAATCCTGGTCGTTGTGTGTTTACGGTGGCCAGTCCTTAAGGCAATCCACGCCCGAATCCCCGTTCCACGTCCACGTCTTCCAGGCCGTCCACTTTCACGTCCCACGACTGCGTCCCACCAGTGACCCGACAGGCCCACGATCAAGTCTTCAGTGTCCAGTGCCCTGTGTCCGGCGTCCAACATTCAATACCTGACCCGCATCCACACCCTGCATCCTCATCCCCGTCTTCGCTCCCAACTCAGCCCGCAACTCACGCAACACACCTCCCACCCGCCTCTCGCCGTCGCCTTCCGACTTCTCCCCGGCCACACTCTTACCTTTTCACGCAATTCTCCTCCACCGACATCTCTTCAACCACCTTTTTGGCCTCCAACTCTCCAGAACCCGTGCGCACAAAACCCAACAAAGGACCGCCCAAACACCCGATACCGTTCTTGTCTTTCAAAACCTCCTCCTTCGGACGACCTAGCGACGCCGCTGCGACCCTAGCTCCCTCCCGAACCCCCTCCTCACACGACCTGACGCACGACCGGACCGACGACAACAGGGAATCAAACCCGTTTTACGCCCTGCAGTTCCCAACCGAAAGTCTTTGCGTCCTGCTGCGACCATATTCTGCGTCTTCACGCCAGTTTTCGACGACAAGACAACAAGACGAAAGACGTCAATACAGACCGTATCAGCGACTCATCTACCAAGATTCCCACCAAGCTTTGTCGCCCTTACACCCTGCGCCCCGATTTCCACCACAACTACGGTCCTCCTCACGGCATAGCCGGCGCAACCTCAAGATGAAGGGACGACCAGTCGACCAGCTCGTTTACGAGCACATGTTTCCGAAGCCACGCGCGAGCGATCCCCAGAACTTCCATGCCCTTTTGCAGCGCAGCCTCATCCTAGAGGTTCGTCAAGAAGTCCACTCATTCTACGGTCACCTCGACACCCAAGAAGCAAAGTACCCAGGGCTCGACTACTGCAACCCCATCCACCGCATTCGCCTGAGCCGCTGGACCTGGCACCGTCGACTGTTTCGAGCTTTTGACAACCTTCGCCTGACTCACAACGAGATTGCAGGCTTGACGAAGTGGGAGGGCACAAAATGGGCCAAGGAGCGCTTCGAGAAGGAGCAGGGCATTACCATTCGCGATACCGCTGGTGACGGTTTTCCGGACTGGGTCGAACCAGAGGATCGCCCACCCGTACCCAGCCGTAATGCCAGATCACAGTCAGTAGAGACGGACGATGCGACGGACCCCGGCGATGAGGACATGGATGGCGAAGAAAGTGACGAGGAGCTCCACAGTGTTGGTGAGGCCCTGAATCAAAGACTAAGGGAGAGGGCAGCGCAGCGGGAAGCTGGAGATATGTCTACCGTTCTCGATGAGGAATGGGAGCAATGGCTAAAGAACGTTATCGAGAGCGGCGAATTGCCGTTCATCAGCAGCAGCCAAATTGCACAGCGGGGAGTTGCTGACGCTGCCCCGACCCTTTCGCCCTTTCCTCCTGGAATGCTGACCGCTGCCCGAGCTGGACAGTGGCAAGCCATCCCTGATTTCCTTCACGACATAATCCGCCGTACTCTCGAGTCGCAAAATCCCAGCGGTGAGGATGACGTGCCTCCGCCACCTCATGCCAGGGAGCGCAGAGGTACCGACGAACACCACATTGGCGGTATTGCAAGTTGGCGACGAACCCATTCAGGTCTTCGTCTTCCGGTTGGCGATAGTGCACCCGCCCCACCATTGCATCGCGCAGCGCAGGCTCCAGGCGCTTAGGAAGTCCTGAGTCTCACTCCCATTCTACAACAAAATACCCCAAATCCCCCAATGACCCCACGGGAGCTCGCACAATACACAGAAAACACCACAGCCGACTTCCCACTCCCACTTACCTATCCGCCTTTGGTCACGCGAAGCGGCTTTGAAGAACGCTTGGAGAGACTTCAATCGGCTTTTCAGCAACTCCAGGACCGCCAAAGGAATC
Source organism: Colletotrichum gloeosporioides (assembly GCF_011800055.1). NCBI lineage: Eukaryota > Fungi > Ascomycota > Sordariomycetes > Glomerellales > Glomerellaceae > Colletotrichum > Colletotrichum gloeosporioides. Next base: position 120,193 of record NW_025544678.1, read on the forward strand.
TTTGACGTACCCCGAACTCGAATCTGGCTAGTGAACACCTGAACGTCGTTTGGGCTCTCTTTCTGGGACTCTTTCAAAAGGAACCAGATACTACCTTACACTAGATTTGTTTTGAGATTTCTGGTCATAGGGGAGATTACCCACCAACTGCGAAAAGCCCTGCACAAACATCACTCGGTTATTCCCCCCTGGCGTTGGAAGGATTGTATTTCATCTCCTTTTCGAGGACTTGCGAGGTCTGCAAGAGTGACTACAAGGGATTACGAGAAAATGAGAAATACGCATTCGAGGGCCTGCTCCCAGAGATGCTCCGTTGTATTTAGCGAAGTACCCTTGACTACAAAAGCGGCAATTTGATAACAATTCAAACATGATATGATGTGCTTATTCTCTTCTTTTGGAGCAAGCGTGATATTTTGCCTCAAAGCTTCAAGCGTATGTGACGGGCATATTGTACATTAACAATGCGGACGCCCTATTGCCCGTAAACGCCTTTTCTGCCCCGAACGCGCCCTGAGCTACTTTGATAAATGAAAACCAAACCTGCAGGCTCCTCAAACAGTATTCCCAAGCCGACGCCAACTCCTATAGCCCTTGCCTGAATCGCCTTCCCGTGCTCATTACACTCATGAAGCAACCTTTGCCATGTTAAACCTCTTCCGCGGTGGAATTCCCCCGCCTTTCTACGGTTCGAGGTGAGACCACTCGGGGATGGCCTTGATCTGCTGCCACATGTACTTCTCCAGCTTATTTGCACTCTTTGCATACGGCGTTGACTCGTTATTGTACTTGCGGCAGTTGTCGAAGATGAGCTTGGCGTCGCGGATGAAGTCCTCGGGAGTGGCGTACTGGTCGGCCTCGAGCTTCGTCTCCATGGTGCTGAGGTCCATGGGCTCCTTGATGACCTCGTAGTAGTCGGCCACGTCGTCCTTATTGACGGGCACGAGGAACGGCCAAGCGGACTGGTGGTTCTGCAGGTCGTTGAGGAGGTGGAGGAGCTGATTGTAGTTCGGCCCATGGCGGGGCTGGCGGGCGAGCTCGTCCATGTCGGGAGACCAGCCGGAGGCGCGGATGGCGTCGATGCTGAGGGGGTCGATTGGCTTTGCTCCGCCCTTCCACTCCTTTGGGGGGGCGTGGACGATGTGGGATTTGGAGTAGGCGCGGATCTTGGCCTGCACGCACTCCTTTTGCTTCAAGAGCATCCTACCCATCTCGAGATACCTGATGCGCGGCAGCATTGAACACTGCATGATTGTGCCTCCTTCATAATCCTTTATATATCCCATCCATACGCTCTTGTCAAGCGTGATCTCCTTGGTGAACCCTTGCTTTTTGAAGTATCCGATGGCATAATTGTCGGCGTATGTGAGGAAGTGCATCACGTCGCTCGTGGCCTTGACGTAGTCCTTCAGATGGGACATAAGATGCGCACCGTAACCCTTGACCTGTTGATCGGAGCTGATAGCACAGAAAACGATTTCGGCGAACTGGCGGCCTTTGAAGGGGCGGTAGGTGATGCCGCCAACGACTTCGAGGGGCTTTTTGACGATCGCTATGGACAAGTGGGTCCGATCGTATACGAGACGCGCGATGTAGTCCTTGGGCATTTTCGGTAATTGTTTTTGGAAGATGCATTTAAGACCGGTGAGGATGATGAGAGATTCGCGCGCGTTGTCGTTGTTTACTACGCGGAACTCGATTTCGCCGGTACGCTCTTCGATGACGGCGGGCTGCGCGGGCAGGTGGTCAGCTTTGCGGGTCCGTGGCAAAGGGGGGGTCGTGGTGAAGGTCTCGACGCGCTGGAGGAATCGCGACCACAGATCAATACAACACATACCTTTTCGGGGAACGGGATAGGCTTCATTGCCGGCTTCTTCTCTGGCTCTGCCGATTCATTGTGCTTCACCCGCTTGGTCGCGGTTGGCGAGGACGGATCGTCCTCGGCTTTGCGCTTCGCGTCTGGATCGTCGCGTTAGGACACTTTACACAGCATGAGTCTAACATGCATCATGCGACTTACTTTCTTCCTTCATTTCGACCTAAGTAGCGAGCCTTAACAGGCCTTAATCGACTAAACCTGTCAATGAATGTTGTCGTGATGCCTGAAGGTTGATGACATATCGCGCTAGGCTCTGATGTTTCTCCGTAGCCGGTGTCCGCAGAGTGGAGCCGGGGGATGTGCTCTGCAGGGGCAGACGGGATGGCGCTAAGCTGTTTCTGTTCAGGCCACAGTTCAATGTGGGTCGCCCTGGAGCTTCGAACACGTTTGGGGAAGCTGCGACCGTCGTGAGCTTGCGCACGCCAGCAACACCTTCTGATCACCACTGGCAGTGTACAACTTCGCGCAAGCAAAGGACCGACCACTCTCTCGAGATACTCGACACGCCAATTGAGCCCCGACCGAAGAAACAAATCCCTCTCCTCGACCACCTAGCAGATGGACTCCTCCCTGCCCCAGATCTGGCAAGCTGCTGCTAGCACGCCGTTCCATCCCGCCGTTGCCAAGGACTCGCAATTCTTCATTGCCTTCCTGCTCCTCCTCGCGGGTATCTCGATCACGGGTGTCTTTGCTCTGAGTAAGAAGTCTCCCAACCTTACCAGGAACCCAGAAAATAATGCTAACTTGCCAAACAGACCGATCCCTCGCCAACATCCCGGCCCTGGGTGTTCCTGCTTCTGCTGCCATTGCGTGGGTGTTTCCGCCTATGCCTCGCCGTGATTCTTTTGCTGACAACAGTTGCACAGATTCGGAACGGTGTACATGTTCTGCGCGGTCGGAGTTTACGTCTAAGATACCCCAAGAGTCATTTCAATTCGGCAGCGGCCTTGTACTTTAGAAACAACCAAGAAAGACCTTCCATAACAACTGCCTCCACAATTCGGGTGATTCCACCTGCATCGCACAATTATAACACACAATGTCGGGTGCGTTATCACAGGCCGGAGCGCAGCCCGAGCCCATCTTTCGGGCTGTAGCGTCCTCGACGAAACCTCTCTACCAACTACTCAAGACTATCAATTTCACCAACAAAGTCCATGTCCAACTACAGGAGGACGGTATCAGATTTGCGGCTGACCTTTCGAGGGTCTTGCAAGGTATGATCAGCGTCGACGGTATTTTGAATGGCTGGTAGCTGACGCAACCTAGGTACTGCGTTCCTCGACAAGAAGCTCTTCACCACGTACTCCCTCAACCTTGGTGACGGTGCCGATAGCTCGCAACCGAACTTACCCAACTTTCAGATTGCGCTGCCTGCTCTGCTCGACACCTTGCAAATCTTTGGTGCCGTTGATATTGCGACCCGGACACAAAGGGCGGAGCAAGACTCATATCACAGCAACATCCGTAACTACCGTCCAGATGCGTTTAGTAACCAGGCTCTGGGAATCGGCGGCACTTGCAGCTTGATATACAAAGAAGAGGGCGGTCAATTTGACATCGTGATTGAGGAAGGGGGCGTCAAGACCACGGCAAGCCTCACGACCTATCTGCCGGAAATCCCAGAGGAAATTCCCTTCGATCGGGACAACCTTTCTTTCAAGATTATTATGCTGGCGCGCTATCTGCTCGACGCGCTGGCCGAGCTGGCCCCCACCGGACCTAACCGCCTTACCATTGCAGCCTCGAGGGCTTCGCCATACTTAACCCTTTCCGGCGCCGGCGATATGGGCAGCTCCAGCGTGACCTTTGCCAAAGGACGCGAGCTACTGGAGACTTTTTCGATCCACGAGGCATGGTCGCAGTCTTACAAATTCGATTTGATCAAGTATTCCACCGAGGCGATGCGCATCGCAAGCAAGGTCAGCTTCAGGGGCGATGATCAGGGGGTTTTGAGTCTCCAGTTCATGGTCGAGCAGGAGAATGGGATCAGCTTCCTGGACTTCCGGTTTGTGCCGTACATATCTCACGACGACGACGAGGATGAGGAGGATAAAAGCTTGGACGACGCCTAATCAGCTTCGCGGGGGCCACAGTCCTACGGGGAAAAGCGCAAGCGAGGCAAGGTTATTCCGATCGGTGGATGTCCCGATGGCCGTAGACGGGCTATTCCATCTGACTATGTCCATGATTAGCTAACACGATATGGCTTTGCCCTTCCGCATCCGTCGAGCCCAACAATGACCCGTGCTCCCCATTCCCGAGTTTAGAGCGAATAACATGTAGCTAGCCTTGCCTCGAAGAACTTGGCTTCGAGTCCGCAGGACGCCTCCACGGGAATGACAGCTCTGGCCCGCGGACCAAGTGGCCCAGGCTCCTGTCAGTATGCACGCTTGTCCACCCGTCCGATTTATCATCGCGGCAGGAATTTGCCCACTGAGGCCTCAACGCGGGAAAGTGACGTGCCTGGCGTCTAGTAGGAGACCATTCCAAGAGCAGCATTCCACAGCCCACCGCGGCCACCAGCCCAAGCCCCAAATGGGCGGAGACCCAAAGGCTTGGGTCGCCTACTCAATGGGCGGGCGAATCGGAGGTGATGAGAGGGAAGAGAGAGCGAAGAAGTCTTGTTCGCAAACGGCAAGGGCGTTGGCGAGGCGTTGAACGAACATTGTTGATGTCTCGGTCAGAAGAGTTTTCTGACTGGACACTGCGGGCCATCCGACCGGAATGCTCACGCCGTCTAGCAGTGCCGTGGTGCGTGGCTGTCCTCTTCTCCTCACAGGCGGCAGTTGGGCAGGATATTTGCTGTCGTCTGTTTGCGGAAAGCCGCGGTCACCTCTTCCCTCTTGCGGACGTAGCCATCGTGAAGCCGGCCCTGACTAGACTGCTTTTCTTTCCCAATCGTATCGTCGACTTTTGAACATTCCACCTGAGTGGATTAGAGTTTTTTCCCCTCTTTCCTTTGACTGCGTGTCCGTTTGTCGTTCAATCGGTAACCCGCAGTTCGACTCACTCTCGCGTGTGTCTCTTGTCAAACCGTCGAGATCTTCTTCGACTCTCTTGTCTTATAAATCCAAGGTCTCACCCGCCCTTCTGCAACCGGACTTTCATTCTCATCATCAGCTTCAACAACAACAATCGCCAGCTTTCAACAGCCACTCTTCAACTTTCAACCAAGCAACCAACAACTCCTCTACCCCCGACAACCTTCGTCGAACAACCCCCAAAAAATCAAGATGTTTTCCCCCAAGAGCAACACTAGCAAGCGCAGCAGCTGGTTCGGCGGTGCCTTCAAGAAGGGCCACCGCAGCTCCAGCTCCCGCGACTCTGTCTCCTCCTTCGCCAGCTTCACCTCAAAAAGGACCAGCCGCAGCTCCTCCCTCTCCTCGCTCTTCTCCAACGGCGCCCCTGAGGAGCAGGAGCGCCTCATGGTCGACGAGCCCGTCAAGAAGACACCCTACGTCCCGAGGCACGCCGCCAAGTCTTACATCAAGACGACGACGAACCACGAGATCCGCGTCAACAGCGAGATCCTGTAAGAGGGACAGACAACCACATCCAATCATCGATACCACTTAATACCACACGACGATACCCGGAAGAGTTCAACTCTACAGTCCACTCGGACGAAAAAAACATCAAAAACAAAATCAACGACCAAAAAAAACTTCTATTCAAAGAGACCACCAATATTATCGCCGCGGTTGTTATGCAGTCATCACCAGGCGCTTGCTACCCTTGTCACTTGACGAGGCGCGATCGGTTCTTCATTCTTCATTGGCGTTTAGAGATGGGAAAATAAGCCGGATTTACTGGCAACAGGGGAGGGAAAAGATCTCTGGAGGAAGAGAGATATTTCTATCACTACCCACAGACAATGGTCGCCCATTGGCTTGGGATTTGGAGCGAGGATGAGATTTGCGACTTTAGAGGAGCATTTTGCCTGGCTGCCCGGGCCACATAGAGGAATATCAATACTATAATTGTTAACGAACTTGCCGATGTTACGGTGTCTTCCCGTGCTTACTCATATTCAAGCGAGCGCTTAAGCCGGCCGTGAGGCAGTCGCAGGTATATGTTGCTTTGAATTTCCTGTAGCATGATGACTTTGCGGCAAGGATGGTATCAAGGGAACAATCAGCACGGGCAAGCGCCGGGATATATCCAGATCTTGTGGTGATGTGGTGAAGATGCAGAAGCTCTCTCCACAAGGGACCGACGGATTCGCTCCCCGGTTCATATCTACCAAACTTGTTTCATGGGATTTCTTTCTACTGTGCATATTGGCCCAATCAGTCTTTCTTTCCTGGGTTTGTTGTAAACGTATCCGCATGGCGCCGATTAAGGAGTCAGTCACCATCTGCTGGCCACGGCGGCCCTGTTCCATCTTCTGCGTCTCTTACACTGGGCCGGCCTATCAGGCCTACTGGCAAAGATTGGATGGAAACTAACGGACGTATATAATTCGTATAAATTTCGATACGATTTTTTCTATCTGCAGGCGGACGTTCCTCGGCCAGATCGGGAAACCTCAAAATGTCTCGAAAGTGTCGTGAGGATCGCGTGTTTGCCAAGGTGGAGTGCTTTTCTTACGTCCGTATGCACCGATAAACAGAACAAGTCTACCGTCTATCCGTACGGGGCTTACGAAACCACCGAGACAGGCATTTAACATGAGGGGGCCATTCGGCCGAAAAAGCAAATACTTAGGAGATGGGAGAGGGCTGGATCGGCGGCACGCATTCAACTGTGCCTGTCTCAGTCCTCAATGCGAACCGTGGGGCACATGGGACATGGGTGTTGATTACTGCGGTGAGCAAGAGAGCAGCAGGCTGTCTATGTCTAATTGGTTTTTTTGGCTGTACGGATATCACCTCGTTCTTACGGACGGACGGACTTTCGGTTCAGCTTCGACCAAGTTTTTGCCCTCGTCCCCTGCTTGTCATTCCCATGCCTGTCATCCTTATTGGGGTTAAGGTTTCTCTTGAGGAGTTGGGTATATAGATTCTGGTGGTATTCTAGGCCAAAAGGCCAAGGTATTTAGATGGAGGGCTGACGGCCCCCCCTGTTGCCCATGTGCGGCGGCGGCGGCGACGGCGGCAGCGGCAGCAACATCGGCAGGGGTGTTGAGGGCAGCAGGGGTTGGCCGCCGATGTTCCATTCGAGAGGTCTGAAATAGAACGGCGTTCTGGGCATATGACGGAGGGCCGACTCAGGCGCCTTGCTGGACTGTGCAAAGATGCGGAAACGCGAGCAGCTCGTGGATTATCAGCAATTTTAGCATACCACGCAGAACAGCAGCACAGAGTAAGGTAGTTAGGAAGGAAGTTGGGGGCTCGATGGGGTGATGATCAGGCGCGGTGAGGGACAGCCGTGGCGATCGGGGTTGGAATGGGCAAAATGGGTGGGTTTGAAGAGTTTGCGTTGAAGAAAAAAGCAAAGTGACAGAGATTGTTTCTTTGTCGGTAATTCTAGAATCGCGGTTGGTTGGAACGGGTTGGGTTGGAGTGATTGTTCCTCCTCTCCTTCGCCTCTAGACCTGATCGAGGCTCATTCATCAGAATCGACACCTTGCCAGGAACCACCACCCACTGGCCCCCGAACCCCGCGCGCTAGCTCCAGGGCACAAAGACGGTTCCTGCAAGGGCCAGGAACCTTCTCGACTCAGTGACAGGGCAGAGCAGAGGTCAGCTGGAGAGGCAAAGAGGGCGCCGTTGGGGCACAGTGGGGGTTATGGCAGGCAGTCACTCACTCAGGTCAACTTATTCGCAACTCGAAGAGAGCAGGTTGACCCAACCTCTGCATGTTTCCTTAGCCACACCACAACCACAACACAGCCAACTGCTGAATGGGGGCGGCGCACTTCACTTTCAACACGAATTCCTTTGCTTCTTCACCGGCTCATCCCAGCCAATGGAACCAACAACAGTCCATCGTCAACGTCACCGGGCATAAGTCGTCGGTCCAGGGTTCGTGGTTCGCCGTGTCTTGCTTACGGCCGACGGCCGGGGAAGCACTCGACTGCCCCGTCTTCCCACGTCTTTCTCAAATCCCAGGTCCCGTCGATATCCTCTTTTCGCTCTAGCCTGTCTGGCCGAGTCTGGTGTCGACACCTTGCCGGACCGACTTGCACCTTGGATTATTCCGCTGGGAAAGCATCTTCTTGGATTTGCTTGGGTTTGAAACAGGCCCCCGTTCCCTCTGCCACTACCACCCATGGGCTTTTTGTCAAAATCCCAGATCGCGTCACCGGGAAGGCGCATGAGAAATGCGGCCGCCGCGGACTCTTTTTCCTTCCAAGTATTTTTTCTTTTTCTTTTTGCTTCCGACCCGCGCCTGCCCAGTCATCGTCGCCCCGGTTCGCGTCCAACCCCTCATTCGGTCCTAGAGGCTCTGCAATGATCTGCTTTGCTCCGTATCGACAAGCAGTCCCGGCAAAAAAAATGATTGAATGACACTAGCACGTCTGGGTTTGTCTGTCTGCCTGTTGCTGTTAAAGCCCTTCTTGGTAGGGAGCGTGGAAGACCTCAGCAAGGTGGTATCTCGACCCCCCCTGTAGCTTGGCTGCCCAGCAGGACTACGTTACGTGCATGTTGATCCGGGAACAATCAATCGCCTTGCTATTGACAGATTGCAGGTAAGCTGGCGCCGCTGCTGTCTCGACCGCAGGCCCAGCAAGTGCTGAACCCTTGGGTGATGATAACTCTCGGCAGTTGGACATGTCAATCTGTCATTTCAGAAATGTCCGTCAGTCAGTCGTTTGTGTCTGCTGCGTTGGTGCTAGCATGTCCCTTTTTCGAGATTGTGGCATCGTCAGTCGCTGCATAGACGCAGCAAGGGCACTGTCCGGTTCCCATGGCTCCCTTGTCCTGTCACCCCGTTGGGGCCACTCTTGGGTGAATGCTGTACTTTGCTGGGCGCAAGCTGCGTCCATTGTCAGGCTCTATGAGTCGACAGTTTTGCTCTCCCCTGCTTCTACTCTCGCAAGTTAAACTTGTGGGCAAAAGCTAGCGAGTCCTTGCCAGGGAGCCGGACCGGATGGGAATCCCACTGGTCGCCCGTCACTGCACGTCGCCGCCTGCGTCGTCGCACAGCGAGGAAGTCCTCGAGTCGCATCTCTCTCAGGCCTGCAGGTGACCGATGGTCTCTCTTCGCGGTGCGACATACGCCTCCAATTGCGACGGGCGGAGCTGATCCTGAGCTGATCCGTCACTCTACGTCGGCCGCGATGTTCCATATTGCTCGACAGCTACGACGGCGCATCAAGCAACGCAACCCCTCCTCCTCCTCCATAAGGCTGACTGCACGATGGGCTGGCTGGCTCTGTGAGCCGGGGCGGGGGGCGGCAAGAACCATGGAAACGACGGCAATCGACCGGCGGCGAGGTATTCCAAACTTAACAGCAAAGCAGTTTATCTGGAATTCATATCTTTGTAACAATCACATCTCTCACGCCTGGAAGAGCCGGCGATGAACGCATGCAATGTCACCCCCCCTGGGCCGTCGTCTCCCGCCGCCCACCACCACCACGAGCCAGCCAGCCAGCCAGGAAACCAGAAAAACCACCCCCGACGACAGTCTCCCGNGCCCCCCCCCCCCCCCCCCCCCCTCCTCGAGAAAAATGTCCATTGCAGAGGCATACATAATGGGCCAGTAATAGCAACCTGCCGGCAGAGACAGCCAATAAGCGGGACAAAAATAACGAGAGGAGCCGGGAAGAGTCAACCACCTCCACCCCAGGCCGATGGGCAAGACACACGAACCCTACAAGCCTCCGCCCTCTCGCAGTTTGCCTGCACGACCAGACAGGGATCGCATTGGCTTCTTGCACCGCCGCAGCTCGCACCGCACCATTCCCATCGACCACTTCCACTACCACCCTGCATCTTGTCTGCCATGGACCTCCGGATAACGCATCCAACTTGCCTGCACTCACTCGACATACACTGTACCCGTACGGACGACAGCCAGCCAGGCAGGCAGAACCATACATATCAGCTGGCCCAACATGGCCCCCGGCTCGCTTGCTTTTATTTGTGATACTATGTACTTGCAGATCGAGAACAACATACATACAGCCAACCCTCGCGGCCTTTGCCCTTGCCTGCGGATGACCTCCATCCCTCTTTTCTCTTTGTCCTGGTTCTTTCCCTTGGGTTGATGGGTCTTGCTCTCAGTCACGTCACTCGTTAAAGGCCCCCAAAGAGACAGCGCCCCCCCTCGCCCCTTCGTGTCCTCATATATGTCAATGTACCAGTCGATATAGAACCATACTGTCCCGACCAGCTGCATGATCCCCTTTGTACGCCCAATCTCCCCATCAGGATGTCTCGGTCGAGCTTCAGCATCCGGAGGTTCATCTCGCCTCGCCGCTCACAGGCGGTCGACGCCGAGGAGGAACGTCGCCACTCGGAGGACTCGGCCGCGAGCGAGGACCTCTTCATCTTCAAGTCCCGACGTAAGCAGCAGCAACAACAAAAGTCAAACTCATGGGCGCCGGCCAGACGTCCATCCAACGCAAAGGCCCGCAGGCCATCGAGGGAGGACACCCTCGTACGAAGGACACAAAGCATCAAGAGGACCTCGACCGAGGCCGTTCCCTTACCTGAGCCTTCACCCAGCTCGTCCTCCAGCTCTTTGTGCAGCTCCCAGAGTCATACAGATACAGCCTCGACGAACAGCAGAGATGCCATCCTTTGTCCGCCACGGCCGCCGCCTCGAGCGTCTCGTTCGTCGGCACCAAAACGTCTCGCGGACCGGAGACATCTTTGCATCGCTCCTTTACAAACACAACAGGACACCAAGCCTAGGACCTCAGGAGAACATCTTACGTTGAGGGGAACCCCTGCCAGCTCAGCGTCACGAACAGACAACAGCCCGGATGACTGGTCACTAAATGTTCAAGACCTCATCCGAGAAACCGACGAGGCATTCAAGGCCGTAGGTACAGCCATCGAAGAGGCCAAGGTCGCCGTTTCGTCTTTCAACGCTCCGGAGACGAGGCGTCCATCATCTCCTACCATCGCCAACATGGATTCGCCTCTCAAGTGGTCAACGAAGCCTCACGCCATTGCGAACAGCACTCCTCCCCTCCCCCCTCCAGTCCGCAGTGTATCAGGTTCATCAACGTCCAGACCCCGCAGGAAGAAGTCGAAGAAGGTCAAGCGATCAAAGTCGCGGTCCAAGAAGAACGCTCGATGGCAACTCGGAGAAGAAGTCGTCGACATCCTCAGTGGCCAGTTCTTCCGCAAGATGGAGGTCAACGAGCTCCTCTCACCAGACCACCTTCAAGCCTTGAGGGCCGGCCGGGAGACCCAGGCTCGGATCTCAAGCGACACCGCGAGGACAGTCGACACGGACGGCAGTGAGACACCCGTCGAGCCTTTCCATCTCCAAGACCTGCCCCGCCGGATAGGAGCGGCAGGTGTTGGCATGGTGGTTACATCCAGCGACACCGTGTCACATTCTAAGCCCCTCGACCCAGCCGTGCGACGGCGCTTCTCGGTGAAGGAGAAGTCCCCGCTGCGCAAGAAGCCCGCCGCGCCCGTCAAAGATTCCATGACCAGAGACACCACGGAGGTTGACGACATGGCCGCCCCTCCCCCTCCGCCGGCAAAGAACCCGTTGAGATTCGCGCCCCGGCCGCAGGCACCACAGCTACCCACGATACCGGAGGTCATCATCACGACACCGGATACGACGACATATTCAGACACGACGCAGAAACAGGCGACGCGCACGTTTGCCCCCGTCGACGAGGACGACTTCGTCTTCCTCCAGTCGACAAACTACACACTCAACCATCCCAACCTCCGCCACGGACAGATCCGCTTCCCCAAGTCCGACGTCGTCCAGGGCATGAAGATCGACCCGGACGACACCCTGGACTGGACCGCGTTCCAGATGGCCATCCTCGGCGGCGCAGGCGACCTCTTCTCAGATCCGTCGGACTTTTTGCAGCGGTCGGAGGCCGAAGAGACGGCGGACCTGGTCGACTGGTTTGAGGAGTTCGGCTTCGACCACCACGGCCTGCTCATCTCCTCCGCCGCCGCCGCAGCAGCTCTAGCCAGCCCGGCCAGTGTCAGCGCCAGCACGACGGCGTCCGAGTACTCGCCCATGTCGTCGGTCTCGACGGACATCAACCTGCCGATCCCGGTGGAGTTTGAGCACCCGAGCGGATTCTGGAACGAGGGCAAGTTCGACGCGTCAAAGTTCCTCACCAAGGGGTGCAACATCCGGCGGTGGACAATGGAGGGCCACCCCAAGCGGTACAACCGCGAGAGCATCGAGAGCCTGCCGCCCAGCCCGATGATGGACCTCGTCATGGTGAGGGGCACAGACGGGGAGGCGGAGGTGGTGCCGATGGGGTACAACCTCGGGCACGATCTGGGCGACTTCCTGAGATGGGAGGCGGAGCACGTCTACGCTACGGGGGTGTACTGAGAATGGAAGGCACACGATATCACACAACTTTACGACGGGACGAGGTTCATGGGCATGAAAGGGAAAGGGAACAATCATTTACAGGGTAGACCGAACCTAAATGAAAACGATGCATAATTCGAATCCTCTCTGACACATGATGTGAACGATCCCTTGTGTGGGACTGTGTCTACTATCAAACTACTTTGGTCACGATCGTCGTTGAATTTCTCTGCCTTTACCTAGCCACATGACGATCATCGTCGCCTATGTGCAAAGAGTCCAACGAAAGTCTGGTTGAACCCGCCGATCACAAGGCGGTACAGCCAGTCCGAGGGTAAGGTGGGTAGCAGCCATGATGGATTTCTCTTAGGGCTGAGCCGACTTCTTGCTGCCTGCTGCTGCTCCAGGGCCTTTCACCCAACATGATGATACAGTACGGCCAACACTGTCCCTCTCCAACGGCCCCCAATTGGCCACAGCCGCCGGCAGCCCTCTCGCCCGCGTGAGCGAACACTTGAACCCCGGTGCCGTCCCCCCACCGCGGATCGCCCCGGCAAGACCCGCACGCTAGAACGCTAGGGCACATTGATGAACGGGCGGGCGGGCTGAAATGGACCGGGGGGTGGGTGACCCGTTGTCGCTGAATCTCCAGCGGTGTTTTTCTCGCCGCCGCCGACGCGCCAAAAAAAGCGACAACTGAGCAAAAAATCAACAACAACGACCAACGACAACCAACTGCATCGTCAGCTCTCCGCGCTCCGCCCCCCCGTTGACGCATACACTTTTCTTCACCACGACCCCACGTCGCTTCGCAACATCTCTCGCAGGCTCAGGCATCTTTCTCGCATATTCCTGCGCCGCTTCTTCGCAGAGAGGGGGGGGGAAAAAAGAACCCCTTGCAAGGACGACTTTGCGGGTCCCCTAGCTGAAGGTGTAAACTCACCCAGCTGCACCTTGAGCAACTGCCTAATCCGACGGAAAACCCAAGAGAGCACACATCGCCGCCACTGGACTTTTTATCACAGAGTGACATTGCGTCAGGCTTCTGCGTCACGAGCAAGGGATCACGTTGGAACCAAACCCTCAAACCTCGCCGCGCGCATCACACCATATTGTTGTGTTGCCTGGCAAAAACAGCCAACACAAACTCACCTCTCAACCCCCTGCTTCACCTCATCTCACACTCACCCAACCTCCAACCTAAACCAAGATGCTCCGCCGCCCCGCAACAACCCTCTCCATCACGGCAGAGGACATCGCAGCCTACGAAGACCGCCGCGCGCGCGAGGCCATGCTCCGCGAGCGCCAGGCTCTGATCCAGGCGCAGCAGCAGCAACAGCAGCAACGCATCCTCCAGCAGCAGCAGCAGCAGTTGCCGTCGTCGTCGCCGCAGCGCCAGCAGCAGCCGTATGACCCGGACATCTCGGCCGAGGAGTACGCAGAGTACGAGGCGCACCAGGCCGAGCTGCTCAGGCGGCAGGACGAGATGATGAGGGCGCAGCAGCAGCAGGCGCCGGTGCAGCGCTTGGGACAGTCGGGCCGGGGTGCGGCTGTGATGCAGACGACGCCGACGCCGGGAGACGGGGGCCGTGGGGGCCGCACGAGGGAGGACAGGATCGGCGTCGGACGGCGTGGGAGGTGAAAGGTTGGCTTCTTGTCTAGGAGGTGTTGTTGGGTGAGGGTTGCATTAGATTGTCTTCTTTTGTTGGGTTGGTTCATTTTCACCGCATCAAGACAGATCACTGGGATAGACGCATGCGAAAAGTAATGTCAGGGGTGTTTTCGAGGAAAGATGTTCGTCTGTATTCCCCTAAAAGTCGTCTCATCGTGCTATCCCCAAAAACCCAAGCCATGCCAAATTCGTCAAGTCGTGCCAACAACTGTCTAGAAGGACCGTTTGGAAACCGGAACAGAAACCAGAACATGGAACGATATATCAACAGTGAAGAGAAGGAAAGTCTGGACAGTCCAAGAAATGAAGAAACCCCGCTAAATGATAAACCGGCTGGACAAAACGAAACCCAGAAAAACAGAACCCACAGTCTCCTTAAGAGCTTCAAGCTTTTCCGCCTGCCCCCAACACCACAGAAGAAGACTCCTCCAGAGGACCTCCTCCGATGCACCCCATACCTCATGCCCGCCATGTTGTAACGCGTGTAAAACAAAATCGTCTGTACAAGAAGTGGAAAGAGAGTGTTGCTGCTGATGCCAAGCTCAGTCGTCGAGTGTGTCGAGTGTAGAATCCTGATTTGTCCCATGAAAATGTAAAAGACGGAAACGCTCGTTGAGAATGATGCTCTAGAACGGAAACGCTCGCAGGCTTTCCAGACCATCCGAAGTGGGCTGAACGCCTTGCCTACGGTCACGCTCAATTTCCTTTGATGGTGAAGAAACATCTTCCATCTGCATCTACCATTTGTTAGCAGGAGCCCGCTGGCTGCCTGTGCTGGACAAACTTACATTGAGGAAGACATTGGCTTGCTTGATACCAGCAACGTCAGCGAGGTATTTGAGCCGACCCCTCAAGAAACGCTTCTGCCTCGGGGTTGCAAAGTCGCTGGTATAAGCCGTGACCAGTGGCCAGAGAATCATGAGCCCCGCGGCTCCCTTCAACGGATCGTCTGGCTTGGTGTTTTGTCCGCATGGAAACTGTGCCACAACGACTCCATAGCCGTTCCACTTGCAGAAGAAGGGTGCCGAGGCGATGGTGTCGTCGATTCGCAAAATCGCCGAGCTCTTCAGCTCTTCGTACTCTTCTCCCATACGGTAGTCATCTGGTGCAACCAACCAGGCCATACAACGCAAGATGGTGGTTGTCAACATTAGATGGCAACACCATGTGGCAACGTGCAAGATGGCTAGCGGAAGATTGAAGAAGCCGTAAATCGGACCATTGAATGATTGTGCCGTATCGAGTTCGTTGTCTTGGCGATCCATGACCCAGTCGACAGTATCAACCTTCCATTGCGGGCTCGGGTCATTGTTGAGCTTGCGGAACTTGGCCTCAAGCGCCTGGGCACGTTTGAGGGCGTCAAGCACCTTTTGAATCGTCTCGGGCTTACGGTCCCCGGCACCCAGGATTCTGTCAACGTCCTGCCTGATTTGACTGCTCTGAATATCCATGCTGGCGATGGCGTGTTGCATACGTCCGCGACATTCGTGATGAAGCAGCCAGGTAAACTCGGCTACCTCTGGTGAATTTGGTAGGCAGTGGATTGACAGGCATTGGTTTCTGGTGATGGCGAACATCTCCTCGCCTTCGGGTGTCTCGAGTCCTTTCTGCCCCCTGAGTTTCACGATAATGGCTGCCCCCTTCATGTGGTTGGTGTATTCCGCAATGGAATTCCGAGATGCGGTCAGAATCTACCCATTTGTTAGTCCTCTTCACATTCCAAACATCAATCTGACGCGCTTACCTCGTAAAACGCTAACATTAGAACTGCTCCAAGTGTTTGGTCATTCTTCACTTCCTCAGGGTCCATGATGGCTTTATTGACAGCCCTCACAGCTCTCATATAGTGGTTCTGAGCGTGGAACATGGCAGAACTTGCGTTGACGGTTCTTCGACTCGCCAGAGCCGCCAACGACACGGCTTTGTAAGCTTGCGACAGACATTTGGAGACGTTCGGTTGACTCAAGAACCGAGGAAGGAAACGGTAATAGCCCCTGGCCGTCGGCGTATAGGGTACAATGATGAACTCTGATAGGAAGTAGCAAGAGGCCTGTTCGTCGAGAGAGTCAAATAGGGACACAGGAATGTCTTCGTCGTCTTCGGTCGAGTCATCGTCTGCCCGGAACGGAAACGCAGCCGGGTTCGAGTAGTCGAACGTCTTGTATTTTGGGCCAGCCACCGATGTCAAGCACTGCTTGTTGCAGACTGGTGATGGGCCCTTGCCTTCGTCCTCCGAGCTGTCTTCACCCCTCGACTTCTTGAATCTCTTAATCGTCGCCTCGGTCTCATCGCGGATATTGGCCTCGAAAGGATCGCGGTAGCCAGGACACTGACGCCTTGACTTTTTGCACCTCATGCAGAATGGCTTGCCTTCATCACACTTGATCCTCCTGGCCCTGCAAAGCTTGCAGCCACCAGATGGCTTGCCGGTGTTTACCATTGTTGCAGTAGTGTGGTCGGAATGTTGAGAGTGGTGTCGTTGTTCAACAGGTTGTAGGAATCAACTCCGGAGGGTATGAGAGGCCGAGCTCTTTTTCACAAGTTTTGGTTCCGACGTCCCAAAAACACAGGTTCCGAGGTCAACCTTTCGGGTTAGACCAAAAGGCGAGGGCCGGTAGATCAAGCGGGAGGGAAAAGAAGAACACCACTATGTCATAGCGACGAACTGCAGGCAAAATTGTGGGAATCAGCGGTACAGGGCTGGTTGATTAGCAGCCCAATGCCTGGTTGGCAACAGAACGACGGAAGGGCTGGATCACCGATGGGACGCCTGCGAAACTCAATAGCGCCTATTCGACGCATTAGCGAATGGGAAAACTCATAATGATCGAGCGGGATCGCGCCGTTGGCGGAGGACGATCTCTGGTGGTCTGGGATTAGGCGGATGGTGTATACGTTATTGTCTGGCCTCCCCGAAGGTTTGTTTCATGCGCCGCTAAGCCCTGACGAGGCGCGGACTGCAGTCGATCAAGGGTGCTCCCATCGGTGCTCGAGCGCACAATGTTTGAGACGGCAAACAAAATGTGCGAGGAGAGATCAGCAACGGCCACGATCCTGGCGTCGATCATCCGAGGGATAACCCGGCTCTTCGGCAAGCCGGTCGATAAATGGCACCTCAGACAGGTGTCAGTCAGCGTATGTGTTTGTGCGCGCCAGCGTATTGGTGGCCTGGAAGGACATTTTTCGTTGAATCTTCTCCAGCACTCATGTATGCCCAGCCACTAGGAGTTTGGCATAAATCTCTTTGGTCCAAACATTCAAACAAAGGTGGTTCATATCAAAGGGTCGCCGAAGTCTGACCGCAGACCGGCAGGCAGCCGTTGGGTCCTGCGAGGGGAACAGACCTGAATGACAGCATCGGTTCCGACCCCGGCTCCGGCGAATCGAGAGGAATTCGACAGACAGTTAGTGGAAGAAAAAAGGAAATCCCTAGCAGGGAACATGGCGGAGTGTCTAGATCCCGCGGGGCGGAGCGCGTCATGGTGTCGACGAAGCCTCTCCCATAGATCCGGGACGGGGCTAATTAGGCCAATGGATAAACGGGAAGAGACCCGTTGGCCCTTGGGTAGAGACGGCTCTCATTGAGTCGGACGGCAGGACAGGCAAGTCTTGTCTGAGTCGGCGGTTCCAGCGGTATGGTAATCGGATGCTTGCCCACCCACACGCGACACTTGACGGCGTGGAGTTGCTTCGTCATTGAAGGTGATGGGATCGTTTCATCCGGTTCAGCCCGGACCCGAAAGGGTAATCCAGTCGCGGGCAATGCCTGGCAAAACGTCCTGCAGAAGGCAGCAGTTGTCAATTCTAACCGAACGATGAATATTGACTGAACATTGACTGAGGACTAGTAATCTTGTTCGCGTTCCGTCGTCAAGAGGCTGTGGGGGATCGTATTCGAGAAAGGCAAGTTGTAACCAAACCGACGAGACGGAAAGCTTCGTGTTTCTATTGAGCTCAAATCTGGTGCCAAACTGTGTTTGTAGATGGCAGGAGGGAGGGACTGTTGCTCGAGGTGTCGAGGAGAAGGGTGGACTGCCAGGCCTGGCAAGGGCTTCTTCCCCTTTGGTCATCCCGCGCTGACCGAGAGTGAATCGATCATCTTAGCGTCAAGTGCACTGGGCTGGAGTGGGTCCAAGAAGGATCAGCGGGATCCACTTTTTAATGTAGCGTTGGCGCGACAGCTGCGAGTTTATTTCAAACGTCCATCTTCAGCCTCTCAGACGTTCGTCTATCTGATTGACACTGCCCATCAAATTCAAATGACAACCCACGACATTCCCCGGACTGACTGACGCGCATGTCCACTGCATGAATACAGAATCTAGACTGCCGAGAGAACTGCTCCTCGTCATCATGGGCTGCTAAGGTTTGCTTCCTATCAACCAGTCAGCGTTGCCCGAGAGAAATCTGTGCGTTGTTACGTGCTTGATGAAGCTCAGAGGAATGCCGTTCCATCGGCACTCGCCGGCAAATCCTCAGAAATGACAGATCTCCATCTGTCAGATGTCTGATTGGGCCGTGATGATGGCACTCGCCTGTCAAGACTTCAGGCCCTGAGGAACCGAGGGGACGAAGCGCCGGAAAGCGAATAACAGTGCTTCAACGCCGAACCAAGCGGCATCGACAAGTCCATGCAGCGGCAGCAGTCTGCAATGTCGCTCCCTTCGGCAAGGGGACGTCCACCTGTCAGAGTCAACCCAATGCCGCGTGGCACCAGCTATCAGTTTGCCGGCACATCTGCACTCGCACGTCCCCTCCAGCTGCAGAGTATCGACACTGCTTTGACATTCATGAGGCCCGAGTTCCTCAAGCCTGCCAATCCTTCAGCTCTCCAGGGCGACCAGCTGATCGGGGATAGGTTGTAAACCGCTAGGGCCACGGCTGTAAAGGGTCCCTTGCCATTAATGTGAGGCATCCCACTCCAACGGTGAACCGGTTTGTCTAGGAGTTTGCCGTTCTACGAGACACGACAAGAACACGAGGAACTTAGCCAGCAACCCTTCATCATCAAAGCGACTGCATGTCATTCATCCGCTTAGTCGGCGTTGACGCTTCTGCTCAGCAGAGTTGTCTGCAGTTTCAAAAAGGCAGCTTGGTCTGTGACACACCTTCAGGTGGTTGTGACTCAAAGGGAAGTAGTCACACTGCCAGACTGACTTAAGCCGACACTCTCGGGTCAAGCGGGGGTTCCCCGTTCAAAGGCAAGGTTCTGACAAGTTTGACGTTTGGTTCCCACTGGCCATCGTCTCCACGAATCTCATGAATTAGCCTTCTCTTGGCAACTCACCTAACTCCCCGGGTCAGACACCACTTTCCCAGGAGCCACTGACAGAGCATAGCATGAGGCGAAAGGAGGAGGGGAAGTGTAATGTTGAAGTAAATCTGTCAGTTTCTGCCCATCACAGATTGATTTCTTATGTTTCGCCAACGCCCGCAAGTGGCTCGTTTTCGTGAGGATTAGCTCTTTCCTCCGACAATTGCTGCTGCGGACCAGGAAGGTCGCTGAAGGCTGGACCGTCTCAGCCATTCGGGTGGCCACCATCGGAGCTCAGAATAAACTCTGGCTTGGTTTCCATAGCCGGCACGATGCGGCTGAGTGGCCACATTGCGGCAGGGAAGGCCGGTCCAAGGGTTTCGGAGAATTTCCTGCTCAAATCCTGTCTGCTTAATGAGTCGTGACCTGCACGTTCAGCTTCGCTTAGCCAACGACCAGGGCTCTTTCGACAGGTTAAGGACTACCCTCGTTTTTTTTCTCCTTATTGTCCTCGGGCATTATCTGAGCAGCTGCAGCCAACCATTTTCCTGCGGTCTCTGGAAGGCGAGGATGAAATTTCGGCCGAGCGGCAACAGGTCGGGCGGGGATACGCCCGAGAATTCGGCCAATTTGGCCCGCACATGGAGATCCCGACTTTTAATCTCCCGCGTATTTCCGTCCCCAACATATCTCACAGTGAGCTTTCCAAGATTCACCATACCTACAGCGATGGTCCAGTGGACAGGCGTGTCGCGCAGTTGCTCGAGATTCGAGCGAATTCGGGTGGGGCCGGAGGGGATCAGGCGTAAGGAAAGCGAGTCCGACTCAAAGCGGATAACCAGCGCCCGGCAAATGGGGATATTGCAAGATGACGCAGACGAATCCTTCATAACTTCTGCTGCTTCGGGCAAGTGCCAGAACCGGAAAGACTCGACCAACAAAATTGACCAAGAATCTGAATTGCAAGGGAATATCTGGCCCTCAACCAGGCTAGCTCGAATGTTCATTTGGCCTGGTAATTGTACGCAAGCCTGCCTGACTACTAGGCCAGTTCACCGGCGCTAGCGATGTCCGCCGCCGGGTTTGGACCCACAAATGTCCGAGCCGTCAACGGTCTAGCCCGGAAGTGCACCCTTCGGCAGAACATTTCGCCCGTCCTGTCCGTCGGAATGGAAGCGACTCACGATCGCGGTATTTGCCGCTCTGGCCTGCACTGGTATTGCGCTGGTGTGCCCTCCGTCGGGCGAAACCCACCTCAGCTCGACCAACTGGCACATCACTGCAGCCCTGCGGACCAAGCTTTTCCCAGGCAACACGGCATGCTGACGAGTCGAGATTTACGGCGGAGCAATTGATTAGCGTCGGGGTTACGAGAGGTGGTCCGCTTTTTGGGCAGCCCATGAGGCCATTCGCAGCTCCCCTAGCGCGTCGACCATGTATTGAGCCGCAGACCGGCATATTGTGTATGTATGGCTGACCAACAGGGGTTGGCCGTGGATTTTGTATGGAGTAATCTCCTGACGTGGAGCGGAGAGAATGAGAAGATGTTGACGGCATTCGATCATGGGTGCTCAGCTTTGCATTTAAGAGGCATTGACTCTTGAATCACTTATTCACAGCTCGGGTCTGTAGTCTCTGAATAACAGCACCCCTTTATCAGCATCAAAAGCACCGAGTCTACAACTTGACCTCTAGTCTATACATCCATCATAATTCTTCTTCTCGAATCATCTCCAAACTACCACAACCTTTCACAATGTCTTCATCAAAACCAAACATACCACCACCGCCGACAGTGGTCCTAGAGAAACGAATAACCCACGTCGACAAAGATGGCAAACTTATCTTCAAGCCCTCGCGCGAGTTCCTCCTCGCCTTCGGCGCACTCTGCACCGTCGCCCTGGCCGTCGCCTTCGACGCCACGACCCTCTCCGTCGCCCTCCCGACGATGAGCGCAGAGCTCGGCGGCACCGCCCTCGAGGCCTTCTGGTCCGGCACCAGCTTCCTCCTCGCGAGCACCGTCCTCCAGCCCACCGTCGCCGGCCTGAGCAGCATCTTCGGCCGCAAGCCCCTCGTGTACGTCTCGGCCCTCTTCTTCGCCGCGGGTTCGGTTGTCGGCGCCGTCGCAAAGAGCTTCCGCGTCGTCATCGTCGGCCGCACGATCCAGGGTGTCGGCGGCGGCGGCATCCTTGCGCTGTGCGAGGTCATCGTGACGGACCTCGTGCCGCTCTACGTGCGCGGGCAGTGGTTCTCGCTGCTCTCGGCCGTCTGGTCCGTCGGGACGGTCACGGGCCCGCTGATCGGGGCCGGCTTCGCGCAGAACGTGACGTGGGCGTGGATCTTCTGGATCAATCTGCCCATCATCGCCGTCGGCGTCGTCATGATCTTCTTCTTCCTGAAGCAGGCCAAGATCCCGGGCGACATCGCGGGCAAGCTCGGCCGGTTCGACTGGCTGGGGAGTTTTCTCTTCACGGCGGGCTCGACGAGTTTTCTGTTTGGGATCTCGACGGGCGGCGTCATGTACGAGTGGAAATCCTTCAGGTCGCTTCTGCCCCTTGTTCTGGGGGTCTTCATCCTCGTTGCGTTTGGAGTCTGGGAGTTGAGTTTCGCAAAGGAGCCCATGATTGACAAAGGAATCTTCAACAACTGGACCATGGTTGCGAATTACATCATGACGGTCTTTCACGGCATGATTCTCTGGTCTCTTCTTTACTTTCTCAGTGAGAAATCCCCTTATGCGCTTTTACCCCTTTCTTGCCTCAATGCTAATGCCTTCGCAGTCCTCTATTACCAAGCCGTAAAGTCGTACTCTCTCGTCATATCTGCCGTCGCCGCCCTCCCAGAGACCCTCACCGTCGCCCCCGCCGCTATGGCCGTCGGCCTCATCGCTGGCATCACGGGTAGATACCGCTGGTCCATCTGGTCAGGCTGGGTCATCACGACCCTCGGAGCGGGGCTCCTGTGTCTCATGAAGCCCGGGACCACCGTGCCGGCCTGGATCTGGCTCAACATCCCGATCGGGCTGGGCACCGGCATGCTCTTCCCGGCCATGGCCCTCTCGATCCAGGCGGCGTGCGAGCCCGCGCTCAACGGCCAGGCCGCCGCGTTCTACTCGTTCCTCCGGACCTTTGGCCAGTCCCTCGGTGTGGCCGTCTCCGGAGTCATCTTCCAGAACGCGTTCCGCGAGAAGCTGGCGGCCGTGCCGGACCTGGCGCACCTCGCGGACGAGTACTCCCGCGACGCGACCATCGTGGTGGAGATCATCAAGCAGATGCCGCGGGACGCGGTGCGCGCCGAGCTGGTGGAGGCGTACTGTGACGCGCTGAGGGCGATATGGATCAGTCTAATTGCGTTTTCTGGATTTTGCATGGTTCTGAGTCTGACGATCAAGAGGTACAGCCTGGACCAGGAGCATGTGACGGAACAGGGGCTGGTGACCAGCGATGAGACCAGTCGGGAGGATTTACAGGGGCGTAAGGATGTGGAAAGGGGCGCGTGAAATGGGCAGATATGGTGATTGGAAAGGTCTGGACATACAGCACGATACAATTTGGGAGTTGCTCTTGAAGAGAATGCGTCGTCACCATTCTCTAGATTTAGATATTGATACCATCTTTCGACATTTCAGAGTATTTTCTTGAGCGTGGCCATGTCTAAGAAAGCGTAAGCAATGTCTTATTGGTTTAAGAAAATAACACTGCGACAGCTTCGTTGGCAGGTTGTCTCTTCCTTTATGACTCGTCACTACTCGAAGGAGAGATTTTGGACGGAAATATCGATGCAGAGTAAATGAATCAACAGCCCTCAACTGGGTGAATACTCTGAAGTGAATGGCAGCTTCTCAGGTACATCCTCCCAGACGACAACCGTCACCGTTTAAAGTCCACTTATTCTCTCGGCAGCGTGGACAGACGAAGCTCTTGCCGTTGCTGGTCTATCCCGCCCCTACCCAAAAACCTGCCGCTTCACCAACGGGTCTCGAGAGAAAAGAAAGTCCACAACCCCCCAAAGGACTCTACTCACCACCAGACCACCTCACTCGCTCCTTCCATCTCACACTCTTTTGTTAAACCCCTCAACCGACGTCAGCCAACTTGCTACTATCACCCCCTATTTCGGCCACCCAACTTGTCTGAATATACCCTCCACCCGACTACACCACAAAAAAAGCATTGCCAACTTCACCACTACGCACCGCAAAAAAAGGGGCATCTTTAGCATACCAAGCAAAACTACGAAAAAGCAGCATCGTCACAAAGGCGGAAAAAATGTGCCAACGAATCTACGTCCACTTCACAACCTGCAACTGCCAACTCTTCCACCGCCGCAACAAATGCGCCCACGGTCCATCCTCGCAACGCTGCCTCGCCCGGCCCTTCCACCCCTCCCTCGTCCATAAGGTGGAGCGCCAGTGCCCCTACCACTACCGCATCACGCGTCTGCGGAAGGGATGTCCCGAGGCGAGGAGCCTGCCGCAGGGCTTCGTCAACGCGTACCACCTCCCCATCGCGAAGTCCATGGCCGCCGCCGCGCAACAACGAGCGTCGGACGAGCGGGGATGCGCTCGCGAGACAAGCGAGGAAGTTGGCGGTGGCAAGCGCAAGGATACCGGCGGGGATAACAGACCGCGCAAGAGGCGCCAGGCGGAGCCGGGGGAGGGGCATGCTGTGGCGGAGGAGATGGACGTCGACGGGGGGAGCTCCGACCCGGAACCGTCGTACGGATTCAGGACATGCAAGCACGATCTATGCGACGTCTTCGAAGCCATCGCCGACGCCGAAGAATTCGAGTACGACACTCTGGACGAGGTCGTGAACAAGGAGCCGGACTCTGAGCTCGACACAACGGATGAAGAGGTAGAGCCGCGGAGGCCCCGTGTTACGTATGAAACCGAGTCGGAGCGTGTAGAGTACTCTGCGCACGATCGCATGTCGCTGGACGGCAGCGAGACTCTTA
Organism: Colletotrichum gloeosporioides; assembly: GCF_011800055.1. Lineage (NCBI taxonomy): Eukaryota > Fungi > Ascomycota > Sordariomycetes > Glomerellales > Glomerellaceae > Colletotrichum > Colletotrichum gloeosporioides. The sequence goes on from NW_025544678.1 coordinate 144,379, forward strand.
CGGGCCGCAGCAAGGTCTATTCTAAGGAGGGCCTCGACGACTTGCTTCAGTGTCTACAGGTCCGGAGTTCTGGGCCTTCTGAATATGGTGGCATATCTCAACAAAATGGCTTTTGTCCTGGCAAAGACGGACCCGTTGACACCATCATGGTTTCATGTTTCCCAAGCGAGGATCTCATGTCCGACGATGAAGTGGACAAGGAAGGAGACGGCTTCGAGAGAGAATGGTAAGATGGCGGGAACGTTGGTTGTATTGGCAGAGCATAGCATCGATTGGCTTCATTTTGAGATAGAAATGCATTAACGAATGAGAGATATTCAAGCAGAATGTTCATGTCTCATTACCCTATGTGCACTCATCTGACTCTCGGTCCGCAAGGTGAGATAGGCATGTTGTACAAAGATTGAAGCGTGAAGATTGATCATCATGATATCCCTTTATATGTCCACCCGAGCCCAAATCCACCAAAATCGCTCAAGACTGCCCGCTCAAATCGATGCTCCTGGTCCAAATCAATCCCATGCCTGCTTAGTACTGGGATATTGACGCCCGCCAACGCCAGAAATCGTGGGACTGGCTCCGCGCGGTTCCTTGTACCTCTTTCTATCATCTCTGAACTCACGGTCCCGAGGTTCCCAGGGAGGTTCGCCTCGCTCACGCATGCGATCTATGTCGGCGTGGCTGCTGGTGCGGCGCTGAGCCTCCGGACGCACAGGGTGCAGTCGCTCCCGCCGCCGGCGAGCTTCCCTGTCCTCATCCCTCTCCCAGTCTACTACGCGCTCCCCTCTGTCGCGCTCTCGATGTTCGTGGTCTCTGTCTCTCTCCCTATCGCGTCTTCGATCCTTGTCCCTGCCACGCTCTCTGTCGCGGGCTCTTTGCTGTCTTTCCCTTTCTGCTCGCTCCCTCTCCTCCAACTCACGCCGCCGGTGACGCCGGCGCGCCTCTTCCTCAGATTCGGATTCTTCTGACTCATCCGGAGCGATGTCGGGCCAGCTGCGGTTCAGCTTCGATGTGGGAAGATGCTCACGGCTGCGACGGGAGGGTGGATCGCTCCGGCGACCTGAAGTGCTGCGCTGCCGATCCGGTGAACGGCCGTTGGGGAGGATAGATGCCACTTTCTCGCTGATCTTCTCGACGATCGGGATGCTGCGACGGCGAGGGTCGTCTGCCCGTAGCTCCGAGCGATGCAGACGAGCCCCTGACGGTACTTGAACCGATGGTGGGGGAGGAGGCATGCGCCGGAAGCCTGGAGGCGGGGGTTCGTTGGAATGGTGCGTGTGAGGCCTGCGCTTGGATCGTGGGCTCCCTGGCTCCTCGGAATCGGAAGTTGAGGAGGACGAGTAGTGACGAGGTTGACTATGTCTTCGAGGTTGCATGGGTGGCCTATTTGGGTGGAGATGCTCCGAAGCATACATGGGATCACCCGAGGGAGATGGATAGTCGGAGAAGCTTCGGCGGCGGCGATCATCCGGTGAATTCTGATTCTGACCTCGGTATCGTTCTTGCTCGGGAGATCGGGCTGCTGGAATGTTCAGCCGGGACGGGGGATAGCGTCCGCCATGACCCGGGACATGACTATAGGCCACTGGCCGTGTCGGCGGGGGGAAGTACTCCGTCTGAGGGGGGCGCGGAGGTGGTGATGCCTTTGGATAAGGGTTTCGAACGTGCACGTAGGCGGCCTTGACCCTCGGCTCGTCCCTGTCCGGCGGCCAATTTGAAGGTGGTGCGCCAGCAGCAGCGGCGGCGGCGGCGGGCTTCGGAGCGGTTGAGTCTTGATTGGGGGTCGCAGCTTTCCTCAGCTTCTCGGCGCATTTCTTGTGCCACTCAGAGATTCCGGGGTCTGGCTGGGCGGGAAAGGCGTCGTCGGGCAGATCTTTAGGAAACGGCTCATTCGTCTGAGGATGCTTGAGATTCCAGTTCTTGACTGCGTTTTGGATAAAGGGCACATGCTCTTCCGGGTCTAGCAAGATCTCGATTATTTCCCATCGCACAAAGCCGCGTTTTGTCAGGGCCGGTACGGAAGGGGCATCGAAGTCGTTCTCGGAGGGTTGCAGGGAGTGTTGGCATCCAGTGACCTGCCATATGTAAGATATGGCGGGGTAGGGCATGTCGATGAAAAGGGCTGCGATGACGGCACGTCAGCATGACAAGGTTGCACATGGTGATCCAAGGATATGCTTACCGTCATAATTGCCGCCAACTGCCTTGTAGAAGGCGGCAAGCTTTTGAGGAGTCAGGGCCTGTACATTTTTGTCGCCGATTTCTGCGATCTTTTGTTGGCGGGGTATGTCAGTGGTCGCCTGGAATTGCGAAGCGGGGTGGAGAGACAAGCGCGGGCGGAAATGGGAGACACGATTAGACGTACAATGTGGTTCGCGATGGCGCGTAGGAGGGCATCTAGAATCGGGGTTGGCGCCTTGTCCTGGTTGATCAAATAACCATAAAAGTTTGGAGGCTTTGAATCTGCAGGTTGTGGTTGTGGTTGGGGTGGAGGTTGAGGTTGAGCCTTTGGAGACTCTTTCGAGTCTGGCTCTGGAGTCGCCGTCGCCATCCGGGGCCGAACTCTACATCAACAGCGTGCCTTTGCGGGCAGGAAGGTCCCGGTGAAAAAAACTGTGGAGATCGGATGGGCTGGGTTGGGTAGATATAACGGCCGTGGCTTGTGCTGGCCGATCTTGAGTCGGTAGTAGCAGCGTTTGACGCGGCGGGCGACTTCAAGTGAGGAGCGTGGCGTTGTAGTATGCGTCTTGCCAAAGCAAGTTGCTGGATATTCAGTATGGAGGGGGAGGGAGACTAGTGTCGACTGCGAAGGAGTCGGAGGGTATCAACATGTACTAATAACCGAGAGCTAGACAGACTGTGCCTGGGATGCGGGCCGCCTTAACTTCGTCATACGAGACGGAGATGTAATGTAGGCAAGGTATGGTATGGCAGGCAGAAGCAGGCTGAGGCCAAGCAGCTGCAACGGTGAGTCAAGTAGGCGAGGTTGTGGTAGGCGCACGCAGCCGGCAATATGCGCATGCGCGAAGAGAGGCCAAAGACGTTGGCGCGCGTGAGAGTGCGTATGTGTGAGTGTGTGTGGATGCGATGGATGATTCCAGTCCGGAGGGTGTGAGAGCGAAGCGACGACGGCGGACGACTCGAGGGAGGAGGGCTGTTTTGGTTGATTTGAGCTGGGCGGCGCGCGGGTGAGAGCTGATGATGTAACTAAAGTACTCGGACTGCAACTCCAGGTGGACAGGGTACCTGCACCTGCAGCTTTACCTTGGGTTTACCGCAGTAGTGGTGAGGGTGAAGACGGGACGGTTGAGCACGCGTGGATGGAGGTTGGAGGGGTCAAGTCGCAAGCTACCTACTTAGCACCTTGGGTATGGACCTGCACTGGAAGGAACCCTCGGTCAGAGCAGCAACATCGTCAGGCAGAGACGGGAGACCAAGAACAGACACAGACAGCGGAGGGGCTGGACATGGGTACCGCAGTACATGGAAGGGACTTGGGACAAGGGGCATGGGTAGGGCAGCAGCAGGCAGTCAGGCTGGACAGGGCAGTGGCAGGTAAGAATAGCGATCAAACAGGGAAAACGTTTGGCTGTTGGGCTGACACGTGCACCCTGGCATGGCACAGCTTCCCTTTCCTTCTCTTCTTCCCTGGCCGTGGACCTCGACACAGGGAAAAATAAATAAATGGGGTCATCAGATATCCGGCCGCTGAGATGCGATGCGATGCGATGCGCTGCGCTCTGCCTTCCACATGGGGCACGGTACCTTTCACTTTTGGGTGTACCTACCTTACTGCTTATTCTCGACCCTCACTCAACGTCTTTAGGCTTCCTCCGCTTTCCCACCTCCAGCTTCCATTCGTCGTACTTCTACAGGCTCATGTGCATTCTCGAATCACACTGCCGTACGGCCCCCATCTCACACGCTGCAAACGACGACTCGGGCTCCCCGGCGCCTTCATTCATGTTGGGTTGGAACGGTGGGCATCCACACGGAACTGGTGTTGACGAGTTTCTCATTAAACACGACTTCGACCCGAGATAGGGCAAGGCGAATTCAAGGCAGCTAATGGGCCATGGCCCGTACTAAGGTATCTTGCCAAGTGCAATTTTGGCGGACCAGCGATGCCCGTCGAAGACGATGGATGCCCAGCCCAGCCGGGCCCCCGGGATCCAGCCTGGAAGTCTGCCCAGGTGAGCCCTCTTCGCTGGAGACCGTCTGGAGACGGCCTGCCGCGATGTGCCTTGTTGCGGGGGCTGGCACCCGCTCAGCCGCCGCCGGACTCACAAACCGCCAAAGATGTGCCTCCCACGGCCCACGGCCACCAACACCACACGCCGCCAGCCACATCCCCAGAGCTGGGAGACTGGTAAACTCTGCCCATCCCGTTGCCAACTCTGAACTCTGTCCCCGCCATCCCATCCGCCCTTCACCACCCGGCCGAAAGAACCGGTCCAGCCACTACGGATACCTACCATGAACTATGTCCCAACACACTCAATCCAAGACAGCGTCACCATGTCTTTGCACCACCAACCGCTTCAGCACAGATCGCACTGCACTGCAATGCACCTGGCAACCGGATGCCGCTCCGCGGTACGGCGCCTTGACTGTCGTGACATTAAACTTGCCAGTACCACCCCGCGATCCCGTCTCGTCTCAATCACTGCGTTGCGCCATGCGTGTATGATGTAGTCGCAGCCAAGGTTTTGGGACACCCGAATCTAGCGGTGAGCAGGTGAGCAGGAGAGCAGGAACCCGTCACAGCCAGACTTGCCAACGAGGCTTGCAAGGTCCCGGTGCTGTGCATTGTGCCTGTTGCTATCTATGTATGTACTGAGCCTACCAAGATTCAACTCTCTGGTACTTTGAAACCACACCAAGATGACCACCCTGAAAATGCATGGGCCGCCGCCCACCAACAAACCAAACCGCCTGTTCGGCACCTTTTCCAGAACTATCTATATCTTACATGAACCTGCTCCGTCCCAAAGTCTCCAACCCCTGTCTATACAAGACGATCGATATTCTGCGAGAATCCCATGCCCTCAACCCTTCCTCAAGGGAAGGCCGTATACCAGAGCCCAACGGCGGCACCGGCAATTGAGAAGAAGCTCCTGACAATGTTGAGCGTCTGCCACCTCACGAGCAGCTCTCTGGTCTCGGACCATCCCAGCGCCACCACGCCCTGCGCGCCCGCCAGGAGCCTCTCGTTGGTTGGCCCCATGAAGGCGAACGTGTACGGCACGATTCCAAGACCGAGTGCCCCGGCAACGACGAATGGCTTCCACGCGAGGCCGTGCCGGTAGCGGTCGTAGGCCGAATACGCCAACGACAGGAAGGTGATGCCCGCGACTTTTGGGCCTATGGACATGCCGCGGTAGAATAGGTTTTGCCACAGCTTCAACGCATGGATCGGCTCTGCGCTGGTCTCGAGGGCTGCGGCAACACTGAAGATGGACAGCGACTGCCCCGCGCCTGTGCTAAGAGTTAGCGACTGCGAATGACACGACGAAACCCCCCGGAGGCACGAGAAGAGCTTACCTGCCCACCAAGCGCATCCGAGGATGCCTGTCGCAGTGACGATGTTGTTAGTCAAGCCTAGTTGCGACATGCTGATCTAGAGGGCTGTGTGTCGCTAGACGTGTGTATGTGTGTACGCGCGTGTGTCGCTGACTGCCGAGTGTCTGAGTCGAGTTGGTCTCACTGCGCTTGTCGTGATGTTGCTACACAATCGACGATATGGTCTTGGCGTACAGAAACCTTTTTTTGATAATTTGCTTCAAAATCTATCTAGGTTTCGGGACGATACCCGTATTCGTTATATACCAAGCCGTTATGTGGACACAACGGCGCCTACAGCCGCCGACCTCGATCGGGAGAATCACGGACGAGCAAAAATGTCCGAGGTCACAGTGGTGGTGTCCTCCCGTCCCGCTGCCGCCCGCCAGCCCGGACGACCCCTGCTTGCCAATGGGGTTCTCGAGGCCTGACCACGCGGTGATCTGACTCCCACCATCTCCCGGGATTCCTCACAGTCGGTAGCCGGCCGGTCGTCTGAATCCCGGGGTCGATTGTGCCGATGACGAAAGACACAGGTACGCGTTCATTCGGACAGCTCATTGTCCAAAGGTTGAGGTTACGTCCCAAGTTGAGACGGCGGTCCATCCGCCTTTGCCTCGTTCAACGTCATGTACCCAGCATAGAAGCATCGCCTCGCCCCGGCTATTGTCTTGGCTATTGCCTGGGCCGCCTGATGCCATATCCGATGAGGACGATCGCCGTCTGCTTCTCCTCGTCTACCTCCTTCCACACCTTAAACTTTTCAAACCCCAACTTCGTGAGAATCTTCTGGCTGGCGGGGTTATCCGTCGCCGTCACAGCCGTGAGTATCTCCTCGACGCCTCCCTCCCTCTCCCCCGCCCGCCCCGAGACGGCCTTCTCGCCTTCCACGGAGGCCCTCTCGACCGCGATCTCGCACTCGGAGCGGGGAAGCGACCACCAGGCGCCGAGGAAGGCCTGCACGAACTCGGTCGCGTACCCGCTGCCCCAGTAGTCCTTCTGCAGCATGTACCCGATCTCGGGCCAGCCCAGCTCGCCGCCGCTGGGCTTCTTGCAGCCGCCGATGCCGATCCACCGGCCCGTCGCCCGCAGGCAGATGGAGACGTCGTAGTTGTCGGCGTCGTGGGGCGGCAGGTTCTGCGCCAGCCGCGCCCGCGTCTCGTCCACGTCCGCGTCCACGCGCCCGACCGCCGAGAACCTCATCACCTCTGGCTGCGTCCGCAGCGTGTGCAGGGCCTGCAGGTCGTCCGCGGAGACGGGCCTCAGGATGAGCCGCTCGGTGACGACGGGCTGTCGTAAGGCGTGTGGCGGCAGGGGCCGCGTTGGCAGGGTCGTCTTGACCGTTTTGAAGTCTAGCGGTTCTGGGCTGATATCCATGATGACTGGCGTTTTTTATATATGTATACAGTCTTGGCGTCGATGTGATTTCTCTGATGTCTTGGTAGAGCGTCTATTTCCAAGCGATGTGACCTGGCTTCAAACGCATGCAAATCCAGGCTTGGCTGAACTCTCTTCGAACCTCCCGTTTTTGGTATTTAAAGTACAGATCATATTGTAAAATCGAGATTGACTCATACTGTCGGCCGTTTTCCTTTACAGGAGAAGCAAAGCGACGAGGGCTTCGGCTTTATCGCGCTTTACACTAGCGCATGAAACGGGGGTGTCAAGCTCCGCAATATGACTAGGACCGCCGGTGCTGACGACCATCTCTCTCCCCCTTCTCTGCCATTGACTGACTGACCTTCCCTCTTTCCCCGTCCCGGAGGCTCAGCTCTCTGCTCACCAACAACCCGGCCGGCATCCTTCCTGGCACACACTCACACAAACCAACTGCATCCCCGGGGACCAGCAACGCGACAAAATACGGCCCTTGGCAAGACATCCTTGGGCAGGGTTTGGGACCCCCCTGGCCCCCGAGTAAAGAACCTTTAAGCTTTCCCCGACCGGCCCCAAAGTGGGGATCACGGCCGTGCCTTTTTAGTGTAAGGAATTTTGTCGTTGCTGAATGCAGATCGAACCCCCATTCTTTCAGGCACAGCAGCCCGTCGTTTCTACGCCCTCCCTCCCCCCTTCTCAGTACCGCGAAGCGAAAAGTAAGACAACGACGACAAGACTTTTGTCTTCTCCTTCTTCAGCAGCAAATCCAGGACTGATATATGTCCACAGCAGTTGGGCAACCTCTTCTCGACAGCTCGGCGTATATCGTATCCAGTCTCGCCAATCTCAATGCCTTGGGCCGACATCAGCTGGGCTCACCTGCACACATCTCACTCACTCACCACGACCTGAACTTGACCTATCCTGACTAGCGAGCGACACATCACATACGTCAGCACTCGACTTCCCATGTGAGACTACACACACATCTCGCTCACATTATCACACATTTTGCATCAAATTACACACAGCACAACACACACTCCCACGAACAATGACACCGCCGGCATCAGGCGCGGCCCTGCGCCAGCACCAACAGGAACCAAGCGGCAAGCAACCCCTAAGCTGCGCAAACTGCCGCCACCGCAAGATCAAGTGCGACAAGACCCAGCCCCGGTGCACGCAGTGCGAGCGCTCCGACCTGGACTGCGTCTTCCCTTCGCGCAAGCGCAACCGGAAGCCGCGCCAGGGCCGCCAGAGCGAGCTGCTCAACCGCATCACCCGCCTCGAGAGCATTGTCTCCAAGGTCGACTCGGGCAACCTCGACGCTGCCGCAAAGGATGCCGCCGTGGCGGCGGTCGCGGCCGCCGCCCAGGTGCAAGCCGGCCGGGGGCGGAGCGGCAGTTCAGCGGGAGCCGGGGGCGGAGGCGAATCGGATGAACTGTCGCCCGCCGCGCCGGGGTGGGACCAGCCCGCGCCGCCGGCGAACCTGATGAGCGCCGAGTTCTGGGACAACCTGTGCCAGGAGGTCGAGGGCATGAGGCAGGCGCTGGACCAGCCATCCGACGGGGATGAGTCGTCCGAGGACGAGGCGCCGATGACAAGCCCGGAGAGCTCTGCGAACAAGGGCCTGACGCCGCCGGCGTTGTCAGGGTTGATCTTGAGCAGCACCGTGGCGTCTCCCGGCGGAGAGGAGATGAAGCACCCGCCGCGCGAGCAGATTCTGTACATGTGCAGGATCTTCTTTGAGAATGTGGACCCGGCGTTCAAGGTGCTGCACCGGCCGACGACGTGTGCCGAGATGGAGGCGTTTGCGAAAACGCCGGGGAAGCGGATCGACGATGCCACAGAGGCGTTGTTCTTTTCCATGTACTTTGGGGCTATTACGAGTTTGACAAACCAGGCATGCGTGAAGAACCTGGGCGAGGAGAGGAGCGTCCTTGCCCAGCGGTACAGGGAGGGCGTGGAGAGGGCGCTGATCAAGGCGGACTATCTCAACAGCACCGAGATCAAGACCCTCCAAGCCCTCACAAACTACGTCGTAAGTTTTAACCCATGTTTCTTGATACACGTTAACATACTAACGCGGAAGCAGTGCTTTCTCCGCACCCACAACGCAAGCAGGGCATCATGGGCCCTGATCCCTCTCGTAGTCCGCCTAGCACAAGCCCTCCACCTCCACCGCGACGGTGTCTCCCCTCCCATATCGCCGTTCGAGGCCGAGATGCGCCGCCGGCTGTGGTGGATGATTGTGGTCCTCGACATCCGTGCCGCCGAGGACCGCGGCACGGACGCCGCCATCCCACGGCAGTCGTACAACACGCGGCTCCCGTACAACCTCAACGACGACGATTTCGGCCCATCCACGACGACGCCGCTCGAGGACCGGACGGGCCCGACGGAGATGACGTTCTGCCTCTGCACGTCCATGAGCTCGGGCATCTTCGGCAACCTGCGGCCGCGGCACCCGCAGCTCGCGCTCGACAACGACGGCACGCCCGAGCCGACGACCTCGGAGGACGAGATCATGGCGCACGCGCAGCGGCTGGAGGCGCTCTTCGGGACGGCGCCGCAGAAGTCGCCGTCCGCGGAAGATGGGAGCGGCGGCGAGAAGGACGCAACGCACCTGCCGGCGAACCACGCGGCGGTGACGGTGCGCATCATCATCCTCAAGATGTGGCTGTCGGCGCAGTACCCGTTCACGCCGCGGGCGGCGGTGGCGGCGGCAAAGCCGCGCGTGGCGCGGGAGACGATGCTGCGGACGGCGGTGAACACGATCGAGCTGGTCGAGTTCAGCACGAGCACGTACCGCGATAGGTTCGGGTGGTGGATCGATAGCTATGTGCAGTGGCACCCGCTGGCGGTCGCGCTGGCGGAGCTGTGCGTGCAGACGCGGGGGGAGCTGGTGGAGCGGGCGTGGAAGGTGGTGGACAGGAATTTCTCGGAGATGGGGGCGCGGATCGCGGACACGAGGAGGGGCACGCTGTGGAAGCCGCTGAAGAAGTTGTTGAGGAAGGCGCGGGCGGCGAGGGCGGAGGCTCTGATGGGTGATTTGAAGATTGGCGGGAGTGGTGGAGGTAGTGCGCGGGCTGCTTCGACGACGACTACGACTCCGGCTGCTACGTCGGCTGCGGCAGCAGCTGCGCATACGGATGCTAAGCAAGATGAAGAGGAGGACGAAGACGACGACGGGGATGTTGATGTTGATGACGAAGAAGAAGATGGAGACGGCGATGTCGACGTTGACGTTGGGGTTGGGGCTCAACGTCAACAGATGCCGCCGTCAATGCCACCACCACCATCGATGCCACCGCCCAGTGCAGTTCCTCCGGTGCTAGCACCCATGGGTGTTGGAGTTGGAGTTGGTGCCGGCATTCCTGTTGCGCCGATGATAGTCGACCCATCGCCCAACCCAGCCGTGCCGCCGCCGCCCCCGGAGGATATGGCCATGTTCGGTAACACGCCGCTATGGGGCCACCCGCAGGATCTGATCAATCATTTCGGGTTGCAAATGGATGCTGGAGACTTTTCGTGGGATTGGAGTACATGGAGCGAGTTCGTGGACGAGGCGAATACGGAAAGGTCGCCTGGGGATTGATAGATTGCGGAGGGAACTGTACGATATGATGTGTCACGCCTATCAGTCTTTAGAAAAGGGAGCAAGATCCCAGGTTCAACTTTCTGTATGTTTGGGTGTGGGTTGTGATTCGATGTGGGATGCTGAGATGATCTGAACGCGAGGGGAAGACATCGGCTGGAAGTGTTCGCTTTTGATCTCCGTTGTCTATGCTGACCGGTGGACGACGTTACTGCCAAGTATCAGCTTTTCACTGGGTAGAGTACGGCTGGCCAAGCAACTACGTCACAGACAACCCCGACTGATACTGATGACGAACCCATTATCGGGATGTTACAATGTCACCGTAGGCGTCTTTACATTATGCATTCCAAGGTCCTGGCTCTCAAACATACACTCTTCCACAGTAGTTCTTGTCCCTGCGCGAGGCTAATCAACAGGACTTCTTAGGACCAAGAAACGTCTCGTGAGTACTTTCAAGTATGGTCATATCAATCGTCTTCTGTTCCGCGAGATGTTGAGGAAGTTTCTTAGTCCACCCTGTGTGAGGATACACATTAGGTAAATCCAGCAAGAACACTTTGCCCCGTGCTTCTTCATCCAGTAAGAAGATCGTAGTATACGCTGTCCCGCGATGTGTAGCTCGATTTCTACTTCAATCTGAGCAAGGCGCCCAGTAGGCAACTGAGGGAAGCACCGACAGGGCAAAGAATACGCTGGAGTGCAGTGACACTCGAAGCCATGATACGTCTCAAGTTCATCCTCGAGTCGATGCGGGATGCCGCGATGATGCAAACGCTCATATTTTTGTTGGAGTCACACTTGCTTGATACTGAAGGTCTTGGCTCACGAACTTGAATTGACACGGCTCGGCCGAGCAGGCATCTTGCCCGTGCTTCCTGGGAAGCACGAAGCCGACCTGCTGACCGAGCCAGACTACCAGAGGCATTATCTCATAATCAAAAAGGTCATGATTCACAAGCTTCGTACTCAGGTATCGTCATTCGCCGGGTCTATCAGGACTTTTTTGGTCATTTCCCACTTGTTTTGGCCATGCTCGAAAATTGATTCTTGTGATTCTTCATTCCATTTTGTGTGGCCCCCTGCCTTCAGTAAAGCAAATGTGATAGTTCCATGAGACCTAGTGAACACCTGCCAGTAGTAGTAGTAGCCCGCCCCTCCATTTGTCGAAAACCAGAGAAACAACGCCCCGCACAGTGAATTTATGCGAAAGTGGTAGGGCGCTTCGCGGAGAAGATCTTCTGGTTGGGGATCTTGGGGACGCGGTGGGGGAGGGGGAAGGTGAGACCCTTGGTGAGGAGCTGCTTGATGTAGGGGCGCTTGACATCGTCGGCCTTCTCGAGCTCGACGACCTTGAGGATCTGTTTGGGGCTGCGTTAGTGGGACCGGTCGAATCGCAGAAAGTGAGGGCACGTGACGTACGTGGATGGACCTGAAGCGGGCACGGTGGCGGGCGGCCATGTCGGAGTAGAGAGCCTCGACGGCGTCGGTGCGGGACATCTCACGGTACTCCTTGTACATGTTGTGGGTGCCGGAGCGAGAGTCGTAGCGGATCCAGATACCGAAGTTCTTGACCTTGAGGGGGTGCTTCTCCTGGATCTGTGCGGAGGGGGAATTGCGTTAGTTCGCTGTGTGGGCTGTTGATCCTGATTCTCGAGACGACGTACCTCCTTGACGCTGACGATCTCACCGGTGGCCTTCTTGACCTTCTTCAGGCCGCGCAAGAAGTACCAGTAACGGGACTTCGCAACCGTGGTGTTGGGGGCGAAGATGGTCATGCGGTACAGGGCGGGAGTCGGGTTGGACTCGGTGGGCAAGTGGCGCCCGATGACCTCGTATTCCGTGAGACGACCTGGAGCGGAAACCTGTTAGCTGCGTGCCGTCCCGGTTCGAGAAATTTCCTCTGCGCCAAGACCAAGATTCGTTTGCGTGTTTGCGTTGACCGATGCATGGTGTAGTTGCTCAAGAAGTTGTGTGGAAAAGTTGTCGACTGCGACCGCTGTGCAGAAATTGCATGTCGAAGACCGTCGGAGCGTAGGCTGTTGATTTGACACCAGTGTTCGTCGAATTGGAAAAAGCCCGTCACGTCATGGCAAAGTTGTGCCCGAGATGACGGGTGCCGCCGACCTATTCCAAGACAGGCCAGCGACTCATCGAAAGACGGTACACTCCTCCGTCGCCTCGGTGCCATCGTCGCAGAAGTTGAGGTTCATCACGAGCGTCGAAAAGTTTGTCGTCGGTTCGCAAATTTCGTTCACATCGCGCATTCGCGTCCAGGTCTCGCGCGGGGAGGGGAGGATTCAGAAAATATTGTGCTTACCCATCTGCTCGCTGTTAGACAAATATTCCTTCCGTACCTTGTGGCGATTGGGGACTTACTTTGAATTGCTGGCCGATGGTCGAATATCCGATATCGTGGTGGTTGCTGCAGGGTCAGTTCCGATTCAAAGGGAAAGGAAAAAAAGAGAATTTGTGCCTTGAGAAATGTTGTGTGCCAACTCGACCTAAGCGCGGCCAAGCCTTGTGGGGTAAGGGCTGTGGCTGGTGCGGCCGGTCCGTCTCCACTTGCGCTTGCCTCCGCTGGGTCGGGTGTGGCTGCGCGACCGAGAAATTTGACGACGGTGGATGCCTGGATTCGAGGGCATGAATCTGTCCGGCCTGATAACAGACGTTGTTCAGGGTCCCGCCGATGGTGTCACTTCTTGGCCAATCACAGCGCGGCTTGGACTCGTCCACAGAGAACGGGCATCGCAGAGGAGACGAAGCACCCTGGACGGATCACAGAGGGTCACTCACTGCTGAAGACCGGTTACACTCCCGCCTGGGCCCAGTACCTCGCTACTTAGTATAGGTACCTTGGTCGATCGGCTCAAACAGCATTGATTCGTCGCCTGTCCTCCCAACGTCCATCTCAACACCCCGGTCTCACCTCTCTGAGAACTCACCGTCAGAGTGGCTGCACCTACATCCAACACAATGGAGGGCCATTTCGAAGAATTTCGCAACGCCTACAAGGCCAGGTCGGGATACTCACTCGCACAAACACTCCAGCCTTTCAGTCCGGTCAACAAGCCAGACAAGCTACGCTCCATCTGGCTGAGCACAAACAGCCAAGATGTCAAGAACGACGTCAAGTACATGCTGCTCGGGCGATCATCTGGGTCCCGGAAATTCAAGCTTGACTACGAGGAGACAAACGGCTGGGTAGAAGTGTATTCAGCATATTGGAAGGCTATTGGCGAGATTCTCAAGGTAGAGGGCGACTCCAGCGCTGGAGGTAGGGTGAGCTCCCATGATACATGTCTTTGCTGCATGGGGAAATGACTAACACCGACCTCAGCCATCATCGTGGACCAAGGTGTATGAGGCATGGAAGGAGCTCACCACTGCACTCATCCGTGGCTACACCAACTATGGATTCGAGGCGTGGACGATACCGTGTCTCTACACCGCCGGCAAGCACTTGCGACTTTTTGCCATCAGCTCAGACGAGGAACGTAACAACACCGATGTGAACGCCAACGCGATGGAGCTCGGCGACGACTTTGACCCTGATCTGGAGAAGCAGAAACAGCTGCGTGACTGCGAACAGCAACTGAAGCGCATTTTCACGCTGTGCCTAAGTGACAGGTTGGTAGTATGAACTCTTTGGAGATGTCTCGACTGACAGTTTTCAGAGCGCCCCTCGAAGACTCAAGGAAATGGGCCATCTACTATGTCATCAACCTCCTCTTCAAGACTTATTTCAAGCTCAACTCTGCCAGTCTTAGCAGGACTATTCTGAAAGCTTTGTCAACAAATCGCGGAGACATGCCTCCCCTGGAGGCTTTCCCCAAGTCCCAACGGGTGACGTTCAAGTTCTATGAGGGTGTTTTGTTCTTCTTGGAGGAAAACTACGTCGAAGTAAGGAAGCTATGATGCAGTCCTTGAATCACTGCTGACAACATGCAGGCTGAGAAGCACCTGACCGAGGCTTGGTCCCTGTGTCATAAAGACGCCAAGAGCAACCAAGAGCAAGTCATCACAAGCCGTTCTGGCCCAGCACAACCGCTAATTTCGAGCAGGAGGATTCTCACCTACCTCATTCCATGCCACCTCCTCACAACGCACACACTCCCAAGCAGCAGACTTCTGGAGCCCTTCCCCCGCCTGCAGAAGCTCTTCCTGCCGCTCTCCAACTGCATTCGTAAAGGCGACCTCCGCAACTTCGATCTAGCTCTGCAAGAAGGGGAAGAGCAATTCGTCCGTCGCCGCATCTACCTGACCCTCGAGCGCGGCCGCGACATCGCTCTCCGGAACCTACTTCGCAAAGTCTTCATCGCCGGTGGCTTCGAGGAGGCCAAGGAGCCCGGTGCCGCTCAGCTTCGCCGCACCAGAGTCCCCGTCGCCGAGTTCGCGGCCGCCATCAGCCTCGGCACTCAAGAGACCGTGGACCCAGACGAGGTCGAGTGCCTGCTGGCCAACATGATTTACAAGGTACGTTGCGTCATCGTTCTTTCGTGTCCTACACCGCGTGCATCAAGTGGTGTCAGCCTACCTGTACACGTCGCTTTTCGGTGAGCCAGTCGGGCGAAAAAGGTTCT
Source organism: Colletotrichum gloeosporioides (assembly GCF_011800055.1). Taxonomy (NCBI): domain Eukaryota; kingdom Fungi; phylum Ascomycota; class Sordariomycetes; order Glomerellales; family Glomerellaceae; genus Colletotrichum; species Colletotrichum gloeosporioides. Next base: position 159,499 of record NW_025544678.1, read on the forward strand.
GAAATGTCCACACGCGTCCGTCTGCCTTCCGCGATGTTTTATACCCATCGTCACCCGTCGTCTGCCTGCTAGGCAGCATCATCACGTTGGTGACGGTGAGTGCCCAAGGCAGCAAACCTTCACAATGTCCTACTTCACACCCGATTTCTATTGGCCATCGGCACGCCGCCTCATTTCCAGGTCCACTAACACCCAATACAGAATCTCATGAAAGGCTACATCGCGCGAGAGCGCGGCATCGTCGTCCTGTCCAAGAACGGTGCTTTCCCCGGCACAGGGGTATAGTCTGCATAGAACTGGTGTGTGATTGATGTGGTTGGTGTGGGTGGTGGGATGGCCAGACACTACAGACCAGGTGCATCGGGCTCTACCAGCCGGAGGAAGGGAGACACACATACATGACCGTGGCCTTATCTCTCTTAAAGCAGCGATGCTCTTTCTCCCCACCCTTTATGGTGCTTGTACCTCTTCCAACCCAGATAGGCCGCCTCAGGGTGGTGGAAACAGCCCTGGCGGCGCAGTCATGCATATAGGTCATGCATGTTAGATCCCTCGTGGTGGAGGGGGGCAGACCTGTGAATACTCATCAAAAGTCTATCTGGACTCCGTTTTCTCGGTCAGCAACGCCAACGCATATTCTGCGGTTCGCCGAACTGTGACTCTATTCTCTCGTGTTTGCATGGTGAAGTCGTGATCGCGACACTCGCTTCCATCATATGGGCACTTTTCCCACCGGGCTCCAAGTCCCCTCTTCCCCGGAGCGGTATTGCCCCTCCCAAAATCCTACCGGTCACTCATAAGCAAACCCCGCTCGCCGTGAACTTTTCAGTTTGTGAACATGGTTTCCAATCACGCAGCTTATACTTCAGACTATCCAGCCACAACCAAACCCCCCCGAGGCAAGGGTAATCCAATAACTCGTTTCTTATCCGGCCCAAAACCCAACGGAACCGTTTCCCCGAAAACTTGACAACTTCAACCACTCGGCGTAATACCCATCCATCTCCGCCGTGACTAACGTCTCACCAAAAAGTCCAACCGAGCCAAGGATGTTTAAAGTGCTTGCATCCGTTAGCGGCCGGTCACCCAAAGTGGGGCCGGTCCCCTTCCGTGACACTGACTATCACATTCCCCCCCAAAAAGCGTGGTGTGTATGGTGGTAGTATCAGACATATGACTCACACATAAGTCTAGGCGGGTTTGACAAAATACGCCGACTGTGGCAGCCTTCTAGCAGAAACGCGGCGGACGCTAGGAAAGTGGTGCGGCAGGCCAGGAACCGGGGGTGGGTGTGTTTGGTTCCCCGAAGACTGACCGGGGCGAGGTAGTCAGGGGGTATATGTGGGTGTGTGGGTGGGTTGGTGTTGGTTTGCCGTCGTTTAGAGAAGGGAGGGCCGCTGCCTTGGGCATTCACGCTCGTTCACGGGAGGGGTATGGGGGCCGGAACCGAGGTTTTGGGTCGATCTGCTTCGATGTGTGCAATTGCCGAGAAAAGGGGGCTGAGACTGAGACTATGGCATAGAGTGTAATTCTGACTTGAATGCCTCTTGGGAATAGCTTCAAAATCAGGATTGAATCGTGGATACGCAGGGCACTTCAAGATAGCAGAGAAAGCCACATCAACTCCTGTTTGATTACGACGTGAAGCGAGTGTGAAGAATGGTAATTTTACAAGTAATTCGTTCTCGCAGAAAACGCAGTCTGACCTCAACTCTTTCGCCCTTCTTTTTCGTTCTAATGATGACGGATAAAACTCGTACCCGGCTCTTTCAAAAAATACAGCCTGTACGAGGGCTGTCTGCCAGGATCTCAACATAACCACCAACGCTACCCCAATAATGTGTGTTGCCAGAGTCTCTTCTTCTATGAGAGGGTCCTCGACCTCTGGAGAGACGGTATTGATAATTGTACAAGGGTTTCTCGTGAGAATGTAAATCAAAAGAAAAGGCATGGCAACAAATGAGAAGGATGGAAAAAAATAAATGTCCGTCCAGCAACGCCGTAACCAATCCTTTCCTTTCGGGATTTCAAACGCCACTTTTGTTTATGTTGTTTTGCTATTTGTTCAAATCAAAAAGGTTCGTCGATCCATGCGAAACAGAAAGAAAAGAAGATATGAAGACAAGGTTGCGTAAGAACGTGAAGTCATTAGGTATGAGGCGGGTATTGGTAAACCTTGGGTGAGGTGGAGATGAGACAAAAGATGGGAAGATGAGATGAGATGGGATGACTAGAATGTGGTTTAACGGCCACTGCGGGGAGTGCGAGGAGTGTTTCTGGTTAGCATGTTAGCGACAGCCAACGTTGAACATTGATCAGGACGACTCACGCAGTCGAGATGTCATCAACGTGGTTGCACAGCGCCACGAAGAGATCAAAGAACAGCTGGGTGCCGCCGTTGTACATCTCCAGCTGCATCGTACCGCTGCGCTTGAAAGTGCTGCGGCTGCGGATGATCAGGGCAAGGTAGTGGGCTCGCAGTTTGGAGTCGCTGTCGGGGGTGTGGGCGTAGGCGTATCTGGCCGATGAGAGAATGGTGCTGCACTGGATGCCGGATTCTGTGGCGGTGGTTAGTATAGACATCTTAAAGGCCATTTCAAGAAGTACTCACGAAGACCCTGCTTCCTCAGAGACACACGCTTCAGCTCCTCGAGCCCGTACTTCTCAGCAGCACAGTAGATGACGGTATCCTTGAGCAAGTCGCCGTCGACACCGTGGTGGTAGACGGTCGACTCGATGCCCTTGCCGTCCTCAGAGAGCTGCTCAATCTCCCACGAGTTGCGTCTCTTGTTGTGCACCAGTCGCGGATAGTAGTCGCCCTTGTAAAGGTATTCGAGAACCGACGAGAAGATCTCAGGTTCTTCGTCGGGCAGAGCGATGCGCCTGGCAGGTGCTGAGGAGGACGAGGGCGAGCCGTCGATGAAGTTACCTCCTCGGAGGGCGGCCTGGAAGAAGGGGGATGCGCAGAGGACGTCTTCGTGGGCGGCGAAGAGACGCTGTTCGGTGCCGACGACGAGTGTCACGATCGCGGAGGTAAGGTTGCTGTTGGTGCATAGTGTTAGCAGACTATACAGAGCACATGAATCACGGCCGAAACTTACTTGCTCATTTCGGTGTCATGAGTGCTTGATGAAGTGGCCGTGTTGGGCCGTCTGGTCGCACGGGAGTCGCGGCGTTTTGACACGCCGCTGGTCTTGCTGAATGATGAAGTTGACTTGTTTGACTTGTGGCCCTTGGAGAAGCTGGTCCTGTGGCTTTGCGAGGGGGGCTGTTCATAGCGTCTGGCGAACATCGTGCTGGTGAATGACCGACCGGTCGGGCTTGCGGAGCGACAATGGTAGGTATTGAATTAAAAGAGCGGAAATCAACTGAACTAAAAAGCGATCGGAAAAAGAGGAAATGGTTCAAAAGATGGGTGAAAAATGGTTGTCGTGATTGATTGACTTGAGAGAGATTGCTGACCTACCTAAGGCGCCCGTGAGAGAGAGGAGAGAGAGGCGAGAATTTTTGGGTAGAAACGGGGCTCACGAATCTATATATACAGCCTGATAACATCCCAGCACGGTCCCCTACATCTCTCCCCCGAGGCCTTGCTGCTTTTTGCGAGGACTGAGGCGACTGGTGATGGGGGAGGTCATTGGACGCGTTTCCCACCCCTGCACACGCGTCGGTGGGTTCTCCACTCCTCACGTATGAAATGCGAGATCACATGACCAGACTTAGGGGGGTTTTGCGTGCGCCGGGCTGGCTGCCTCCAGTTTTCACGCCGGATATGGGCACTGGCGGGCAGTGCGAACCGGGCGGATGCTAGTAGCAAGCCATTCCGCAGGGATGAGGTGGTGCAACTGCACACCAAGCGAGTCAGAGAGCCCGGTTTGGTACAGCGTGCCAATCTTAGGGGGTTGGGGTCCTCAACTCCGGCGGCGAGGTAGCCTCACAGCACCTTGCATGCACAAGAGTACCTCTGGACGCGAGCACAGGACTGCCGACGCCGTGAAGATGCTCGACGAAGCTGCCTGGAAAGATCCACGTAAAGGCAGCGAGAGAGTGTCAGTGCTCTGCCATCCTGCCTATCACCAAGCTGGAAGAAGAAACGTATGCTTTGCCCCCTGCCTGAACTGTGTTACACGGAAGGCAAATTCGTCGTCTACCAGATGCCGAGGTGATTGTCCCCTGTTACGGGTCAATTCGTCTTCAAACATTTCTTCGGAAGACACAAAACGGGTCATTTGTCCTTTGTCACTGAGAGTCGAGGTTGAGAAGAGTTTTGGGTACGGAACCGTGCGCCGCCCATGGGTCTGAACCTAGAAGCTGTGACGAACCTTTGCACGCCATAGGCCGGGCTCGATCTTTGCCAGCCCGCCCGGATGTGACCCGGGATTCCGGAAGATGTCGTAGACGTAAATTGACATACTCCTGACTATCCGTATCACGAATTCACGACAATTCTCTTCAAAATTTATACGTCGGGGGATTCGGGAACGGTCCCAGCCCCGAGACACCCCGGAGGAGTCAAGAGACAGGCGAAATCCGAAGTCATGGTAAGAAATCGAGGGTCTTGCCCAATTTCAATGACACATGGTTCCGTTGTGATCATCAATATCGCGATGTTGTCACAACGTCTGGTGTGCCTAGTACTTCACTTGATGTCATGCTAGCAATCAGATTTTAGCCGCGACCTGCTCAATGGCGTCCGCGACTGCTTGACGACCCTCCAGTCTAATGACGGCATCGTTGTGGAAAGCACCACGAACCGTCTTCTTCTTAACCGGTAGCCCGAACTCCTCGCAGCGCCGGACCAGCCTCGCACCGTGGTCCGCCGGCACTAGCTCATCCCTCTCAGCTTCCACTATAGTAACACAAGGCTTGTCCTGGCCCGAACTGACCCGATGGTTCTTGGCAATCCCCGCGATGTTGGCCAAGCTATCCAGATGGTTGCGCAAGAACGGCCACAGGTGACGATACGGTACCCATTTCTGGGGATACAGCTCACCCAACATGTCCCGTACGGACGTGAACGGCGTCTCCAGGATCAACGACCTTAGCCGCAACGTGGGCGGGAACCCCTCCCACGCTGCGAGGTTCGTGGCTACCCCGGAGCCGATGCTCTGACCCCAGATCACCAGCTCTAGTGGCTGCTGCTGCCTGTGCCCGACGTTATCCTCGTGCATCTGCCCAACCCAGCGCAGAGCCGCTTGCGCATCCAGGTTGATGCCCTTCTCAGAGGGGCGGCCTCTCGACCTCCAGTAACCGCGGTAGCTCAGGCACACCATTGTATATCGCGCGGGCCGCTTGCTGCGCTGCAGCGTCCGCAGGACCCATGATAGGTCCGGCAGTCGTGGGGGAATGGACGATGCGTTTCCTAATCGCAATCGTGGTGAGCCTTTGATGCTTATTGCTAACCGCCAGCGGAGGACAGCAGGGGATGGGGCGGACCCTGAAAGTAGAGGACGTAGATGGACGGCACCGCGAGGGGCTCCGTGGGCGACGTGGTCTTCTCGTCGCCAGTGGATGTCACCGAGGCCACGCATAGTGCCAGATCCGTCCCATCGGCGGCCTGGACCCTTTTCTCCTCCCAACGCACACCCCAGCACTGTTTCTCGTAGTCCTCGATCCGCTCGCGGCGCGCGGTGGGCGGCAGTCCTGGCATGTAAATGATCTTATTCTGGAAGACGACCATCATAAAACACTTCCACGTCCATAAGGCGAGAAGAAGACCGGTGAAGTACAGAGGGGGCAAGAGGAACGCATCATGCAATTGCCTCTTCTGGGTGGTGACGCCGAGGCGCGACAGCGGCGGCAGCGGTAGACTACCCGTCAGAGACGTGGCTCGCCATGGTGAGGTGACGAGAGGTGCGTGCGAACGACGAGTACGGCGCAGGAGATGCCCAATCGAGGAGGGGCGGATGGCATGCATCACAACCGTTTGCGAGACATGGAGGCGTGTGTCGGGCCGTGGTGTGGTGGTGGTTGTGTCGCCGGACCCTGAGAATGGAAGGATGGAAGATCGTTCTGAGTGCAGCGCGGCGGCAGCAAGTTGCGGCAGCAGTTCAATTGGGGCCGGGTAATTCGCAAATCAGGGTCCGTCGCGGACTGAGGGTCAGGACATGGCGCGCATGTGTTCAAAGACGACTGGACTCGTCCAATGTGGTCGGCATGCAGCCCGTTCCGTCCAGAGACAATAGGCGAGACAATGCGGGCAGCAACGAAGGCGGCTCGAGGTATGAGGCCCGTAGGATTCCAGCCCAATTTGAGGCAGGTAGACAAGATGCTTTCGTCGACTGCACCTCTTCATTTTTCCCCCTTCCTCCGAGGAGGTTTACAGGGAAACATGGGAAAGTGCCAAAACCCGACATGATGGTGAGATGAGACAGCGCTGAACCACTGTGACGGCACCCACCGTCTTTCGTTGCAGGGGCCATTCGAGCGACAATGGGCTTCCATTGAGCCAGCATGGAAGGCGGCTGCATCTCTATGTCCCTCTGTGATGGCCGGGTGACCTGCCCGACCCCGCAGTGCCCGCCGTCGCCTGAAGACGCTTCCATTCAAATGACAAACCGCTGATGATACCTGCCTGCCTGCGAATAGGTAATAGGTAGTAAGGTACTGCTGGGCTCCCATTCCGCGGCGTGATTCTCGCAGGACGAGACCCATTGGGACGTCATACTCTAGCGCCAAACGTCCCTCGTGGATCTGGAACCATTCCGCCAACCAGCGGTCCCCAAACCTTGCCAGTGCAGTGTATTCTGGGCTGTCTCTTCGGAAGGTACCTGGTGCTGGTGGCCTGTGACGCTGCGCCAGTCCCACCAGCCATCCCATCCCCGTCCAGTCACTTATCACCTCATAATCTGCGGGCAGTTTACAGTGCGTTCACTCAGTCACTCGCAGTTGTACCACCACATGCATGTGTTGTTCCCCTCTCCAGGCCCGCGGGCATAATAAATAAATCAGACAGACCCAGGACCGGGCTGACAGTCAAACCGACGCCAGATCAAGATTTCCCATCCTTATCCCAGCATGCGACACGGAATCCTGATTCTGCACGTCCTGTAAACAACATAACCCCTCCATCTCGAACGGCTTCCCGACCTCCATATTTCTTCACCACCACCCCTCTTCATCCAACCGAACTCCCGTCTCCAACCCCCGCTTAAACCGCCGCGAACTGCGCTGAGAAATCATCATCACCGCTAGTCCTTCCTTACTCTTCCCCGCCATTTTCGAAAACCGACCAACTTCGAGACCCGCACAGGAGCGACGCTGAAAACCACACAACCACCAATTCTACAACCCATCCGCGACGAGACGAGCGCAATCCACACCATGCCCGGCTCCGTCGACCCCAAAACCCCTACCGAGCACTCGCCGAGGCAGTCGCCGCGCATCGAGCTCCCGGAAGAAGAAGGCTCCCCGCGCCACGATGGCCAGGCCAGCCCCGGCATGAGGAATAGCAAAGGATGGGACGGCAAGCTCAGAGTACAGCGGACTGCCGTCCTCGCGAACCCGGAGGTGCTCTCAGACCCGGAGTCTGACGACGAGAACGTTGTCCCCGGCGAGGAACTCCCCGCGGATGAAGGCAAGTTTGCTGATGCCCTCACTCCCGCATGTGGAGCCGCAAAAAAAAGTTGTGAAGAAACGTTCAAGAGGCTAACTCGTCATTCCCCTCCCACAGACCTCCTCGACGGCGAAGACCTAGACACTGACGAGCTCATCGTCTCCCACGCCCGCGTCGCCTCCATTCCTGCCCTCCGCCTCGAGCGCTTCACAAAAGTAGTCCGCCTGTGCCTCCGCCAGAACAGTATCCAAGACATTGACGGCCTCTCCGCCCTCGCCCCGACGCTCGAGGACCTCGACTTCTACGACAACCTCATCTCCCACATCCGCGGCCTCGAGGACCTCACCAACCTCACCAGCCTCGACCTCAGCTTCAACAAGATCAAGCACATCAAGCGCGTCAACCACCTCACCAAGCTCAAGGAGCTCTTCCTCGTCGCCAACAAGGTCGGCACCATTGAGAACCTCGACGGCCTTGTCAACCTCACCAGCCTCGAGCTCGGCTCCAACCGCATCCGTGTCCTTCAGAACCTTGACTCCCTCAAGAACCTCGAGGAGCTGTGGGTCGCAAAGAACAAGATCACAGAGCTCACCGGCCTCGGCGGCCTGCCCAACCTCAGGCTCCTCAGCATCCAGTCCAACCGCATCCGAGACCTCTCGCCCCTCAAGGACGTGCCCAGCCTCGAGGAGCTGTACATCTCCCACAACGCCCTCACCTCCCTCGAGGGCATCGAGCAGAACGAGAAGCTGCGCGTTCTCGACATCTCCAACAACGCCGTCGCGAGCGTCAAGGGCCTCAAGCCGCTCAAGAACCTCGAGGAGTTTTGGGCCAGCTACAACCAGATCTCCGACTTTAACGAGGTCGAGAAGGAGCTGAAGGACAAGGAGCACCTGACGACGGTCTACTTTGAGGGCAACCCGTTGCAACTCAGGGGACCGGCCGTGTACCGCAACAAAGTCCGCCTGGCGCTACCCCAATTATCCCAGATCGACGCAAGTAAGTGTACAATCACAGGTTGAGTGGTCGAAACCAAGATTGCTAACCAATTTTCGCAGCCTTTGTCCGGACATAGCAGCTTGATTCACTCTGTAGCATGAATTTACGAGGCCGGCATGGCGTTACAACGGCGTTTGGTTAGATCCTCGGGGCGGTTGGGCAGATGAACATATCGGGATCTTTTTTCTTCACTCGAGATACCTCTTTACCGAGCGCTCTCTCTTGACCATTATGTTTGCTGAGCATGGAAGGGAGCATTTTCAAGGACGGGCGGGCGGCTATTCTGACATTGGCGAAAACACGCTGCAGCATGCTGTACAAACGGGAGCAACAGACTGTCTTGGTCACGGCTTTGGTTGTATTGTAACGGCAGATCACAGTCATGCCGAAGGGAAACGGCTATCTAGATACAATCGACGCACAGTGCGTGGTTCGACAAACACCCGATATGGTTCCCTTGCACACCGCCAGTTGTGGACTACTAACATGCCACTTTGATAGGCAGGTGCTGATGATATTGCAGGTACGTATTATTAGTTTGGATCGACAATGCATCATATGCAGACCGCTTAACCGAAGATCCAGAGCTTCTCAGTGGGGAAGTACTACTAAGTGTTAAATTCTGCCTTGAAGTCGAAAAACATTCAGGGAAGCTTACGTTTGCGGGCTGGTTGAAGCGAGTCTTGCGGTCCAGGCTGCTGATCTTGTCAATCTCGGACTGCTCGAGATCGAAGCTGGTGCAGTCGAGGTTCTGAGCGAGGATCTCCTTGCGGCTAGTCTTGGGAATGACAGCAAGGCCACGCTGGGTGGCCCAGCGGAGGAGGACCTGAGAGTTGGTCTTGCCGTGCTTCTTGGCAATCTCAGAGACGGTGGGCTCCTCGAACAGAGGAACAAAGTCGGTGGCGTGCTCCATGTTGAACTCCTTGAAGGAGGCAGGGCCGAAGGAAGAGTAGGCGGTAACGGCGATACCCTCGTTGGCAGCTAGCTTGATGAGGTCGGGCTGGACGAGGTAGGGGTGGTGCTCGATCTGGAGGGTGGCGGGGGGGATCTTGGCGTAGCGGAGGAGGTCGTAGAGGAGCTGTCCCTGGAAGTTGGAGACACCGATGCTCTTGGAGAGGCCGCTGGCAACGAGGCTCTCCATGGCAGTCCAGGTCTCCTGGATAGAGGCCTTGGAGGGGCGGATCTCGGACTTGCCGTCGTAGTGCCAGCCGGGAGGGTATCTGACGGAGGGGTCGACGTACTCGAGGGCGACGGGGAAGTGGATGAGGTAGAGGTCGAAGTAGTCGATGCCCCAGTCGGCAAGCTGCTTGCGGACGATGGGCTCTACGCGGTCGCCATCGTGGAAGGTGTTCCAGAGCTTGGAAACGAGGAAGAGCTCCTCACGCTTGACGATGCCCTCCTTGATGGCGCGGGCAACACCCTGGCCGCACTCGACTTCGTTGCCATAGTCTAGAGAAGAAGCGCCGTTAGGATCAAGATTGTGTGCACACTTGGAGTCGGATGCGTGTGATGTAGGCCCGAAATTTGGTTCATGTGATTGATGTCGGGGAAGACGGGGGCGAGCCCCGAGTGTAAGTGAGTGGTGACAGGGCAGGGGTATGAAATAGGCTGGGGTGCAGGGATGTTGCGGAGAGCTTTCCGGCGGAATTGCGCTGATGGGAAAATCGGCGCCTGCAGAAATGCGCACCGATCATTTTTGGTGGGGTGAAGGAGGGGTAACTCAGGCTTCCAGAAATCATGAGGGGATCCAGCAGACCACCACCACCACGGGCCATTAACTGCGGGCGACATGTTTTTCGACACGCTTTCTTGCTCTTAGGCCTTCTCCCGCGATCGTACCATTTCTGGCTGCGTCGTCGTGGCGGCGATTGAGCATCTGCTCCCCTCCCTGTGTCCTGGATCGCAACGAAGAGACTGGTGTTGTTTACTTACCACAGGCGCCGTCGAAGAGACGGTAACCGGCCTTGATGGCCTCGTAGACGGTGTCGGCGGCGATGGCGTTGTCGACCTTCCACAGACCGAAGCCCACCTGGGGCATCTCAAAGCCGCTGTTAAGCTTGATGTTGGGGACAGCCATTGTGACGTCTGGTTGTCGTTCTGATTGGGAGAAAGGAAGATGGTGCCAGAAGGAGAATGGGGGTATCAAGAGGCACACGAAAAGACTTGGGAGGGAAGAGGAGAGAGACAGGCAGCATTTGGGATGGAGAGGAGGCAAAGCAAGTAGTATTTATAACAGGTACACACATACGTCAGGTGCCTTGGGTCTGTGGTTGCCAGGCAGATTGACCAGATGGACACGAGGCAAGAGTGGTCTGGCTCGGATTGTAGGTACGGCAGAGCATGGTGACTATAGATACACCTCCCTCTGACATCCCCTGCATCGACAAATCGTACCTTTCCCCAACCAGTCTCCAGATTCAAACAGCCTATGGTTCCGTCACCGTACAGCACTGGCGGCTCATTAAACGCATGAGAGGCTGGCGGGGGAAGGCACCGATAGGAAAAAGTCGACACACAGATGGTTTGCCCCCAGGCCGAGCCAACCAGCCAGGGGTGGCCGCTGGAGAGAGGGTTCAGGCGGCTGCCGGACCCGGTCTGCGACGCGGCGATACTTTGGGGAAGCGATTGGCATGGATAAATATCAATAGGCAAAGATAATGCACCGGACCTTTAGCAGAGGCGGCCAGCTCGGAGTGGAGAGAGGCGTGAGATGACTGAGATGGGGTGGCCGCTGCACGACGCAACGCGCCCATTTGTGCGTTTAAATCAGCCTGAGCCCTTGAGGGGACCGTGAAGAAGACCCGAACTTGGGGTAAATTTGGAGTTCAAGCTTCCCGTCGCCTCGTTGTCGCTGGAACCCTGTGAAGTTTCGCGGGAAGCCAAGAGGAAGCAACGGTAACCCAAACTCGCATGGTTGTCATTCAACTCTGATGCTGGCGGCTTTGGTGGGCTGCCACTGGCTGTCTTACACCACCGCACTCTTGCCGCGAAGGGCCTTGTGCACCCCCTCCAAGCGCGATGCGGACCTGCCAGTTCAAAGTTGGCTTGTCAATTAAGGCCGTGGGAAACACCGCGTGGGGTAGCCGCTTTTGCACAGGGCTTTCCGTGAGACATTGATGCTTGTATCATCTGTCGCGGAGTGTCCTTGATCGAAGTTGCCTCACATTTTCCAACGGTACCCGCTCTGCTGGTCTGGCCCTCTAGAGGTGCTCTCTCTGTCAATCGCTGTTTCTCTCCAGGCCCCGCTGGAAAGGTGCTTTTGTGGAGAATGATTTCGCCGAGACCCGATTAAATGGCATTTAGCCTAAATACCACCCGGCGCGGCTAATTGGCTTCTTTTCTCCATCACCAACGCTTCTCTGCAGAATTGTGCCCATTGAGACTCAACTGTCAATGTGCTTCCCAACTGTTGCTCGACTATCACGCGGCGCTAGTTAACGTCGTAGACCGTTGCAGACGATAAGACCCTTTTGTTCTGACCAACAGCCATGCACGCCAGATTTTGGGATCAAAATCACAGGCTGAAGTCGGCCGGACTAGCGAAGCGCAGCCACGCCGCTGCCAACGCGGAATATCGCACTTCCCATCGCCTCTCATGCATCGCGGCGCATTTGCCGGAGCGATTGGTATCCACGTGCGCGGGCGCGTGGGGTGTCGACGGAGCTGGCCCCATTGGCATTTCATCCGGGTGGGCCTGGCTTCGCCGCGCCCTGACTACACACCCTACTTGTTTTCTTCAGTCTACTTGTTCTAACGAAAGAGACGCCAAGCGGCGATGACTGCAGTTCGACAAGTCAACAACTTCCAGCCAAATATATCTTTGAAACTAAATCGCGATTTCTTTCGTATCGAACAAGAATGCTCCCTTTATGCAACTCGGACTTGAGTTGAGGTGTCATTGTCCAGCCTCCGGATTTGGAAAACAACCGGCCAGCAGCAAAGGCTTCGAGGCAACTTGGAAGGAATGAAGGCCACAATGGATGGTTCAAAGGCTGCGATGATTGATCATTCCAAGTGGACAATGATATTGGGGTTTTGTATCCTCGATCCATAAAGAATGTCTTCGACAAAAACAATAGCCTTTGTATACTCACTCTCAAAATGTCTCCTTTGTACGGCTTCCTTCGAGTTGAATTGGCAGCTATACAACGTTGTATATATATCATATTGTCCAGTCTCACATCAGAATGAATACCAAAATCCAACATCCACTCAATAATACAATCAGCTCACACACCTTTTCTGTTTTACATTGACTCCATCGACAAATTTCATCGCACTCTCAGACAACCAACATGGCCAACTACCAAGGAAACCCAATGGCGGGCAACAATATGGCTGGCCCAGCACTCCAAGCCCCAGCACCTCAAGCCCTAGCACCCCAAGCACCGGATTCGAAAGAGAGAAATAGGCAGATGGTAATGCATAGAACCCGGCTGGAAGCTGCCCGAATCAGGGGAGACCTCATGGTAAAGGCGCAAGATGGCAGCACCATCGTAGCGCAGCCTTTGGGTCAGTTCAATCCAATGCACACAGTCAGGAGCCCGTACGCCGGAAGACAATACATGGACGACATCCACCAGCAGATAGCGCAACAACAGTATGGCCCCGACGGAAACCGAATGGCCAAGGGCTACGGCATCACCCTCAAGAGAATCTTGGCCGCTGGCGGCTTCGGCATCGCTGCTCTTGTCGAGCACAGAGGCAACCGCAATGTGAGGACGGATTGCGTGATGAAGATTGAAAAGACCCGCCCTTTCGCCTCGTATGACTCGATCAAGCTGGAGCAGAAGGCTCTCAACGCAAGTTTGCCCCAAACGTCATCAGATATCCTTTGCTAACTCGTTGCTCTAGAAATTCAAGGGGGCCAAGCACATTGTCCAAATCCTTGACTTTACGAAAGAAATCAACGACAAGAGAGACGCCGAAAACGAGGGTAAGAGACCATATATGCCCAGATCGAGTACAGAGGCTCGGGACAAAAATTGGGACATCAAGATCCAGCGGGAGCGCAGCTTCATCTTGATGGAGTATGCCAACGGGAAGAGCCTTCATACATGGCTGAACAAGTCCAGTCGATCTGGAAGACCTTGGCCCAATAAGGCTCTTTGGCTTTTGTTCAAGTGCCGTAAGTTGAGCCCCGGACTTTGACACATATTTCTGATATACTGACATGAACCACGCAGTCATCAAGGGGCTTATTGGAATTGGATACCCCCCAAAGGAGAACTACCAACGGGATCACCCTGACTGGGATCCCAACAATCCCATCGAAGAGTACATCCCCGGCACCAAGAAGCCCCAGCAAACTGTTCATTTTGATCTGGACCCCAAGAACAGTAAGCGTGCCATGAATCACTTTGTGAATAGTATTGCTAACTTTGTGTACAGTCCTAGTGAGCTTAGAGCCCCACGGCCCTATGCCGCTCTTCAAGGTAATGTCACAACTTGTCACAAACTGATTACAAGCTAACGCCAATCCAGATCTCGGACTTTGGCTGTGCCAAGTTCTTTGACGAAGCTAATCAAAAGCCGGATGAATTCACGTAAGTTTTGCCTTCATTCAAAGTGCTCACCTTTGCTGACATGAGTTTTCTTTTCTTAGAGAGGAAATATTCTGGAGATCTCGCTCGCTAGGAAAGCCGGGCTACCACACGCCAGTGAGTAAACATACACAAACAACATTCGTGGACATACTGACCTTTTTAGGAACAATTTCATAGGTCTTGGGACTCACTCCGGCCCTTCAACGACGGCGGATCCAACATGTTCCTCGAAGCCAATAAGCCATCAATTGCTGGTAACTACGGTATGCCCTGCAACATCTACCAGGTTGGAGTCATCGTGAGTATCAACCCCTGAGCATCTACTTTTTGATCACGGCTAACTTGGTGATAAAGATGTGGTGTGCCATTACAGGGGCAAAATTCCAAGATCCCGTCGTCGGGTGGAAATTCGGCGGAGAAGTGACGTACGGAAGCGCCCTCGGAGACCCAAGATTCAGTCACATCGACGGAAACCTTCGAAAGACCGTCTCGATGTGTCTGGTGGAAGATCCCGCGGCCCGGCCGACTCTGATCCACCTCGATGGAATCATTGATTTTCGATTGCAGAATCAGAGTGGCCTGGAGTCGGACGACCACGTCGTGAGATGGGCCAACCAGTTCTTCAGCAGCCCGCGCGTCCCTGGTGACGGCCCGCCGCCGCAGCCGCAGCCGCCCCACACGAAGAACGGAGAGGAGTATGACACCGATGACGAGGAGGAGGAGCCCGTCCGCACAGGTGATAAGAGGAAGCGGACCGGCAAGGATGGCAACCCCCAGCAGCGGGGTACCGTCTTGCGCCTCAAGACCGTCCACAACCCGGCCCCGGGAACGATCCAGCAAGGCGGTCAGCAGCAGCAGCAGCAGCAGATGACTCTGAACCAGATTCAAACAGGCACCGTGTATCCCATGCCACAGAGACAAGAAGGGTTCGACTTCGTCCGCGATAGACAGCGGCCGCCGCCCCAGCAGATGATCATCGACGCCTTCCGCGACGTCGAGCTATATGACGCGACACCCATCGAGAAGAAGGATCCTCCCCAGACCTTCAGACGCATGCGCTATCCTCGGAGTTGTGGGCAAGGGCCAGTACCAACGCCGTCGGTACTACAGCAACAAGTGCCACTACAGCAGCCGGGAGGCCAACAACCAGGAGGACAAGGACATCAGCGGGGCCCGAGTCTCAACCCGGCCGCAGCAACTTTCCAGCCAAACGGACAATTCGCGAACCCTCCCAACGGTTTGCCTGTTCAGGGCCAGCCCCAGCAGCAATGGCAAACTCCCAACCCGAACCCTCCCCCCGTTTTCATTCCCCCTCCAGGATTGCCTCTTCCCATCCCTGGGCTTCCTGTCCCCCCTCCAGGGCTGCCTCTTCCTCCACAGTGGCAACCCTACGTGAACCCCTTTCCAGCTCCAATGCCGCAGCAGCAGCCACAACGACCATGGCAACCCATGAACCCGAACCATAACTTCAACCAGAGCAACCACCAGTTTCAACCCCAGCAACCCCAGCCACCGCACTGGAGACCCAACAACAGCAACACAGACGCCTTCGCTCCTCTGCCTCATCAGCAGCAGCAACCCGGTCGGTATCTGACCCCCTTCCCTCCCGTACAAGCACCGCCGCAGCACTGGATGCCCGGCCAGAGAAAAGGGTTAGTACCGCCGATCCCCAAAACTGACAACGAACCAGGGCAGCAACAGCAGCCCCCCCAAGATGAGAAGAGCTATCGTCAGAAATTGATTGAGCAGCACAGCTACGATCCGTACCCCGATGTCGCCTCTGATGATTTGGAGATGCATCTTGGTCCGTTTGAAGACTTAGTAGTACCCTTCTCTGGTGGTGGTCAGAGCAAATAGGAGCTTCGGCTGGCCCGAGCTATGTTTAATGAGGGACGGTGTTGAACGGCTGATTTACAGGTTTACAATATACCATGGTAGAATTCTGGTTTAGATATGGGGTTTAGAGGAGTTTTAGGATAGACGGACTATAATGCCACAAAGTCATGTCATAGAATTATTCATTCCACATACGATTCAATTTCCAAACATGATGTTGTGTTCAAACGAAGGGTATCTTTGAGATCTCGTGCTATGCTAATGCTTTATCCGTCCCTACCGGCCCAGTCCATGTCCAACTCCATATACACACACATTTATAAGATCACAACTTTTTCAGGCCCCCAATCCAAAGTTGGCATACCGACACTCGCACTGCCCCTCACCCGCCGCCACACTGACCGCGTTCCCGTCAGAGTCCTTACACTCCGGCCCGCCGCCGCTCTTAATCTGCGTAATCTCAATCTGCCCGGGCCAATTGGCCCACTTGCTCCCGTCCGACACGGCCGTCACGTTCCCGTCCGCCGCAGCCGACCCGGCGCCGACGCTGCTATTCTTCCGCGTCCACAGCGTCGCGCTGAACGCCGTGTCGGCGTACACGCACGTCGCGGCCTTGTTATCCGCCGCGATGGCCTCGGCAGGGACGACGCTCTTTGCGAGAGTAAAGTTGAAGACGAGGCGCTCGTTGTACGAGTTGCCGTCGAAGAGGGCCATGCTGAGGTTCGCGAACTGCGGGGAGAAGGGGTTCGCGGACGAGGAGATCTGGTAGGTGTACGAGTTCCTGGGGGTGATGGTCCAGTAGTACGTGGCGAGAGAGCCGTTCGCGGAGCCCGAGGTGAGGGACTGGTTGTACGTCTCGTAGGGGAAGCAGCGCCACGTCGCCGGGTTGGAGGTGCAGTTTGTGGCCACGTCTGCGAGGGCCGTGTTGAAGGCGAAGGAGCCTGCTGGGAAGATGTTTGGGACGGTTGTGTTTGCTGGCGTGATCGCGCTGAGGGGTGGGGAAAATGGTTTGTTAGCTTCTTTGGTGTAAGTGAGAATGAGCAAGGGGGGTGGGGGTTACGTTTGTTTGCGCGAGGAGATGGTAAGCCCTGCGGCCAAACCGACCACGAGGCCGATGATTATGACGAGCAGGACGACCATGTACCATCTCCGCCTCCTCAGTTCCTTTGCCTTTAAAAACTTTTCGTCCCTGTTTTCTATCGGTCCCATGGGGGTTGTGATGGGGAGGAGCTGCGAGCGGCCCTTGTACGTGCTCCGGGGCGTCGAGGCCCCAGAGTTGGGCCCGCTGCCGCCGGCGATGCTGCTGCCGGCCGAGGAGCCGCCGGAGAGGAGGCTCCTCGTGCTGACGGTGCTCCGGGAGCTTTCGCGAGAGGAGCTGCGCGAGTAGGCGGGCGGCGGGACGGTCGGGTACGGGTATGGATGGAACGGGTGTGCGATCTTCTGAGGGCGGCCGTACAGTTTCGGTTTTGTGCTGCGGGAGGGAGGCGGAGGTGGGAGGGCTGCCTGGGACGGGTGCGTGACGGCGGGGAGGGAGTCGTCTTCTGCTATCACGGGCATGCGGCCTGCCAGCATCATTGCTGTGCGGACCGAGGTGGAGGGAGACTTGGGCATGTTTGTGCCTGGTGTTTCCGCCTCTGTGACTTAAGTTTTTGGTGTAATCAAGTGAGATTGTACAACCCGGGGTGTGATATCGGGGCTCTTTTTTGTTATATTGTGCCAAGTGATGGTCGGGATGTGAGATTGCAATGTCGTCAGTCCTTATTATGCGTGTGTATGTGGCTGTTGGCATCCGCTAGGATTGAAAAAGCATGTGCCTCGATGAAGACCCCGGAGAGATTTGAGCCGCAATAGATGGGGGATAGGATGTGGAATCCCAATCTCTCGAAGTGTAACGATCTGACTGTGTAAGAGAACGTTTGCGGCTCTCTGGACCGTGGTTCTGGGATTTGCAAGGGGGAGAGCGGGTTCTAAGTTGATCAAAGACACTGATCGACGATCGAAGGACCTGATATATCAAGGCAAGGGACAAAAGGGAATCGGGTTCTACGGGGTAAGTCTGAACGCCGCGCGTGTGTAGAGACAGCAACGGATGATTTTCTGACTTTCCATTCAAGCAAGCGTTCGCGACTCAGCTTGGAGCCCCCGAGGGAAAGTAGGACAAAGGAAGAATGGCGTGTTGGATTTGGGGGCAAAGATCGACAACCTGGGAGCCGGGCCTGGTAAGGACAAAGGAACGAACGGGTGGGGAGGAGGAGGAGCAAAGAAAGGGCCTCGTTTCAGAGATCTCTTGGGGACTGATACGTGATTACTGGGGGACCAGCTGCTGTCCGAACCATGTTGGCCGGCCGCAGTGAGAGCCGCATTAGGAATGCCGCCGAGGATCGAGCTATCTCTTCTAGAACTTTGAGGTATGGTGGGAAGCGGTCGGTGTGCTGTGCCCTGTCTGGAGGCTGAGTTCAAGATGCGGGACAGGGCAGGGCAGGGACTCGGCGTCGTCGACGTTCAGCTGAGCCTGGCGCTTGCCAGCTCTAGATTCCAAGACTTCCTCTGTGGCCAGGACATACGTGAGAGGTGCGTTGTCGCCCGCCACGGGAAGAGCTTCCTTCCGAGCAGGGGTCCAGCTGGCACTCTGCAGCGGGGAGGTCGAACACAATTCCCCATTTGGCGGCTCCCAAGATATGTCGCTGTCACCTTGGACAGGGTCATCTAAAACCTGCTATCGCGGGACCCGGCACTACCACGAGGCTTGCAGGGAATGATTGAGTCCGCATAGATATGCGAGGCCGGTTCTCTGTCGACTGTTAAGGTAACAGGCCAGCGGGCAAACCGTCAGAAACCAGGACGGCGAATTGAACAAGGGAAAAGAAGCTCGACGTCGGAATGGAACCCCACAAGTTGGCCCAGCAAATAGTCTGAGCGATAGTGGCAGTCTAGTCAAAGCCCTCATTGGTTGATGATGCTGATAGTCAGACATGGCTAACTACTTCCGGGAATGGATGACAGGGACGGACTAAGGAACGGCTGGATGGCGCGACGGCTTCGTAGTTGGGACAGTGGGGGGCAATGAACCTCTCCTCTAAAGTCATCCTCGGGAGTTGCATTTGTGGTTCTGCGTCTGAAAACTGAGGAAAGACCGGCACGGAGGTCTCCGAAGTTGGCAAAGACTCAGGGGCGAGGGGCGGACGCAGTGGAAGTGAGAATGTCGTGGGGGGAGGCCTTGGCGGTCATAGAAAGGCGTGCACCCGATATAATGATCTGCTTGGCGGGCGAGGAAAGTGCGGCGGAGGGGATATTTATGTTCAAATGTGTATTGGTGCTTAAGCCACTGACATCGCGGAATCTATCAACAGATTTCTGGAGTGATTGTCCTCTTCTACAATGTGATGATGCTGATCCTCCCTCTCCCATTCACACGCCGAATGTATCCTGTAGTTTTACAGCAGCAACGTTGAGCCAAATGTTCCACTTCACGCGTCACCTTCCTGGGCCACCTCCTTACCCTTACTCTTCATGCTGTCGCTCTCGCTCTCGGCGTATGATGGGGGATCCAAGGCATCGCCCCCAGCAACCCAGACCCGCGACAGCTCCTCCTCAATCTCTTGACGCCTTGCCTTCCACGTCTCCACCTGCTCAAGGCGCTCGCGGAGATCTTGCAGCTCCTTCTCGACCTGCATCTTCTCCCTCTCCGTTCCGATTCTCTCAAATTCCCACTCGTCACCGCGCTCACCCATGCCGAGGATGAGGTTGTAGGTGTGATACTTCTTGAGGGAGGCACGTGTAGAAATGGTGATGAGTGCTGTCCGCGTCGTTAACAACTACGGTCTTCGCGCTGCAGAGCTGTGACTTACTGATGCCCTTCTCCTTGCACATCTCGTAGAGGTATCCTTCAACATCCTGGGAAACGGCGCTGGTGCCCTCATCAACGATGGCGTACTGAGGTTCATGGTAAAGCATGCGAGCAAAACCCATTCTCTGCTTCTCGCCACCGCTCAGTACATCCTTCCACTCCTTGCGAGTATCCCAGCCGCCCTCGCGGTCAGGGAGGTATCCCAGGCGAGCTTCTTCCAGGATGCGCTTCAAGTCGTCCTCAGACTTTCGCTTCTCACGCATATCATGGTGGCCGTCAGGGTAGATGACTTGGTCACGGAGGGTACCAATGCTGAGATATGGCCTTTGTGGCAAGAACATGATGCCGTCTTGACCAATATCCTTGGGCCGACTAACCAATCCACGGTAGACGGGCCAAAGTCCGGCGAGCACACGGGCAATGGCCGTCTTGCCAACACCGTTGGAGCCGGAGATCTTGTTGTGTTAGGGTTGAACTGGCCTTTGGCGGGGCTCTACTTACCAAAAGATGCTCTCCTCTTCTCACCACCATGGACAACGACTCCATCAATTCCTCGCCGCCGTTGGGCCACAATGCTGGGGCAACAACAGGGACACCCTCCAAACGAACACCGTCGAATCCCTTCTGAATCGTACCTTGAACGTCAGAAAGGGAGTACAGCTCATTCTGTTGCCCGCGTAGATAGTACGCATTGGCATGGACTCGGTGAAGGGTGGAGATCAGAGTGTATACTCTGCTGGTGTAGCCAGCAAGTTCTGAAAGGTCCTTGATGGAGTACATCATTCTTCCACCGGCATCGGCCAGCGAAAGCATAAGACGCTTGTTGGTGATGAACTCCTTCATACGGCCACGCTCTCTGCTGCCCTTGGCAGCTGTCTCAGCCAACTCTGCGGCACCACCAAGACCACCCCAGGCGGGCAAGAAAACTGGGAGCGATGACAGCAGGTAGCCATACGCACTCCAACTGTACTTGAGGATAAAATCTTCGAGCATGTTGTAGCGGATCTTGAGCATGTAGATGCCCTCCATCCAGGTCTTGAGAGACTTGAACTCCCTGTTCAGGAACGTCTTCTCCATATCAGCACCACCGTAGAAGGCAATCTCTTCGGCGTTGGCAATAAGACGCGCATGCAGACTTCTAAAGTCTCCTTCCTTGCGACCCTCGACAGCCTTGAGCTTGCCAAAGGGCGGCGATAGACGACGCAGGATGCTTGCCGTCAAGAAGTAGTTGCTCAGCAGACCCGTCAAGGCTAGTGGTCCTAGGGACCTGAAGAGCTGATAATTGAAAACCATCAAATCGACAAACGGTTTGCCGAGCGACGAGTACAAGTTCGCGGCAGCGGCGCAGAAGAGGGTCAGATCTTGTGTGATGAATTGATCCGCGCCCTGTCCAACGCCACCATCCAAGTTGGACAGTTTGTAGTAGTTAAGACTGTCGTTCAAGTACAAATCGTGGATATACCGAGTAAGCCTGGTTCGGAAAGCGATAGACACCTTGGATTCGAGGAACTTGATCATCGCATTCGTGTAAGAGGCGAAACCGCCGAGACCGCACCACTGTGATTCCGATTAGCTACGAAGAAACATGGTATTTTCGAAGCGCTTACCTTGGCCAGTCCCCAGAGGAACTTCTTGCCGTGTCCCGCAACAAGATCTCTAACAATCTCACCATCAAGGCGGGCAACAACAAGCGACAAGTATGTCCGTAGCATCAGGAACACACCATGACTCACGAGCAGACCGGCCTCTTTACTTGACCATCTCGGAATCATGATGCTCATCAGACTCAGGAATTGGTGGAGGAAGGCCAGATTCAACCCAGGTTTGGTCTGCGCCGATGGGACAGTGCCATCGCCCAGGCCAGAAACACGCGGCGGGTTCAGGAACAACCTGCGATGCGCCTCAAAGGTTAAGGGCTTGGTGGTCTGGATGACAACTTTGGAGGTGCCGTCCTTGTAGGGAACGTATATTGTGCGAGAGCCGTCCTTGTTGTGCAGCCACGAATTCGTGCGGACAAGTTTACGGCCCTGCTCGCGCTCCTCACGCCGCCGCCTCCACCATCTCCTCCCACCAGCGGCGCTGAGGACAATAGAGGCGGCAAGGGCAAGGACGCCGAGCTGCCGAGTTGTGCGAGATGTGTTTTGGAGACGGGTGCGGATGAGGGTCGAGTACTTTTCGATAAAGGCGGCGATTGCCTCCTCTGCGGCCGACTGGCGAAGGGTCGATTGCTCGGCCATGGCGGCAGTGGATAGCGGCGGTACGGGATGGTTCGGTTGTTGTGAAGGGGATCGAGTCGCGCAGGCTCGCCGCGAATGGGAATTACGTTACGAATGCGCTGCCATCACAGGACGGAGTCGACGGGACGGAGTGCGGGTCGTTTGGTCTGCGGCCGTCGAGGTTGAAGCACGGCACGGGAGGAGGACACGATGCGACGCGATGCGATTGAAAGTGGTTTGTTGCTGTGTCCGTTTCGCCGGCGGAAATCTGCCAGCCTTGCAAAAAGAAGTGCGCTTTGCAAAGAGTCCGGCTAAGCACGTGGTCGCATTAGCAGCAGCCTGAGTCGTTAAGGTGTTTGGAGATGGACATGGCGGACGTTGGTTTGGGGGGCTTTGCTGGCTCGTGATCCATTACGACATGTGAATGCCGGGGACAGTGGAGTTCCGAGGCAGTGGCAGAGCGTGGAGGTACCTCTTCAACACCCGAACCGGTGGATAACTTGGGGAAAGCTGGTGCTGGGCTGGGGGACAAGGCGGTCGCAGACGGTGCTGCCCGCTGCTGTTGCTGGGCGCTCTCCACTGCATCGCATGTGAGTGGCTGGCTTTAGGCGGGAATGACGCTAATCCGCCAGGATTCGGGGAGGCCTGAACGAATGACATCCGGCAAACGACGGATGAGCTTTCCAGATGACAACCCCAGAATCGGATGTGGGGGAGCCAGTCACAGACAGCTACGGACAGTCACTCACGGGACGGTCACATGACGGAGCATGAGGCCAGGCATCTGGAGTGCTCTTAGACTTCTCGCGGGCCGGAAACACTGCCGCTCATTGGCGATTGGATGCTGAAACAGTTGACAGCTGTGACTCCGCGTATCGTAGCCGCGTCGCGATACTAGGCACTTGTCGGAAAGGCTGCACCACCTGTGACAAGATACCCAGGCGTCCGCTATGATGCTGGGTAGCAGTTTTCGTGATCGCTGGAATATGTTGAGGTTTCCTATGGAGCATACAGAATGACTGTGGTAGTCGGGTTTGTCCGTCGAGTCGCCTGGGAAGTTGGCCATGACGTTGGGAAGATGGGAGGGAAGATTGAATGCTTGTCAGTTTGACATCGTACATGTCAGTGTCGCCTCAAGGTAGCAACAACAACCGACAGTAAGGAGGCCTGAGAATACCATCGATTAATACTGGGGACTTGGTCCGGGGAAATGCAGACTGTCTTCTTTCTAGACTATAGCATCCCCGCGAGAAGGAACTAACAGTACCCCGAACTATTTTCGCCATTTGCAGAATCGTCCATCTCAAGATTCTGCGCCAGTACCAGTTAAGCTGGGCATCGAGCACGATACCAAGGATGGCCCATTACGCAGGCCAGGACATATCGACATTGGATAGCATGGCACGTGTCGATGCCAGACTTCGAATCAGGCTAGGCCTGGTTTTCACGAGGTTGGTTTTGAGCCGTGTTTGGCGAGAGGAACTTTTGAAACAGACGGAGAGCGGTGAAGCAAGTAGGTTGGACTAGCCGCCGCAAGACATAGACGGCGCAGTGGTACTGTGATATCGCGGCAGGGCTACCATTTTTGACTCGTTCATAGAGCAAGAACAGCATGGCATGGCATGCCAGAAATGGCTCACTAGACTTGACATCAGTCGTTCAACTCACCACACCGATCTCTACGAACGAAGCACCAGGAAGTTGACAGATGGTGGCCCCGGAAGTTGCGGGGATTGCGGGAGGCTCATTTGACGGCCCCTCCGCCCGGCCCCGGGGACGAGGTCGGATGTGTATCGATGGACGGACGATGGGGGGTCTCGGGCCATCAGATGTGATACAGCGGCACGCAGGAACCACGCCGTGCATTTGCATTGCTGAAAATGCTTACACAGCGTCTTTGGGAGGGCGTACGGACACGTCCACTCGTGAATTGTAGGGCAGACGATGATGGCAAGTCTGGACACAAATAGAACATGCAGGATTCTGGCTCCTCTCCACAAGGGATGGGCTACTTTCGACAGCCACCTACAATGTGTTCTTCGTCATTGATTTCTGTTGGTGTACTCCGCGCGTGTGTAAGTACAGGGAGAGAGACGCCGTTGAAAGAAGAAAGTGCTGTCCACGCGGGTACGTATTTTAGAAGGAGTTTCCGCTCACCCAGTCATGTTTGGTCCCGGCCGTCGTTTTGTTTCCATCCGAGATAGATGGAAGCTGGCCGGAAGAAACCCAAGCAACCAAGCAGCAAGGAAAAAGGACGGGATCCCCGCAAAAAAGCATTGCTCGCACGCACCGCGCCGGCACGGCAAGCACCCCCACCCACACACCACACCACACCACCGAGAACCACTAAGCTAAGCTTGCAGAGCAGCACACGCAGGAACCTCCGCCACCATGAGCCTCTTTTTCTTGTTTCCTTCTCGAGGACCACGGATGCTCTCACCGCAGCCCTGGGAAAGCCCGACATTTAACCTCGAACCTCTGACGCAGCGCTGGGGATTGGTCTGCCATCCAATGTCTCTGTATGCGGTACGCGCGGCGCGGGATATGCAGCCGGAAACGCCCTCAGTCGAGGTGCGTACGGATATCTGTCGAGTACGTACGTCAAAGCAGGCGCCCTGTGTGCCTGCGATCTAGACCGCTGGCGATGGACGACGGGGGTGCAGAGCTTGTGAGCACGGAGAAGTTAAGGAGAAAGAGAGAGTCTCGAGCTTCGAGCTTGATTTGGAGCTATCTCTCACACAGTGGACCCAGCCCCGAGCACAGCAACGAAAGGCGGCGCGCAAGCGGGCGAGCAATGGTCGTGATCTCTGGCAGGTCGCAGCGGGAGCGGAAATCGGAATCGGGTGAAGCTTCCCCTGGACCGTGGACGGCGGTATTGCCGCTTTTGCGGCTCATCCACTCCTGTTGCCCCCGTCCTCCCCCCAGTCACAGTGATGACTTGAGCCCCTTGGCGCACCAAAGTGCGGTGCCTGAGTGGGCGGCGGACAGTGGGCACCCCTTGCCCTCTGTGTCTTTCTCTCGCTCTGGGAAGCCCCCCTTCGTGATGCAGCGGAAGGGGGACAAGAATCTGGATTGAGTGTTGCTTGAGGTGCTGCCCAACCAGTGTGTGTGAGATCAGTCACTCAATCGGGCGGTAACATGGCCAATCAGGAAGGAGAGCTCAAGGGGTCTGGATCCCCACCGGCTGCGAGAGCTTCCCGTTCGTCTGTGGTTGGCTGCCGTCTCTTCTTCTCTTTCCCTCTCGGATTTGGAGATTTGCGAAGCAGCATGGGCATCGCATCTTTCTTGCTCTGCTGGGGGGTTTTGCTACTACTCGAGCTGCAGACGGCTTACTCGTGAACGATGCATTTTCCTCATGGCCCTGCCAACTCCTCCCCCTTGCGCGTGCTCGTGTTATCTGCACCTGTGTGTTTGGTGTAATTGAGCTACCTACCTGCAAGTCCACGAGAGTGAAGTGTTGTACCCGCGTGGATGGTGGTGGTTCCTCCGTGGCCTTGGCTGCCCCCTCCCCTAGCTAGCACGTTTTTAGTGGCGACGACTCCGGCGGGTCATAGACGAGTGGATGGAATCACTGGCCCAGAATCAGGGCGACAAGTCTGAGAGGGTACTCGGAGATGTGCAGCTAGCTGCATGTACTCCTGGGCGGATGCCCGCTGCCAGAGCTTAGTGCATGAGGATATTGCCAGTTGGAGTTTGCCTCATCCATGTCCGCTGCCTTGGTTTGTCTCGTACCAGATCGTGGTGAGATACCTGTGGTTGTGGTGCGCGCGTACGGGCAGCCGGAGGTATCTTGGGCTGCCTCACTCTCTGTTCTGTCTGGTTAGTTGGGTTGATTAGTCAAAACAGCTAGCTTTACCTCGCGCGCCAGCAAAAATCACTGAGGCTTCAACTTGAGTGCTCATGCAACCCCAATCACACCTCTGTCGGGCCTGCTACTGGCCCGTCGTCCTTACAACGGGGAGCAGAAGAGAAACAGCGAGACGGTAGAAAATTGCAGCGACTTCTAGGTCCCTGGGACAGAGACAGAGGCTAGGCTAGCGGATGGTGTCGCGGCGGCCGGGACGAGAGTTGGGACTGGACGGGGGACCCGGCGCGCATAAGGAGCTGCCGCCCGGCTGACCTTACCCTGTCTGGCCCGGCGTTAGACCAGACGCTCGCAAGCAGAGACGGCGGCGGCAGCATCCACTCGCACTTGCGAGCCTTACTCTGGTACTGTCCAAGGCTAATTACGGGCAACCCTTGGCGGCGCAAAGTCGCAGCGCGTGCCGGGCTTGTTGCTTACACCACCTCGGGCACTCTGGCGTGAGAGGGATCATGGCCTCTCGTCGTCGTTGCCGTCGTCGTCAGACAGGTCTCGTCAGAATGTCTCTGGCTACGACGGGTGGATCGTGTCGAGGAGGTACGGTTGAAGGTCTGAGAGTGTGGGTTTGTTGTTTTCTCTTGTTTGGAAATGCTCAGAAGGGCGTAATTTTATGGGGCGCCGATTTCTTTCTGGATGAAGAATCAGGACAATGTGTGTGCATGGCGCACCTTACTCGTCGTGGTCGAGGTTGAAATAACACGGAACTGGGATGCCGAGTTGGCTCTTTGACAAAGGGTCCGCATTCCCATTTCTGAAAGAGCCGCCTGGACATCTGTGCCATACAGATACTGTACCATGCCTGGCTAGGTAGATGGATGCCAAACTGATTGCAAGGCTCAGCGGATGGAAATCACCGACGTTTGTGATGCTATGCAGTAGAGGGCAAAAGATGATCGGTGCCAGTCAGTGCCAGTGCAGGTAAGGACCGTGAGGTAAGTACATACCAAGTGAGGTAGGCATGTCCCCGTCAATGGCCAATTTCAGGCTCTAGCTCCTGAGCCGCGAGCGAGCGACGAGCGAGTGGTGTGTGATGGGCCGGGATGGAACCTCTCTTGTGTTCCCACCATGGAGATTTCTGTAAGATGAGCTTGGCGGCGAGCCATGAGAAATGGGAGATGAGACACGGCGTCTGATGCGGCCAGATAGTCGTCTGGTCTCTGGCACAGTGTGCAGCTGTCAGGTGGTCGGTGCATCCGAGGGTGGGTCCCCACGGCCATGGCGATGGCGCACTGGTGCAGACGTCACTGTTTCCGCTGTCTTGGGTGTGGAAATTGTATTAACTGCATAGGCCGTGCACAAGACGGGCCGTGTGTCGTAGCGACAAACACAGTGCTCCCGCCTGTTCCCCTATCGTGCCCCATCTGCCAGCCCGGCTTCTGCTTAACCAGGAGGGGACGGGCTAATCTCACCGGGAAATCCACCCACACCCTCCAGCGTCGCTCCCAGTCCCAGTCCATCTCGTCGTCGTCCAGCACGACCTCTGGGGACCCAGATGGGAAGTGACAAGGGGCCTGCACCCCCAGCTTTTTCTTCGTTTTTTTCTCTCTGGTGTTTTTTTGCGCCTGTTGCATTTGTAGATTTCGTAGACACGGTCCGGTTCCTGGTCAAAGTACCCCCATCCAGCGTTGCTTTCAAAGGCAAATCATCTCGCTTGTGCTCTGATTTTCAGCCTCTGGTCTCTGATACGTCCACCAGACCGTCTGTCTGTCTGTCTGTCTCTGCCTCTCTCTGCACTTTCTCTCCTCGCTCGCTCGCGCGCTCTTTCTCCCACTCTCACTTCTTTTGCCCTTCCAATCCCTGGACCTTGGACCTGTCTTCCTCCTGCACCTGCAGCGCTTGCCGTGCCTCTGCTTCTGCTTCTGCTTCTACTTTCCCGTCTCGCCTCACACCCCTCCTCCCTCTCCCTCACCCCCAGGAAACCCATTGTCTTGCCTTCTTCCATTTTGCCTTGGTCTTAATGCTGCTGCAGCTTCTACTTTAGCACCTGCACCAGAAAGCGTGGCCTGGACTGCCTGGAACTGGAACTGGAACTGGAACTGGACTCGATCTGACTGACGACTTCTTCCTCCGTTGCGCGCTGCTTTGCTCAGCTTGCCTACTTTCCTGCCTGCCTTATTACCTTGCCTTGCCTTGTCTTGCTGCACGTCTATTGGACCACACCACCACCCACACCCCCCAAAAGCCCATCATCCATTCTAATCTCTTTTGGCACCGCTGCCGCCCATTCTTCCTCCACCCCCCGTCTTTCACTTTCAAAGCTCACGCTTCAACCCTTTCTCACCAAGTTCCCCTTCGGCTGGGTCTCGTTTCTTCTCTTCCCAATCCTCCATTCCTCGTTTTGCGAACACGGCGCTGTTCGTTCTCCCCGAATCGCCCAACTCCAACGCCTCGCCTCGCCATCCCATCCCCCCTTCAAGCTCCTCGAGCGGTATCCGATACCAACCTTTTCTTACCAAAGAATCACCACCTTCACTTTGCTACAGCGAACCTTAATTCTAGCCGCCTGCGTGCTGTTCCCTGCAACCACTCTCTACTTTCGCCCACTTTTCCCCCCCGTCTGATTCCAACTAGCATCAGCACCAAGTACCACCGCCATCCACCACGAACCACCCACAGCACCACCACCACCACTACTACCACCGCCGCCGCCTCTTCTCAGCGCACCGCAGCACACCTCCTTCAACCTCCAGAGTCTCCCCTCCAGGTCCTCTGTCCCCCGAACGAGCCTGGCTTGACCTGACTCCAACCTGCGGGACGGTACATCACTGAGCACAGGTTACCTGCTGGCTCCCCCAGCCACTTTGCCTCGCCCACTCAGTCATTCCATTGGCGCCGCTTCCTGCGCGACCGAGCCCAAACCATCTTCCATTCTCCGCGTTCGACCGACTACCTCCAAGGACGTCGCTTCGCCCTTCCTCCTCTTCCCCCATTCCATCCATCGTCCACCGCGTCGATCGTTTCTATTCGAGACCGCTTCGCCTTCAATCTGGACCGCGCGACGAGCACTGCGAATTGGCCTTTTACGGCCGACATCAGCTGAGTTTAGGGGTTGAGGATTCTGGGAAAGCTTGCCGGACCCGACAAGAAAGGAGGTGAGTGACGACACTCTTTCTTTGCCTAGGTTTTCCAACCGTTACCCGCCGCCAACTCGACCACCTCACGACGCCCATCATCAACCCCGTGCTTGCGCGATCGTGTCGTGTTTGACCATGGGCATGATTGCTCCGTGATTTGTTCCGCTCCTCACGCGCACCATGTGCGTGTGCTTCGTGTCAGAGGCGCCTGCGCTATGCCAACAGCACCTCGGTCATGTCTTAGACCTTGGAATGAGAGGACGAGGCGGAACTGTGTCATGGATGATCTAGAATGCACACCGGGATGATTACCAGCCCCTCCTGAGTCCTCACCGCTCGGTCTCTCTCGTGTTGTCGCCTCGCTTGACCGGTTTTCGCGGCGTTTCGCTAATCATCCCCAATCTAGTTCGACAGCATCATGTCCGAGAAGCCACAATCATCCAACCCAGTCGACGAAATCACTCCGCAAATTCAACAGAACGGCCAGTCAAGTCAAGAAATGTCCAAGGAAAAGGTGCTTCTGGCACCAGAGGAGGGTGGAAATTCAAAGAAGGGTAGGAGCTTGCTGCATGTGCCATCACGGTCTTCCTCGCAGCGCAATCAATCCTCTCCGACTTCGACAGGGCTGAGCGGAGTCACAGTCAGCGATTCGAGAAACAGCATCGGCGGCCGATCAAAGGAATCCAAGGGTAGCATTCTGGGGCGGCATCGAAATGGCAGCGTCGGCAGCCATCGATCCGGCATCGAAACCGAACCGACAAACACCCCCGGCAACACCCAACCGAACTCCCCCGTGAATCCCCCGCAGAAGAAGAAGAAGGGCGGCATCTTCGCATTGTTCGGTTGCTGCGGAGTCCCCGATAACGCGAACGCTATTGAAAACGGCGACGACGCCGTCCACAAGCTCGACAAGCTGCCTGCGCGGCCGACAACTGCCAAGTCCCGTCAGCCGACTCCACAGGAGCAGCCGATCCCACCGAACAAGCCGCAAATCCACGAGAAGCAACCGCAGCCCGAGCAGCCAATGACCGCCGGCAACGAGTATAAGGGTAAGCGCGTCTCTAATACAACTACCGCCGACGACTCCACCGTCGGCGGCCAGGAGGGCTCCGATTCGAAGCACGCGACCGCCCTCGGTGCCGGAGCTAGCGCTAGCACAGCCGCGCCCGTCATCACCGTCGAGTCCACCACCGGCGAAAAGGTCCAGAATGCGCAATTAGAAGAGCCGGAGAAGAAGGATGTCGAGGGGGATGAGGCGATGCCCGATGCGACGCCCGAGCCCGAGGAGTCCAAGCAGCAAATACCGCCGCCGGTCGAAGACGCACCGACAAGTCAACAACTGCCGGGCCCTCCGCCGCTCCCGGCCGCCGAGAATGGATCCATTGATTTGGCAGGCCCCGTCGCTACCGAGCAGAAGTTCCTGCTGGGCCCAATTGCTCCCGAACACAAGGGCCGAAAATGTCTTGTGCTCGACTTGGATGAAACGCTTGTTCACAGTTCATTCAAGGTATGAGAGGTGCTCCATCGTTCGCCGTTTCAGTATTGACGTGTCGCAGATTCTTCACCAAGCCGATTTCACTATACCCGTAGAAATCGAAGGCAACTATCATAATGTGTATGTGATCAAGAGACCGGGCGTG
The DNA here is from genome assembly GCF_011800055.1 of Colletotrichum gloeosporioides. Classification (NCBI taxonomy): domain Eukaryota; kingdom Fungi; phylum Ascomycota; class Sordariomycetes; order Glomerellales; family Glomerellaceae; genus Colletotrichum; species Colletotrichum gloeosporioides. The sequence goes on from NW_025544678.1 coordinate 190,071, forward strand.
GATCAGTTCATGAAGCGCGTTGGCGAACTTTATGAAGTGGTGGTCTTCACCGCGTCCGTTTCTAAGGTACGACACGCCGTCTCCCTACGACAACGCCGGAAGCTAACATTTTGCAGTATGGCGACCCTCTCCTGGACCAACTTGACATCCACAAAGTCGTCCACCACAGACTCTTCCGCGAGAGCTGCTACAACCACCAAGGGAACTACGTCAAGGATCTTTCCCAGGTGGGAAGAGACCTGAAAGACACAATCATCATTGACAACTCCCCCACGTCGTACATCTTCCACCCGCAGCACGCCGTTCCCATCAGCAGTTGGTTTTCGGACGCACACGACAATGAGCTGCTGGATTTGATTCCCGTTCTAGAAGACCTTGCAAAGTCGGATGTCCAGGACGTCAGCCTGGTTCTCGACGTTACACTTTGAAGCTGAAGATACCAATTTTTTTTCTTCGTTCATCACCTCCGAGGAAATTTGCAGGACCGCGGTCCCATCATAGCGGAAGGCGTTTGGGTTGCGATGGTTCGTTTCCAGCAGGTGTAGATGTATCACTGTCTAATCTTACCTTATAATGAGCAACGGCGGAGGTACCAGACCGAGCCAGCTCACGGCGGCTTGTACGCAAAGAGCTCAGGGGCCGCTTCAAATGACCTCGAGGATGACACTTCATCGAAAAACCTCGGATTCGGAAAGGGACACAAAAAAGGGGGCACTTGGGAGCTTGGGACGGCTGGACGCTGAGCTGCTGACGCTCTTCTGGCACCTTGGTGTGTTTTTTCTTTTTCCGGCGCCCATGTTTTGGAAGTGCACACGAGAGGAACCTCACGAAAGACACCCATCTGTTGTTGAAGACCAGTCACCACGAAAAAAAGGCGGGGAAGGATACCATGGGATGTCGTGTTGGTTTTCATTTGGGCAGGGGATGCCCTTTTCTGTGGCAGGATATTGTTTTCCCTTTGTTCATTCTCTCTAACTTTTGTTTGAATCGTACACACACAACACACTCTCACACCACCACCACCTCCTTCACCTCAAAGTCATATTCCTCACTCTCTTCGAGTCTGCCAGCAGACTCTTCTCTATTATTCTGCCAGTGTAGCAACCCAAGTGTTGAGCGGAAGCAGAGGACAGACGAGGGAAACCCTTATTTTATTGTATTTCAACTAGTGCTGCATAAGCTGGCGCCGATCAGATGGAAAGGTTTTGGCTGCAGAAAGCGGCTGCTTCCTAGATATACAGTACCCCCTCAAATTCAATGAAAGCGTTCAAAACTTGTCCGAACTACTGCTGTCCTGATGAGGTATGTGCCAAAGCGGGAAACTGGCGTTGGAGTGTGGACATGCAAAAGACGGGATTACCATGTCTGCCACGCGGTGACTTTGATCAGTTGATGGAACCAGGATGGGGCTTCCATTGTGGACCTGGAGAGGTCGGGTTAGGCGCTGTCGCTTGCTGTGCTGAGGTGACCTTCCGGCCAGGGACCCGTTAAGGTAGGTTCGCCGCCCCAGCCCAGGGGGGCCAACCTCAGTGGTTCTGGAACATCGGGTCGGAAAATCCCACCACCCCCGGCCAGCTGGCTGGTCCCCTTTCCAAAACTGTGGCCTCAACTCTGCACATTTGAGTCGCACCGTAGCCGACGCCCCCAGCAAGTAGCTCGATCGTCCAACACCTCCATCCACCCAGACCACAGTCCGTCCTACGTGTTTCCCTTCTTCGACCAATTCCGAAATCCTGCAGCGATCTTGGGATCCGTTTACCGTCACACTCCTTCACAATGGTTAGTCTTTCCTCGTCAATGCACGTCGGCGAAGCATAGGAGGCTCTTTGGGGGCTTAATTGTCCATCTCGCGATTCGGGAGCTCGCACGCGACCTTGCCCTCGTTTCTGGCCACACCTCTGTGGCTGAGGATGAAGCCGGCGCGTATAGGCTAGATGCTTAAAGCTCCTATCGTCGCGCGACACGGACTGTTGCGAAGAGCGCGATGGCAGGCAGAAGACAAAATGGTTATGCTGACCCGACGATTATACAGTCTTCCCCTCGTCCCGCCTCTCCCGTTAACTCGCCCGCCGCGGCCTCTGGCGCGAGCGTCGCCCGCCCTTCGTCGCCCACTCCCCCTGGTGGACCTCGCACCGCCATCCGCCGCCGCGCGGCCGCCGACCAGAAGGAGAAGATTGCGAATGCGCGCCCCAACAGCACGAGGGCCGCCGGTGCTGGCGGCAGCAGCAGCACGATGCTGAGTACGTTCCCCTTCGACCCTGGGTATTTGGCAGCTTGCCCTGCGTTCGCGACGTGGAGGTGGCGGAAAGAGAGACGACTTAGGAATGGGATAGAATTTGATGCTAACGCGTGGTGATTGCAGGGCTGTACACCGACGAGTCCCCCGGTCTCAAGGTCGACCCCGTCGTTGTCCTCGTCCTTTCTCTTGTTTTCATCTTCAGCGTCGTTGCCCTTCACAGTAAGTCAACTGCTCCCTTGCCCCAATGGCTCTACGGAGGGGAATTTGTCCTTTGCTAACAAACGGATTCCAGTCATTGCCAAGATCACCCGCAAATTCTCCAGCTAAATGTCCTGAACGAAAGTTGAGAGAAGGACGGATGACGCGATACGAGCCTCTTTCGAAAGCAAGATGAGGAGAACTTGGGGCTTTGGGCTGTGGCCCTAAGTGAGCTATCTATAGTAGCGGAGCCGTTTTCGTGGTGACCCGTCTCTGCAGCAGACTTGGTAATCGACGGATGGCCTCTGAGATGAAGGAAGCATTCATATATCAAACTACACAAAAGCAGCAGCCTTTTTGACGATAATGGAGGGTGGGATTTCGTGGCCTTGATTCAGAGGAAGACTGAAGGGTGCGGCGGAAAGACAGAAAGGGAAAAGCATGATGGTATGCCCGCCGCTGTATTATACCTCCTTTTTATGCACTTTTTATACCGACATGCGGTTTTTTGGAACGAGATTTTGACGAAGTTGTTCTACGAGCGTGAGGCCTTCCTTCCCGGCGGTGATACTGGCGCCCTCTCCCTTTAGTAAGAAGCTCAGGTCTCTGGTGACTTCTCCTTTGACCTGATGACCATGAGCTTCCTAATCGAGGCCGATCCACTAGGTCCACCGAGGCGAACGGGCTCTATGTTTACTGCTGTGGAGTTGAGGAATTGCCACGAGCGTGGGGAGGTGGGGCTGGTTGGGACGAGAAGCAAGCCATTCGAACGAGCAAAGCGTTGCTGCCCGTTTTGTCTTCTTCGTGTTCGAACGCGACTCGCGGCCTCCAAGATCATGCTAACAGACTTCGGTTGTTGCGAATATACCCCGTTGTCGAGGGGGGGATACCTCGGTCTTTGGAGCTGTTGGCTCTGGGAGACACCGCCACCGGGGCCGGAAACTGATGTCTGATGTTGTTTTGTTACGGGTGAGATTCCTGAGCAAGACATAGTGGTATGAATGATTATCCGATGACCGAACAAACCCAATTGGATTCTCTCTCGTACATGTAGGGTCGTCCGGCCAGGACCGGATCAGCTAGCATGTGCTTTCAGACTATTCCAACCAACTACCATGGAAGTATAACTTCCAGAACGGTGTATCGATTCATCATGCTTATGACAATGTTCGATTATAGAACTGCCTCGACTCTGGGTTTGCAGAGAGAGGTGTTCTTTATTTGATGTGAAGTTGATCTGTTGCAGGTAGGAGGTGAGGCGGCTCTGTTGTATTCGTTGTTCGTGATTCTGGTGTTGACGCGGTGTTCACCCTCCTAGTTTTAAGCCGAAAGATAGTCGAAGTCACTCGATGATAAGTTCCAGGCAGTTCACTTTTTCCAGAACGATGAAAACCCATTGCGGCCGTCTGACAGAGTACTTAGCGAAACTTCAGACGGTTTGAGCGACTTCTTACTGCCTGTGTAATTTGCAGTCTGCAACCCGTCTTGATACTCTGCCTGTGTTCGTATTCTTTCATCACTTTGCTAGATTCATCCGGGTCAAAACATCCATTGCACCAAAGTATTCCGTGGCTTTGCAGAACTACCGTCTGCGTTCCCTGAATAGTGAAGCCAGCGACATCGCGTAATCCACCGTCTGCTCATGACCCCATAGGTCACATCTCGACCGCATAGTTTCATATCTGCCTTCGGCGTTCGTCTCCGTTGGCTCTCATTCAAACTTTCCGCTTCCGATCCGGCACCGGGGAATAAAACGTTGGCCATGCCGACTAGGGGAGTCGTTTACCTCGTATCAGCCCACGCGTCCCTCACCTTGGTTTGATGAGAACCCCGATCCCACGAGGCTATCACTAGGCTCATCGCGACATTCTTGCTGCCTACGCCTACCTAATAGTTCTCTCCACCCCAGCAAAGAAATCGTTGCCAAGAATGAGACGCGCACGAGGCAGCACAGAAGGGAAAAAAGACGAAGACCCTGTTCGCCGTTCTGTGGCTGTGCGGGGAGGTTCGAGATCAGCGGCCCCCAATCGTCCCAACCAAGACCGTTCATTGGACTCAGACGCCGCCGCCCCTTCTGGGAGGATCTTCAGCCTGCGGCCCGCAATCCATTGGACGACCCGTTTAGGGTTGGACGTCATAGCTGCCTGCTGCTTTTTTGGTAGTGGTGGCAGGGGTGTCTGGGTGTGCAGTGTATGTACCGCTCCGTGCGAGTCCGAGTGTGCGATTCGCCCAGCGTTGGTGATGTTCGGTTTCGAAAAGCCAGTCATGGCATTGATACGCACCGTAGTTCAAGCTGGCATGGCATGGAATGGCGGCAGACGGGTGCGAGTGCGGGATGGCGGTGCTGTTGATGCATGCATCGTGTGGTGAACTGGGCCAAGGTCTGTTCGGTAGGGAACCTACCGTCAGGCGAGAGAACGTCAGCGCGCCCATGCCATAGTTACCCCACCTGCAATCATGTTCCTCCTGTTTGGTTGCCTCCATCCACTCTAGCTCTGGCGTGAGTTAGGTAGGTAGCACCAGGGTCTAGCCCATGAGCTTGATTGACCTTTGGCTCTGATGATGAAACGGGGCTGAATGTGCGTTGGTCTGCACATAAGGCAAGGCACATGCATCTTCAAATCCTGCATCTGCTCTTCGAAGCTTCACTCATCGGATTATCAGTGCCACTCGTCGACAACACTGGACACACGCGAAGTAGCTTTTGCTCAACTGTGTTTGCCCCTCTCGTGCCACTAAGCTTGCGCTCGTGCATTGCAACGGCGCTCCCTTGGCAGTATCCAGCGCGAAGCTCCGTCGACCATCGTTCTTCAATCACTCGAGCTTCTGGCACCGTCTTCACAACTCATCGACAGCATACCGGGATGATCTAACGTTCGACTCACTGCCATCAACCATTTCCATCGTCTCTGGTCGCTTTCCCCGTACCAGCCGGCGAGCCGCAACCGCAACCCCGCACCATGACGGCTATCAAAGGCCAAAAGGGCGAGAGCTCGAGCTCTGCCCCTCCCCCGCGCCGACCCAGCGACTTCGACCTCGACAGAACCGACAGCGCAGAGGTTCCCGACGCCCTGGTTTCCGATGGTTTCAGTCTGCCCTCTCTGGGAGCCGACGATGAGCCTCTGCCCACGTACGGCGACCTCCCCGACCAGCTCCATTTCTCCCAGTCGGGCGTAGAGGCGGGCGCCAATGTCACAAGTGCGTTCCCTCCATAGACTTTCTCTGGTAGCCTCTCAAGCCATAGCTAACTCTCGAACCCAGTCGACGGCCGAGTCAACATCAACATCAACCAGAGCGGCAACCGCCTCGCCGAAATCCTCGCACCGACCATCGCGCGAAGCCAGCTCCTCGCCGACAAGCAGCCCCAAGGGCCCCTCCCGCCCGCTTATATCCCACCGTCCCTCGGCGGTCAGCCAGGCCAGGTTCCTCCCCCGCAGCTCAACGTCGTTGTCCAGATTGTCGGCTCGCGCGGTGACGTGCAGCCCTTTGTCGCGCTGGGCAAGGTCCTGAAGGAGACGTACGGCCACCGAGTGCGCATCGCCACGCATAAGACGTTCCAAAAGTTCGTCGAGGAGAATGGGCTCGAGTTCTTCAACATCGGCGGCGACCCTGCCGAGCTCATGGCCTTCATGGTCAAGAACCCCGGCCTGATGCCCGGCTTCGACACCCTCAAGAGCGGCGAGGTGAGCAAGCGCAGACGGGGCATCGAGGAAATTCTGCTCGGGTGTTGGCGCTCGTGCATCGAGGCCGGGGACGGACTGGGCCCGCCGCCGAAACCACATGGCCGGGACGCGCCGATGGACGACTCTATGGGACTGCTGCCCGGCGATGAGTCGCAGAGGCCGTTTGTGGCGGATGCCATCATTGCCAACCCTCCCAGCTTTGCGCACATTCACATTGCCGAGAAGATGGGGATTCCACTGCACCTCATGTTCACCATGCCGTGGACGCCCACACGCGCGTTTCCCCACCCGCTGGCCAATATCCAGTCCACCAACACGGACCCGGTCATGACCAACTACGTCTCGTACGCGCTGGTCGAGATGATGACTTGGCAGGGCTTGGGAGACGTCATCAACCGCTTCCGAGAGAAGGCGCTGGATCTGGACCCCATGTCGCTCATCTGGGCACCGGGTGTATTGAACAGACTGAGAATCCCGTACACGTACTGCTGGTCGCCGGCTCTCATTCCGAAGCCGAACGACTGGGGCCACGAGATTGACATTTCTGGATTTTACTTCTTGAACCTAGCGTCGGCATTTACCCCGGACCCTGATCTGGCTGCGTTCTTGGCAGCCGGACCGCCTCCGGTTTACATCGGGTTTGGGTCTATTGTCGTGGACGACCCGAACGCGCTGACGAGAATGATTTTCGACGCCGTCCATCTCACGGGGGTGCGGGCGCTTGTCTCAAAGGGCTGGGGCGGTCTCGGAGCTGAGGACGTTGGGCTGCCCGAGGGCGTCTTCATGTTGGGCAACGTGCCGCATGATTGGCTGTTCCAGCATGTTTCTGCGGTTTGTCACCACGGTGGCGCGGGCACCACTGCAGCAGGAATCCAGGCCGGGAAACCAACAATCGTGGTGCCGTTCTTCGGAGACCAGCCCTTCTGGGGCGCCATGATTTCCAGGGCTGGGGCCGGTCCAGACCCCATCCCGTTTAAGCAGCTCAGTGGAGAGAAGCTTGCGGAGGCAATCCGGCATTGTCTAAAGCCCGAGACCCAGGCTAGAGCACAGGACCTGGGTAACAAGATTCGCGAGGAAAAGGGAACTGACGTTGGCGGTAAGAGTTTCCACGATCACCTAGACACCGATGCACTCCGGTGCTCGATCGAGCCCAGCAGGGCAGCGGCCTGGCGTGTAAGACGCACCAAAGTTCGCTTGAGCCCTATGGTTGCAGCGGTCCTGGTTGACAGGGGTTTAATCAAGTACTCAGACCTCAAGCTGTAAGTTGCTCACCGCCCAACCCGCCCCTGCGTCTAAGTGGAACCACACCACCCTTGCTCACACACACACGCACACAACTCACAGTTACCGACCAAAAGAGTACATCACTGACGGCCAGCCATGGGATCCCGTTTCGGCGGTGGCCTCGTCCCTGGCTACCGATCTTGGGAACATTGGCATGGCCGTTGCGGATTTCCCTCGCGAGATCTTCAAGAGCCGGAGCAAGGGTGACAAGACCCCAGAGCCCCCAGAAATCCCCTTCAAGGAGGGCTCGACGTCCCGTACGAGTCTGGTCCAGGGGAGTGACAAGTCATCAACTGCGGCTCCCAGCTTGCATGCATCCGAGTCTTCCACGCAACTAGGCCTGGTCGAAACAGGGGCCTCTACACCGACCTTGCCCTTGACCCCGCGTGAGACCACATCGTCTGCGCCCCCCTCCCATGCGCCTTCCGCCACTCCTTCCATGGTCTTCAGTGGACCAGATTCTTCTTCCATCGCTCCTACAGAAACAACAACATTTTCTGATCAGTCCCGTACCAGTCGACCGCCAGGAAGCCCAGGAAAACGATCTGCCATCAGGGACTCCTCCCCAGTGACCGTTGGAGTTGATACGGCTGTAGCAGCCGGAACGAGTGTTAGTCGAATCGTTACCACCGGTGTGAAGACACCAATGAACGTTTGTCTCGGTCTGGCTCGGGGTTTCCGGAACGCCCCGCGGCTGTACAACGACGACACGGTGCGCCCGCAAGAGAAAGTCACTGATTTCTCGAGCGGTCTCAGGGTTGCTGGGAAGGAGTTCGCATTTGGCATGTTTGACGGCATCGGTGGACTTGTCACGCAACCACTTAAGGGTGCTGAGAAGGAAGGCGGAAAGGGCCTCATTAAAGGTTTCGGAAAGGGTATTGGTGGTCTGATTTTTAAGCCTGCATCTGGTGAGTTGCTATTTCTACTTTTCATAGAGAGGCCATCAACTGTCTGTCGTCCATTGCTAACCCATACAGCCGTCTGGTCCATTCCAGCCTACACGATGCAGGGTGTACACGCTACTCTCCGCAACGCGTTTGCGACCAGCGTCCTGAATTACATCATAGCGTCCCGCATGAAGCAGGGGCAGCAGGACATGTACTGTGCCAGCATTGCCGAGAGGGAGGACGTCATTGTGCGGTGGAATAACAAAAAGTACGATTTGAAGAACTTCCAGGCTATGAAATTGAAGGAACAGCGAGAGAAGAGCGACCGACCTCTGTCGCCGCCAGGGAAGACCGACAGCGGGCTGTCGCCTCCCGTGACCGGTTGGGCACACACGAGACACATGTCTTTTGACGAGCGGAAGAGATTGCACGCCCGTAAGGAGGCATGGAAGAAGGGGCACGTGGAGGCCCTGGTCCCCGAGATGGAGGGAGACCTCCCGCCATCACCGCGAACCAGCACGACGACCGACAGCGTGGCCGAGGACGAAGAGTTCGAACGCGCCATTCAGGCCTCCATCAGGGAAACGTCTCGCGGAAATCCAGAGGACGACGCCAAGATTGAGCAGATTCTCAGGGCTAGCATCAACCACCTCCGCAGCAGCGGCCACCCGCTCCCGGACGCCCGCCCACGCCCAAAATCGCCCCGCCAACTCGACGAAAAGAACCCCGACATCTTCAAGAACTCGGAGCTGGAAATCACGGACGAAGAGTACCAGGACCTCATCGAGCAGGCGATTCAGCAGAGCATGGCCGCGCACTCTCCGGGAGGAGCCCATCAGTCTCCGCAGCGCACCCCGCAAGGAATCAACGACGAAAAAGAGTTCCAGCGGGCCCTCGAGGAGTCCAAGAATGTCGCGCCGCCGCCCGATTACGAAGACGACGAGGAGCTCAGGCGCGCGCTGGAAGCGTCCAAGATGCACCACGACGACGGCGCGGCGGACGACGACGAGGAGCTGCGGAGGGCGATTGCGGCGTCCGAGGCGGCGCACAAGGACCAGCTGAGCCGGGACCAGGCGGCGCGGACGGAGGAGGACATTGTGATGGAGTACGTCAAGAAGCAGAGCCTCGCGGAGGAGGAGTTCCGGCGGAACACTGCTGCCAAGGGCAAGGCGCTGGACGAGTCTGATGAGGATGACGAGGAGTTGAAGAGGGCCATGGAGGAGAGTCTGCGGGGTAGCGGGGGTCGGGCGGGGCAATCCAGTTTCTGAGAATGACTCTTTTCTTTTTTCGCTTCTTTTTGCTTTTTGTTGGGTTCAGAGATAGAAACGTATACTACGATACCAACGAGATAACGAAATAACGAGGACAATCTATTCACATGGTTGCTTTCCATCAAGGGTGTTCAGGTCTACCGATTCACATGAGCATGATCGTGCTGAAAAAGACCAGAGAGACTAATATTTCAGTCCGCCATGGGCATGAAAAACCTCCGCACGTCAATCCTTCCGCGGATAGATCGACGGCAGGTCAGGCGGACTGAACACGGCCCAGTTCCCATTCTCCCACGTCGGGACGGCCTTGTGGAAGCTGATCCGCCACGGGTTCCTCCCCTGCTCCTCGAGCTCCCTGACGCGCACGAGTTCGAATTCGTAGTATCCCTGGATCCCCCATCAGTTTCCTAAAAGACGTCGACAGAAAGGTGAAAGGAAGCAGAAACAATTGAAAAGGACTTACACCATTCTGCATCAACCCGCCACCCCGCGCGCCCTCTCTAACCAAGCTGGCCATGACATTCGCCCTAGCCCTGCACGTCTCGGGCCTCACCACCGAGGTCGAAGTCGAAGGCTGCGGCAGCTCCGCGACGATGCCCGCGAGAAGGTGCTGCGTCGCCGTCATGCCATCCAGCGCGCCGACCGCGGAGCGGGCCCAGTCGGCGGCGTCGGCGGTGGTGGGCGCGTCGGCGCCGAAGAAGGCGGCGTAGTTGAGCCGGATGCGCGGGGTGTAGACGTCTGTCGTCAGCTGGGCCGGGGAGTTCGTGTCGTAGGCGTGGCACTGTGTGTGTCATGGTGTAAGTCGCGGTTGCTAGGTTGCATAGGAAGGGAAAAGGAGGATGGAGGTTAGTTACCAGTTTGGTTATGGTGTCGTGTATGTTTGCGCGGTCGAGGAGGTATTCTTGGATATCGTACGTCATTTTTGGGTCTGATGTGAGTTACTTTCTTGTCTTATTTCATGAACCTTGGAGGAGGAAATCAAAGAAAAAATGGTCAAAGCTTATATATAAGTCCCTCGAACTTCATGTCAAATGGTCAATCTTCTCGTGGACCGCCTAGTTCATGGCAGTTGCCATGCTTAACTCCCGCCAAGTCGCGAAAGGAATCGCATCCATGGCCACACCCTCATTGCAAGGCGCTAAACTCCGGTCCCTAAAATCCGCTCACTTGATGCTTTCCGGACTTTACACAGCCTGCGGTCTTGTTCGCGCGAGAAGAATCACAAAATGAACCACCAAAAGTAAGTAGCTAATAGTATTGTTTCTCTAGTCAGTCTTGGTTCCAAGGACTGGAATATCTGCGGCCTAGTATACACTTCTCGTACAGACAAACTCGTTGGTTTGATTATCATTCTCCTTAGCTATCCTCCATTGTGAAATCCCTTTCGTAGTATTTTTGTGTACCAACTTAGCGAATGTGAGCATTGTCCGTAAGCCAATGCGTGGTATTATGCCAACACCGGGCAGGTGTGAAATTAATGCAACTTCTCCTTCAGGTAAATAACGGCTGCATATCCTGCACAGCACTTCGTAGTCATTCCGTGAGAACACCAAGGGCACTTCACCGTGGTCGAGATGATGCCGCTGACGCCCAGATTGCGGTCCTCGACCATGCCATCGGGCTTTGCCATGCATTCGTAAACCTTGCTCGGAAGGTCGTGCAAGAACTTGCAACTGCAGCATTCCACCAGCATCTTTGCAACAGGCTCTACGTTGCCATCAGGAGGCACGATAGACGACCGAGACGCACGGCTTGATCGCGGGGGAACCGGCATGGACTTGCGAGCCTGTTCCAAGTAATTTGATGGATTCGAGGGCGCCTTGAGAGAGACGATGGACTTTCTCGCATCGGCTGACAGAGGCGACGACTGTGCCACTGTCTTGTTCGCCGGGCTAGACGCCCGCTTGGCCGAGCGTGGCGGAGGAGGCGGCACCAGGGGCCGGGGAACAAGAGGCTGATGCTTCAGCTTCGGGAGGAAACTCGTGTCAAGAGCTAAATCAGGACTCGAGCGGCTCTTAGACAAGCTCGGGCGACGCTGAATGGAACTCCTCACTTGTTCCTCAGCCGTCTGGGGTGCATCTTCGAACTCCTTATGAGGAGATCTCCGGTCAAGCTCCTGAGAGTTAGAAAGAGACACAGAGGTCGTTGGCGATCCCGCTGCGGAAGCGTATTTGGAACCGTCCGTGAATCCAGGCGTTAGGCAGACATCACTGTCAGATTCGCAATCGGCAACGCTCGCCTTTCTGCCAAACTTCTCGGAGACAAGTGCTTCCAGCTCAGAAAGATGAGCCTCGTGGTTCTGCACCGGGATCTGCGGAGGAAGGCTGATTCTCGGATTTGAGGCGATGGGTGAGGTCGTGGCCATGGCCGCCTTGTGGGAAAGTCTGTATGATCTCTCGTCGTTGTCAACGACCACGGCCTCGTTGTCCACCCTGCGCACCTCCCCATCTACAGGAGGCAATCCCTTCTCAGACTGCGGCCTCGATGAGTCAGGTGTTGTAGCTGGCGATGGTGAAGACATGGGCTCTTCAAACGAAGACATTGAGGACCTATCTGTCGGACGCGCGGAAGAATCTCTTGACGGCATGCTGGACTCGGCAGACTCGACAAAAGGAGGGCGAACGGGAGGAGCCGAGAGAGGGAGATGATCCAGACTTGGGCTCGAGTAGCGGGAGCTTGACGTCGAATCCGGTGTCAAGGTGGTATCACGTACGGCCCGAGCGAAGTAATTTGAGACTGGGGGCTTGGAAGCGCTGGGAGAGACCCTGTGGAAAGCCGCTTTAGCGGCATCCTTGAAGCTTCTGATGGCGGCTCCCGGAGTTGGAGGAAGCTTCTCCCGGGAGGCAGACCTCTCAGGGGGCAAGGGGATCTCTGTTGAAGCAAGCCTTGACATGGGTGGCTGCTCTGACAGTGACCGTTCGAATGAGCCCTGCCTCGGGCTGCCATTGGCTGGAGGTGTATATGGCAGCCTGAAAGTGATGAGAAAGTCTTCACCCTGGCCATGAGGTCCATTGGAAGCATCGAGATTGGTCAAAGATCCGTTACGTGGAGGGAAGTTTGATCCCATCGGGCTGGTCTCCGACGAAGACGAGTAGGAGCGCCCCTGATGCGGCCGGTTGGACTGCGGCGGGTAGTGTGATCTGGCGGAAGATACTCTGACTTCATCCCTGTAGCCGGTGATTGAGCGGTCTCTGCTTTGTTGGCGGTGCTGGTGTACATAGCTCTCTCTTCTTCGGCCTCGCTCTTGCTCGAAATCAACGCTCGGCTCGACCAGGGTGAGTTCAGTTTCCTCGCTGTCCGTAGGCACAGGTACCTTGTGTTGCGTCGATCTGTTCTTCCACTGCTGAAGCTTGCTGACATCCGGTACAGGTGGTGCCGTGGGAGACACCAATGGCTGATTCCATGATGGGACCTTCATTGAGTTTTGCTGTGGCTTGGGTCGGAGACTGCGATCGTAGTCCATCCCCTCAAACATGGGTCCATCCGAGGCAGATCTCGGGAGTGTTGGAGGGTTGAACCCGCCAGCAACTTGCACTCTCACCTCGGGGCCGAAAGACTGAGCTCTCTGATTCATCAGGGAGACTGGTGGATTTGGCTTCCTGAGAGACATCCCGGCGGCGGCTTGTCTCTCTTGATCCAATTTCAACCCACCGATGAAGCTTGGCTCGTCGTTGGCCTGAGACAGCGGCTTCTGGCCGGTCAAAGCTGCCTTCAACTGCATAGCTACTGAATCTGATCTTTGCCTGGCGTGCTGCGGGCGCGGCGGCGGCGGTGCTGAGTAGAAAGCCTGAGTGCTGGCTGGTCTGATTTGCTCGTCGGCAAGCATGATGGGGCTTGACATCGTCCGGGAGGCATTGGGAGGTCTCTGTGAGGGAGGGGTCTTGTGCAGTTTGGCTCCTAGCCTCTTCGCGATAGACTTGGCCTCCTTCTCGGCCAACCTGTCGGCTTGCTCCTTCTCTTTCCTGCGCATCTTGTCTTCGTTCTTCTTTTCCTTCTTCTTCTTCTGACCGAAAGCTTCCCAGCTAGGCGAGTGGCAGATCGAGGAAGCGTCGTCTTCGGCTGGCTTATCCTCGTTATCGACGCCCAAGAAGGTCACGGTTTTCTGCTTATGTTCGTTGGATTCCCTTCCCTCTGAGCCGCGGTCAATCTCAGGGATGTTGTTGGCCGGCGGTGGCACAGATATAGAAAGGGAAGGGGCCGCAGTGGTTCTGCGCACAGCTTTCATGGCGGAAGGAAGAGGCTCAGGTGCTTTGGCGGGGAGCGTGTCCCTGCGGCGTGACTGCAAAGGAACAAGAGGCTTCACTGGCGGGGGAGGGTGTAGGGTTGGAAAAGGCGACAGCTTTGGAGGAGACTGGGGAGAACGGCCATTAAGTTGTTGATTCAGAACCTGCTGAAACGCCATGTGGGATAGGTGAGCGGGCGTGGGCATGGAACGGTGCCCCTGAAGACGCTCGAGCTACGAGGTGAAGCGTGTTAGTGGAGGGGAGGCTATACTAGTCAAATTGGTGTGGATGCCATCGAGGCTGAAGCTGGCGGGCTAGGACGGGCTTGGCTCACCTTTTGAATATGCTCGAGTTCGAGCATCTTCTGAAGGCTGTCAGACCTGTCGCGTCGGGGCTTGCCCGGCTTGCGTTGAGCGGCCGCGGAGGTCATTTTCGGGAGCAAATCGTTTCGAGGCGTATTTGGAGACGGGGATATTGAGGGTGGAGTCGTGGCGTCAAAGACGGAAAGGATACGCGACTAGCGGTCGCAGAGTGAGAAAAGAGGTTAAGGCGATGCTAGCTGTGGCGTCTCGATGTTGTCATAATCCTCGTTGACGTTTGTTCTTGTTTGTTGCAAAGATTGGCGAGATCGACGAGCGAGAATAAAGAAAAAAACGGTAAAACGGCTCGACGGAATGGTCGGAGGTTGCAGCAAGAGCTGGCGCGCGACGGTGAATGTGTGTTGTAAGGTAACAGCGAAGGCGAGGTGTGCGCCCGGAAAAGACGGTGAATGAGCGAGGCGATGAGACGAACGAGAGTCGGCAAGAGCTAATACGTAGGAGGATCGGTGGAGGGCAGGTCGAGGAGTGCACCGAAGTAACGTTGTCGTGGAACGAAAAGCAGATATCCAACGAGGGTGAGTTACAAGAAGGAAAGGCCAGCGGCAAGGTGATATTTGGGTCCGGTCAGGTCAGGACCAGGAGGGAGCAGCAGTAGCAGCAGCAAAGAGCAGAGCAGGAGCTGGGGGTCCAGGTTTGGATAAGGCAAGACCGGAAAAAAAGAGAACGGCAAGACGGGAGTCTAAAAGTGGTTCTCGAATGCGGGATGCAGGCAGTCAAAAGAAGGAACCGCAGATCGGGAAAGCAGCCCTGGTCGACGGAGAATCTAGAGCTTGTTTACCGGGAGAGACCCAACACCACAGACGGGACATGCATTGGCGGAGGCAGGAAACGATGGACAGCACTCTCTGCACCCGGCCAACCTGGGAAGAGACGGGTCAAAGTCAAGCAGGCTTCTTCACCACGACTGCAGTCATGCCATGGTTAGATTTCGTCAGGTCTCGTCTGCACGACAACCGGGAGGGCCATGGCCATCGAGCGGGACACGGACTGGGGGCATCGGCAACGGTCACGGGCGCCGTGGGGGAGACCTTGGATGGAAGTATGGATGGATAGATGGATGCCTACTCAACATGTCCAGCAAGAGACCAGGCGGAGGGCATCAGCATGTGTTGGTGGTTAGCATCAGCAGCAGCTAGTAGCATAAGCACCGCGCAGTCGTCCAATGGAAGGACCCGTCCGGCATTCGGCCCAAGAGTGAGGGTGCTCAGAGGTCAGCGCATTGCAACTTGGGATGACGATCAGCCCTCACTGCCGTCTGAGATGAGGACCGGGTACAGGAAAAGCTGCAGCAGGTGCGGAAAGCGCAGTAGGCGAAGCAAGCACAGGTGCAGACGCAGGTCCAGTTGCGGGTGCAGGTTCAGCCGGACTGGCAGGAAGCGGGAGGCTAGGGCAGCCAAGCAATGTTGAGAAGAAGAACAATGTACCTTTCCGTGCCATGTCATCGTGGATATATTGCCTGATACAAAGGAGACCCAACGGCGGCGTGCATGCGACTCATTTGTTGGTAGATGGGTTGAGTTACACAAGCGCGTCCCGTCATGGACGAAGGCGGCAGCCACGGCGACAACGAGACACGCTCCGCCAGGGTTGGTTGAGAAAGAGTGAAAGAGGGGGATGTGTCGCTGCCACAAGCCCAGATCACCCAACGGCTGATGTTGGCCTGCCATGTGGACTCTGAAGGCGGGATTCAGGATGTTTTCCACGGGCACACATCACATTTTCGAAAGGTCTAATGCTTGATACGAGCCTCTGGCGCGTTGGCTCGCTCCAGCTGGACCGGGGATCGCTGCAGGCGCCACTGAGGGTGCCCCGCTGTTAGCGAGGGCCCGCCAGTTTCTCCTGGCTGATCAGCACCGGGACAGGGACTGGGTTAACACGGAAGCTATTTTGAGCTGGGAGGAAGGCGGAGACGGCAGCAAGGATTGCCTAAGCAGTGTGTCAATCCACGGGTGTTTTTCACCTGCTTGCTGCAAAAAGGAAGCGACCATGGTCCATGGCCACGCTCGCCCGCTGTTTCCCCCACATGGGCTCAGCGACAAAACAGGGCCTCCTCGCCTCCCGGCCGTTGCAGGGACCGGCTTCCACCGTGGCTTCTCACCTTATTTCCTCGCTTCACCTGAAGTTGAAGCTGTGGACTGACAGAATGGCTGCGAAGCCGAAGCCCTCCACGCCGTCAGACTTCATCCCACCCATCCATCCACCCACCGTGCTACGGATACCATCCTGGGCTGTCGTCTCCCACAATAGCCTTTCGTCACGGACATCTCCTCTGTTCTCCCGCATCCTCCATTCCTCCTCCGTCCGACCTTCTTCCACGCTGACCTGCTCCCAGCTACCTTTCAGCTGCCATTAAGGTTAGGGTTTGCCCGTCTCCCAAGAGCTCACATAATGCCCATCCTGCAGCTGGACGCAAACCATTAGTCCCTGACAGCACACTTCGTATTGCGTCGTCCCATCAACTGACACTTGCATCCCAACCACTCACGGCGCCTCCCACACCTCCAACATCACCACCATCCTGCATGGAATCGTGGGTAGGCTTCCCTGCTCTGCTTGGCCCAAGCTCGCCTTATTGCGCAGGCCAGGAGGTACTACTTGCCAGCTACCCAGCTACTGCCTGCCAATTGCCTACAAAAACCCTTCATCCGAAAGACGTGTGGCGGCGAAGATGCTGCAAGCCAGCCGAAGAGACAGAAATAGCCCAACCAATTGCCCTCCGTCCCAACCAACCACTCGGCATGCAAAACGGACAAACGACATGGTCTCTGGCTTTCGCGTCTCCCAAAGACTCGTTCATCGGCGACCACCAGTTCTCCCCACAAAATCACCTGCCGGGCCACCCCTGGTTCGATCCGATCGAAATTTGCTGTAGGCGACGTTCCTGGAGCTAGTCCTCTTCGGCTACCCGTCCGAGCATCGCCTCATACCTCAAACCGAAGCTACCATACTCTGACGACAAAGCGCTGCCCGCACGAGCATCTTGTTTGCAGAACCCATCGAAACAACCTCGCGGAAACTCCAGTTAGTCTTCTCTGGCGCCGTGGCCGATCCGCTGGGTGCTTTGGCAATCCCGTCCGACCACGCTGATGGCTTGTAGAGCCGTTAGCCAGTGACGACCGAATTTGAAATCACGTTGCAGGCGTGCAGGCAGGCTAACAACACTGACGGCTCGCCATCTCTCCACGATCTCCCGATTGACTGCATGGAAATAGGGCGATTGGAGACTGCATTGAGTTTATCTCTTGGGCTTCTCAGGTTGACCAAGCCGTCAAAACACTGCTTGCTGCATTGCTGTGATTTCGTCTACTCACTACTGCAGAATCGTACCAATGCCTTGGATACGGCGCACTTGGCGCTGGACAACGAACTCATAAGCTGATTCACTAATCCTCTCCTAGAACCCTGAGACATGCTCCCTTTAGTTCCCGCCCAGGGGCCCGGCCAAGTAGGACCCTGGCCTCACTGGCATGATCCAAAGCCACCAGAAGGAGAGGTACTGAGGCACTCATGAGGAATCTGAAAACAGCTTTCCTGCGATAGTAAATAAAAGCAGGATAGAGATACCGCTACATTCTGCATCAAGTAGTGAACGTCGAGGTAGACGAGGGGGCCGCTAAAGATCTCAGGGTTCTAGGAGATACATAGGATTAAGAAGACCGATGCCAACTCCTAGATCTACGAATCGGGACATCAATTCGCCAAACAGGCTAATGAGGATTGGCGCCACCCGGCACCCGCTCTTTCTCACGCATGTACTTGTCCACAGACTCAGGTCCCGGACTGAAGTGCATGAAGAGCTCGTTACCCTCGTCCCAGTTGATCAGCCCCGACGGCATACCGGTTCCTTTGTCCTTGCGGAATAATGAGTGCTTGTTGTGGCGTACCCAGTGCTTAACTCGCAGCCTCGCCTCGTTGTCGACCTTGAGCTTTACTGCGATCCACTTGTCCTTGGGGCGATGATCGCACGTCATCATGGCGTCTGGAGACGACGGTGCCTCCGCGGTCTTGAGGACTCCCATGTCCACCCACATGTTGTACTTTGTCTGCTGGCAAGGCAAGGTAATTTTCAGAAACTCGAGGGCTGGCGAGACGGTGAGGTAGATGCCTCTCCGTGGATTTACCAGCGTCTTCATGAGGATGTCCATCCACGTCGCGTACAGAATGGCAAAGTCGGTCTGGGAAAGATGGGTCGA
Source organism: Colletotrichum gloeosporioides (assembly GCF_011800055.1). Taxonomy (NCBI): domain Eukaryota; kingdom Fungi; phylum Ascomycota; class Sordariomycetes; order Glomerellales; family Glomerellaceae; genus Colletotrichum; species Colletotrichum gloeosporioides. The sequence continues at coordinate 208,429 of NW_025544678.1, forward strand.
ACCTTTGATGGTCATCATCCAGGTGAGTGCCTCCTGTTCTCTCGCCTCGTTGCAGATGTCGACAAGTCTGTCAAAGTTATCCTGCCAATGCATAAAGGCCTCCGATCCGATCGACAGAAGCGGCTTCTTTACGCGATGTCTAGCGTTCTCTCCCGGTCGAGGCGTGGCGGGACCCCAAGCGTCGAGGATGATGCCTTGACCTACCCAGCTGAGCGACTCCGTCCGCAGCATCTCAACTATCGTTGCCCCACCAAATGAATGTCCCATCACTGTCACGTTCTCGAGAAACATCCTCTCCTTCCAATCGTCCCAGTCGATCCCAGTGAGACCCTTGGAGCTGGACGCCACATTCCCCTCTTTCCTTAGATTCATGGCCTCGACTTCGTGACCGCGACCGTCGTTAATTTGTTCGAGTATCCAGTAGGCTTCCTCTATTTCCGACATTCGCATTTCGATCTGCGCACTGCGCAGCACCGTATCGACTCCCTTGGCACTGTTGGGTGAGGTGTCCTGGGCGTTGTCCTTCGGGAAAAGGTAGTCCACGCAGTAGTGGTCACTGGTTCCCTTATTGCGCTTCCTATTCTTGTTGGCGGGCACGTGCTTGACGTTGGCCTGCGCAGACGAAGAGTCGCTGTCGGAGGTCTCTCGATTCTCAGGGATGTTGACGATTGTCCTGGCTCCGCTTCCGTCCCGATGTTCCATGGCGACCACGATGAAGCCGTAGCTCGCCAGCTCTCCGCAGATGGCACTGTAGCACAGTCTCGATCCTCCCAGCCCGTGACTGAATATGATGACGGGGAACTTCGGTTTTGTTGATGTATTGCACTCCTCGTTCCTCGCGGCCTCACCTGCCGGCCCCTCGTCCGTCAGCATCTCCTCCGGCCAGTTCTCCGCCAGCTTGGCGTTCCTAAGCGCAGGAAGCTTCGTGAACATGGTGGTCGCAGCGATGTACGCCGTCACCGGCAGTTCTGGGATGCTCGCGAAGTTGGCATATCCCTTGCAGGTGTTCAGCCTCGGACGCGGGAGCCATCCCACGCGCGAAAGCTTCGGATTCTTGGTCGTCTTCTCCGCGTCGCTACCATCTTTGACCGTATTGTTGTTATTGTTGTTGCCGTTGGCGGTGGGCGTGCTAGCCTTACGGCCGTGCCTGGACACCGGGTCGCCGCCTTCGACCTTGGTCTTGAGGGTGCACGGGTAGAAGACGGCGAAGAGCACGGTGTCGAGCCTCAGCAGCGGGACGTTGTCGCGCCTGAGCTGGGAGACGGTGCGCGGGCGGCGGGCCGGGGCTTCGATCTCGAGGAAACCCACGCCGTAGGGACCTGTGTAGTAGGGCAGCGTGTGGAGGAAGCGTTCGCGGAGCGATTTTGGCGGGTGCTTTTTTGCCGATCGGCGTCGTCTGTCGTCCTTTGGCGGGGGCGTCTTTTCAGACATTGTGTGGCCGATATCGATAGCGATGAGGGGCGGATGTGATGGGTGGCAGTTTGAGGTTGCTGCTCCTGTCAATGGCCTGCTCAGCTGCTGGTTGTCGATGAGGGCGTGCCCGGTGTCTCGCGAAAACCTCAGGATAAAAAAGCGAGGGCGGTTGTCTGAATATAGATGTTCTCTCACCGCAGCATGGCTTTAGGAATTTCGAGCGCAAGGGGAATAAAAGAAATAAGACAACAAATCGCCCTAGGGAGGAGGTCTAAACATTCCGGAGTGTTTTGCTGCCATCGCAGAAAAGAGTTTAGGTTTCAATTCTCAAGAAGGCGCCACGGCGAGCGTCCCATGTCTCTTACCCCCTTTCGTTTCTCGCTCGGTCGTCGTCGGCCATTGTATTTGGAAACGAAGGTAGGTCGTCGCATAGAAAGAACGGTCGAAATGGCTGCTCCGAAGAGTCCGGGTATTTGTGCACTGACGTCATGCAGGAGGTAGTCAGGTATGGGTTCTCTTTCTCGTTTAGCAGCACCGCCCGCGCCGCCCCCGGATGGTGTTTCCGCGTCAGTAAGGTAGCGTACCTTGCAGCAGGGCTGTGGGAAAAGCAGGGGGGGAGTTGTGCCTTCCCATTTTTTTCGTTTCGCGACAAGGTCTTATTTCCGTGGAGAAGCGAGATGTATTTGACATGTGAGACTCCAAGGGGACAGGTGGAAACCGTTGTGTTGGCTCGTCCTTGCTGTTTTGAATCACTCTCATCTTCGTAGGGCAGGAAAGGTTTCACTCAGCAAGACAGTCTCCAGAAGGGAGACAGACACAAGGCCGTGCGCGGTTCGGAAAACGCAGGAAAAGCAAAATAGAAGAGCTCAATTCCTCCTGCTGTCGCATTTAACATGGTATCTGTACGTTTGAGTGTGAAGGTGTGTTGAGACACAAAACAACGGCATGCCGTTAGTATTTTTCCTCTTCCCATATGCCCCCAATCCCCCCGTCTATCCGAGTACTCCCTCCATCCCCAATTGACATCGTCCAAACCTCAGAAAACTCCTCGTGTTCGTGTGCCCCGAATTCGGCACCGTGTTCGCTGCGGGACCTTCTGTATAGAGACGCGCGATTACGTCGTTCATCCCGTTGTGGAGAAAGGTCGATGTCCAATCCGGGGCGCCGGGAGCGAGATTCGGGTTTCGAGTCGCGTGCCTCGCCCAGCGACGTCCTCTCCTCTATCTCTCCCGATGAGTCGCCCGCGCTGTGTCGTGTGCCACTTATCCTACAATAGGTGGAAGCCTGTACAAAGATTGGGCCTCTCGGTATCGAATGTGGAAAAGCCGGCGCGACACTTGTCTGGACGTCGCGACCGGAAGGGGGGACCGTCGGTGCCTCGGTGGAGTCGGATGACGCCAAGCCTACGTTTTCAAGGCGATTAAAATGGGGGCCACACCCGGCGGCCGGTCCGAATCGCTGACCCGCCTGCCCAATCGTCCGGCAAATGTAATCAAAATCAAAGGTATCCACTCCCGCCTAGCCTAGCTTCAGTTCTGGTTGTAGCGGTTGTTGTCCAGAACGCTGTCAAACTGCCACAGCTCCGGCTGGTACTCCATCGGCAGCCGCCAGTCCGCCATGTCCATGAATCCATTGAAGAACTGGGGCTCGGGCTGGGGCGTCATTGTCATGTCGACGAAGCCCGGCTGTTGCTGTTGCTGGTCCGACATGGATAGACTCGTCATGGGCCCCAGCATGCCGTCCGCCCCGCCGTTGATGCTGCCGCTGCGGACGGAGGCCGCCGTCGTGCCCGTCATCGGGGTGTCCGGCGGGAACCCCGCGACGACGGACTGGCGCTGCATGCCGGTTCCGGGGGACGTGCCGCGGAGGGCCCCGGGCGGGGCCTGCAGGGCGGAGGTCTGGGGCCGGGCGATAGGGAGCATGTGCGGGGGCAGAGTCGGGGTGTTTGCAAGAACGGAGGCGGCGACGTCGGCGATGACGCTGATGATCTGGTACGAGATGACCTTCTCGTGGTCCGGGTCGAACTTTTCGAAAAAGGTGAGGACGGTCCGGATGAGGTCGAGGTCGCGGCGCGCGCGTGGGGATGTCTTGTTCTGGAGGATGTTGACGAAGAGGATGTCAACGGACCAGGCGACTTGGTAGAGCAGGTATCTTTGGGGGGTTTGTTAGTAAGATGCTATGATAAGCCGGAATGGCAGAGGGGAGACTCACGGGGTGTAGGGGTGTTCGATCTGATGGTAATTGAGCAGGGAGATGGCTGCTCGAGATGCGCTGACGCAGAGGGCCAGCGAAGGCCCGATGTCGCCTTGTTCGAGGCCTTCTTGGTCCTCGAGGGCCGGCAGGCGGAAGGCCGCCGAGTGAATTGCCACAACGAGCTGGAAGTATGTAAAGTGCAGCGTCGTCAGACACACCATGCGGGCAAAGTCGCCGTCCAGGAGGGCCTCGACGCGCTCCGGGTGGATCATCTCGGGGATGCTCTCCCTCCACTCCTGCAGCTCCGCGTCGAGGCGGCGGATCTCGGACTCGAGCTCCGCGGGCGGGACGCTGCTGCGCGAGTACAGCGCCGCCGAGATGCGTCCCTGGATCTGGGCGAGGCGGACCTGCTGCAGGAAGAAGTTGAGGGTGACGTCGTTGGGGTAGTAGTACATGGCGTAGCCGTCCGCGGGGTGCTCCTCGGGCAGGTCGAGCAGGAAATCGTCGTGGATGAGCGGCGGCTTGCCGAGTCGCAGCATAAGGTCGTGGTCGAGGATGTAGGCCTGCCAGAAGAGGCGGCGGCGGTGGAGGTGTTCCACCGGGTTGAGGTTTGACGCGTCGGCGAAGGCGAGGTCCGGCTCGGGGCGGTGGTAGCCGGACATCAGGAGGAGCTGGACCGTGAGGCCGAGTAGTGTCAGGGCGATGTGGTTGTCGGACATGAAGCTGTAGTAGAGGATCTTGGTGCGGTCAGCACAGGTGAAAAAGGGGTAGGGCGAGGGGGTCGGGAAGAGGCTTACTATTGACAATAACGATCCTATTGTGAGCGGCGATGGCGTGCGGAGGACTACATTTGGGATCATGCCGAGGGCGTTGTGGATGTACTTCTCGTAGTCTTCCTTGTTCCGCATGCGGTTCCTCTTGCGGAGGGTGTGGGCGATGATGGAGTTGACGGCCATCCGCCAGCCCGGGTCTGCGATGGGCTGGCCTTGAAAGTAGGCGCGTAACGCTGCTCGTACTTCATGCTCTTGGAAGAGCCGGATGCCGGCGTTCATCGTCACCATGTAGTCTGTGATATACCTTGTCAGTGTCGTGCTCACGAAGAGCTCGTGAGGCCTCTCGTACCGTTCACGCAGTCCATGATAACATGGTTGGGAGGAAGCGGGTGGTTCAGCTCATCGTGCTCCAGCCACGGCTCCGGCCTGAGACGATCAAATTTGGGGTGCAGGCCATTGAGCGCGTTGCTGAACCGTGAGTCTCCGATGAGAAGCTCAATCTGCGCCAGGCCCTGCGGTGAGAGCAGCGAGCAGGCACCTGATAGGCCAGCCACGTTAGCCGTCGTCTTTCTCTTGATTGTCATGATTGTCCAGGTTCTCGATGAGCAGACAGACTCTGGACCTTGGTAGCTAGCCAGGACAACAGGTCCAACTGCTCTGCGGAATTCCCAAGGGGGTTAGGTATTCTTACCTGCAGCAGCGACCACCTGCTCACTTGGCGCCCCCACATAATACGGCCTCGCCCCGGTCGACGAGCTGGCGGACGGCGGCGACGGGTACGTGTCAGGGTTCCCGGACGACGGGCTTGCGCTGCTGGCCTTCCGTCTCGACAGGGGGGAGTGGGAGGCCGAGACCGAAGCCGACGCCGCCCCTGCGGAGGACGTGTTTGCCGTGTTCGTCGCCACCGCCGCCGCCGGTGGTGTTGGCTGCGTCGTCAAAGGTGAGACGCTTGATGTTGCTGCTGCTGGCGCCGTCGGCACTGGTGCCGACGCTGAAGCTGAGGACGATGATGCTCCCGCCGGCTCGTTGGACTGTGGCGACCCCTGGTGGTTCGTGGTCTGGAGCTCCTCCACCAGCTTCTCCATCTGTGCCAGCCTTGTGACGACATCCTCATAGAGCCTTGGTATGATAATATTAGCAAAGTTCCATGTCCGATACGATCGGCGGTAACGGCCCCGCCCGCGCTGGGTTAAAGGGCGGCAGGCCGCGCGGGATGGTAAGGTAAGGCCAAGGATCGTCACGAATAAGGGGAAGGGGGCAGAGTAAAGTGAAGAGAGGGGGGCCAGCAAACTCACGGTCTTTGACGCCGTCCTGAAGAGCGTCGACCTTCGGGCCAGGTACATTCCAAGCCATACCTGACGCAGTTGGAACAGATTGGCGTCTTGTGGTCGCATCGAATCTGTAAGATGCCGTACCGGATCACCGGTCCGCCGTCAGCCAAGATGTTCATTCGACAAGCTGTTATTCTCCGTTCCCCGTTTTCTGCCCTCTCCCCTCATTGCCATCAATCTGCCTTTGGCCACCCTAGACACTTTGACCCAGCTACCCGGTAATGGTTCACGGGTTCGCGTGCGTGCCCGGCCCAAATCCACCACGGCGAGAATTGCCGCGCTCCCCTGATGGGCCGGCTCCTCAGCTTCACCCATTCACAGGGCCGGACGGGGCAGGCGGCCACGCGATCCATGGGTACGGGGAGGGGGTGGAAGAGGACGATCTCATCAACATACCTTGCGGCGCCGACATGGAGTGCAAGCCAACGGACGCGGCCTCGGAAGTGCGTCGGACCCGCGGTTGGCCGCTTGTCCGTCTGGCGGTGACTGCTGAGCTTCGGGGCTCTGCTCCATAACTTTTTTTTCCCCCCCTCTGTGAGGAATCCCTCGGTTTCGCTCTTTGGAGGGTTCCTCGCTCTTGGCACAAATAAAACCGGACTTGTTCGGCGTGCGGTCTACCTTATTGATTGTTTCTCGACCTGCAACTCTTCTTTTCTTGCTTTTCCCAAGCTGTTGGAACCGAGAACGAAAGGACGAAACCAAATATCCGTGGCCTGTGGTCCCTCCTTTTTCCCCTCTTTTTTTTTGCCCTCACCTTCTTCGCGCGCGGGCAAGTTGGAGACCGTACCGTACCGGGTTAAGAAAAAAGGGTAAAGGAGAAGAAAGAAAAGACCAGCTGAGCGTCTCTGCTGCTTGCGTCAAACAGACAGGGCGACCGACGGTGTTTGGGCTCGGGGGCTTAGGGTGGTGGGTGGTTGGGTTTGGGGGCCAGAAAAGCATGTGTCATGGAGGGGTGAGTGCCAGCGCCGCGGGAAAAGACCCCTACTAACCGCTCGTTAATCCCTCTTTTGTCCTTGTCTTCTCTCTGGCTGGTTGGTTGACTGGCTGGCTCTCCTCACCGGTTTTCTTCGTCGGTGTCTCTCGTTGGTTTCGGCGTTTGCTTCCGTAGCGTTGAATCCTTCGACTGATCGTCGCCCACCTCTTTCTCTTCCTTTGTGTCGTCGTCGTCGCGCTTTCCTTTCCCTTTTCGTCCAACTTGGTCGCTTCTCTCTTCTCTCCTTTCTCGCTCGCTCTCTCACTCTCTCTTCTCTCTCTCTTGCTGTCTGGCCCTTCTCGCAAATTGGACAGACAGGCTCTTCTCGAGACGGAGATTTTCAGATGTCCGTCCGAGTGCGCGGATGGGCGCATACGCGGTTTATACCCCAAGTGATGCAGTGCGCCCCCCGACGCAACCTGATGCTGGTCTTGTGTTTTAGGGGTGAAGTCTAAATGCCCAACTCTAATCCGTTCGGGCAAAGCGTCCGGGGAGTGGGGTCCGTCTCCCCGACCTGCTGCCCGCAAATTAGGCCGAATCTTCTCGTATTATCCGTATCCTCGTCCCTGACGGAGTAGGGCGCGCACTCTTGGGCGGTGGCATCCCGCCGATGCTGCGCCGAATCCGCCGACCAATTTATACAAGTGCCCATTCCAGGCCCGTGTACCGCCAAAGATGGTCTCTGCACCTCGGCCTCATCTTCTTTTTTCTGCCTCATCCCAGGAGATGACGAACCGCGCGAACTCTCAGTGAGCTTTCATTGCCCAGCGACAGCAGATTGTGCAGAAGGGGAACAAAAGGACCTAACGGCGTGCAACTCTAAAAATCACTTAGCCCCTCCCCACTGTCATCTCCCACCGAGTCAGTCGCCGATTTCGCTAACGAACTTGCGGCCGCGGGCCAGCACTGCACTGCACTGCTGCTGCTGCCATAGCTTACAAATGGATGCTACGCTGCCTACCTCAGGTTAACCGGGGATGTTTCGCGTCAGCTTCGTCGACGACAAACGAACTGCAAAATTTGCTGAATGCGACTTCAAAGTCTGTCGCTTACACCTCCCACAGATGGAGTTCTACCGATAGGCTGGTACGCCGGACGATGTCCGATCATCCGGACCCCTCGCGAAGAACGGGAAACCCCTTTCCATGGTCCTGGGATATATCATGACTTGAGATGAAGGTGTCTGTCTCGATTTCGATCTCCCCTCCGAGGTCGCATCTCGCACAGCACTAATGCAGGGCCGTTTTACCCACAACCCACGCACGCAGTGAGCACGTTGCGACTTGTTCAATGCCTGAGACGGCGCAACTCTAAAGAGAGGAGATTATGCCCGGCCAGAGATTTACAACGGTAATACCGTTAGGCAAAGTCTAAGACACGCTTACTCTCAGCAACCGAAAGAGGCAATCTTAAGACATGCGCAGCAAGGTATACTCTTGAGGGTATAGAGGCTGTGCAGCGACGACAGGCGGCCGACGACGCAATAGACTTGCGATACAAGTGTATACATGAGCAGGTAATATAATGGGGGTTTGAACAATCACCCACTACCCTCCAAGTTGAGGTCGGCGGCTGAAGTCTAGACCGACAGCTATTAGTTGGACATATCTTTCTTTGCTGGGTCTAGTGGCCTATGTCGTCGTCCCTATCATCAATCTTCTGAGTCCTATGCTTGTCTAGAATGTAGGTGTCTGAGTGGCATTCCATAGACACACACTATTCCACGTACAAACTTGGGACGTAATTGGGTGTAGTTAGTAAGGCCAAGACCTGTCAAAAGTCGTTTCACTACTTGACTGGAACACCATCCAATTGACGACCAGCGTAAAGCAAAGGACACAGCTCTGGAAAGGATAACCTGGCATCAGAACAGGGAACACGCCAATCACTGCAACGTCGCAGGAGTTACTCGCGAAGGTTCAGCTAGCTGGTATTTCCATTACACTGCCGTTAATGCAACGTCATACCTTCACTCCGTGATCGCAACTACCTATGTTCACTAATCTGTTCGACATACCCCATTCCAAAAGGTCATTTCCGCGGAACACAAGCTTAGCACGTCCTGTATCCCAGCTGTCTTGATTGGGTTCCAATCGACGATGCTTGCTTCCGTCTTCGTCTGCGTCTCTAGACTTCATCGTCTCTAGACTTCATCGTCTTCAGACTTCGTCGTCTTTAGACTTCGTCGTCTTTAGACCTTGTCGTCCTTAGGTTTCTTTGTGTTCAGGCATCGTTGTCACCGTTGTCATCTTCGTCATCCCCATCGTCCCCCTCATCTTCGTCGTCCACTTGTGCATCTTCTTCGATAAGTCCTAGTTTAACAAATTCCTGATGCAGTTTCTCGAACCTTCTTTGCCCTTCCGCTGCGCACAACGCTGGAATTTCCCGCTTCGCAATATACGCGCCGTCTCTGTAGACGAAAGCGTCAGGGTAAATATGGTGGTGGTCGAGCAATAAACAGGAAATATGAGTAATCTGTTCAGATGGATGTGCCGTGGCTCGGTTCCATAAGCCGTTTTGGTACTCGATGAAGGTATGCGCTTGGAAGTCGACGGCCCGTTCCAGGATGTCCTGGAAGATTTTCTCTCCGTTCGTAGAGTCCATGGTTTTTTCAATTTCTATCTTTTTGCTGCATGTATTCCAGGGTCAGCCACCGACGCGAAGGAATGGTGTGGAGTAGAGTGAGTGCAGTGCGCCCAGGGTCCGAGTAAGACGCTTGTGACTTACGCCAGTGACGATTTGTACTTTGCTTTGGTGGCATCGACGAACGCTCGAAGTTTCATAGAGTCCAATACTACGCTGGCAATCAAATCATCCATGCTCTGGATGTCATCTTGGCGTGTCTTGATTGCAAGGTGCTCCATCTCTTTCGTAGAGAATCGATGCAGTTTGCACCTGCCCTCGGGCGGCTGGAAGTCTGGGAGTAGCAGTGGACCACCAGTACCAGTGGCTTGCAAAGTATCAGTGGCTTGAACAGTACTAGTGGCTTGCACAGTGACAAATGTAACAGTTTTCAGTCGAGGCAAGAAGTGGTGCAATATTTCCCGTATAAAGACTTGGAGGATGTGCATGCGCCTTGCCGGTACTCGCACCGCCAGATGCTCCAAATCTGGAAAGCTGCTGACTATGTAAGACAGCTCTGACACCTCTCTGATGGCGTCTATATCACCGATATTGTGAGCTGAAGCCATTGTCTCTACCGTGGAGTCGACATTAGTTGGAATGTGGTTGATACCAGAACCATATGCGTTGAGCAACGTATCAAGTTCGTTTCGGAAGGGTCGATAGGGCGTGTCGCAGCCAGCGCGGTCGGAGTAACGAAACGAAATACCACTGATTTTGGTGTTGAAGACGAAGTGACGGGTTTCGCGACATACATGTACCAAGGCTGGAAAAGCAGTGTCGACCACTAAGGTAGAAAATACCGACGTGGCAAATATCGACGGCTTCTGGAAGATGCAGACCTCAGATACGTCATCAGGAAGCGAAAACTTCCAGACCATGGCTCGAATCTCTGGTGGAAGGACGGATAGTTGCCCTGTCGCCATACTGTGCTAGTCGTTTGGGGGTAACTTTGACGTGGTGATCGACAAGAGTGATATCTGCAAAGTATGCGGATAGTCGAAAGGTGAAGAGAGGGATGTCAAGTCTGCAAATGTGGAGGCGAGGAATCATCTGTTTCGGGGGGCCAAGGGGAGGTAGGGAGTAAGGGAAGGAGCAAATGAGAACATAGTGCAGACGCTTGCCGTATAAGGCAGGACCCTCGAGTAATGCCTTCCTCAGAGTAAGGTAGCAACGTGAAGGAACTCTTGCCCTTTCGAATCTGGACAATGCTCCTGTTCCTCGAAATCATCGACACCCTAAATGCCATGCGACCCAAAGACAACCACGCCTATCCCGATGCCTACATCTATCCAACGCGTGACGAGGCGATGGCGATGGAAGACGACGACGCGAGACCACGATGAGAAGCGATGATGGGAAATGACGCGAGACAACGGCGAGAGACGAAAACGACGGACAACAACAACGACAGCGTCGAGGACGAGGATGACAAGGACTAGGACGACGACAAGGACGACGACAAGGACGGAAACGACAAGGATGACGACGAGGAAGACGTTGATATTTACTGCTAAACCTCTCGGATCACCTGCGGACGGCATTGCACAAATCATCCCAATGGTAAGACGTCAACTTTTACATTCACTAGTACAACGTTTATTATTACGACTAACAATAGACTAGGTCTTCATAGGCAACTGCCAAGGGGTATCAGGTCATGAAATTAACGCCACACATGTATGCTCTCAACCGACGAGTGATCGAGAAGTGCTCTCTTGTGAACCCATTACTTGCGCCTGGAAGGGCTGTTGGCACGGCTGTTGGCTCTGCTTGCGGAGGGAGTACCTCTGGGAGTGCCGCGGGGGGTAACTCTGCTCTCGCCGAAGAATCTCGAGTTCTGGCTCCTCTGGCGGACGTACGGGGGACGGTAGGGAGCATCGTCACCGGTATTTGCAGTGCTGGTGTCTGCACCACCCTCGACGTGACTCGGGCGACGACCACCGGCATCATCCTTGGCGTCGGCAAGCTTCATGGCGAAGGGCGACCGGGCACGCAGTGTGGGTCCTTTCCAGTAGATGACGAAGACGGCGATGACCAGCACAAAAGCAATGCAGAAGAGGATCGTGCAGGCGTATTCAAGATTCTTCCCGCTCGCTGTACCAATCTGTGTCATGAAAGGCTCTGCTGCCAAACTGAGCACTCCGGCTAGGAAATCTCTGGCAAATCCATTTCCACCGGTAGCTGAGGCGGAGTAGGGTCCGTAGGCGCAGATCATGTAGTCGATGGTGGCCATGTAGATGGCGTAGTTAGCAACACCCACAATGGCAGCGAAAACCATTGAGCCGATCCAGTGAATGGGCGGGCCCTGGATAGTCCATGCAAAACCGATCAGGCCGATGGGAAGACACGGGGCGGTGTACAGAAGAAACCATAAGCGAGACTCGTACTGAGCGCGGTCATCTTGGGGCTTGGCCTTACGTTCCTTGATGTTCCGCTTGATGGCGGGGATGAAGGCCAGCCAGGCAATAACGTAGCCAATGCCGATGGGGATGAAAGAAAGGCCAATGTCGACGGTGGTGAAGTTCCACTGCTTGTAAACCAGAGCAAAAGATTGGATAAACATGAAGATAAGTGCGTCGGAGAAGCCGGAGAGGAGTGACAGAACCAGGACGATTGGCTCGGTGACAAACATCTTGAAGGGGCGGACCCAGGTGGAGATGACTTCCTTCATGGAGAAGCGGTCGGCGAAGGGAACTAGCTCATCGGGGCCCCAGATGTTGGGGTGGCCGGCGGCCCTGCGCTTCTTGGCGATGCGGTTCATCAGGATGGTGCTACGGGTCTCGGGGACGAAGACGGCGTGAACCAGCTGAATGGCGACACCGAAAATGAGCTGGACCCAGATGGACCATCTCCAGTGGAGGTACTCCTCCGTGAAACCGCCGACAATGGGGCCGAGGACGGAGCCGAAGACGGAAGAGAACACGACGTAGGCGACGGCGTACTGCTGCTTATCGGACTCGAACAGGTCGGCAATCATGCCCAAGGTGACGGAGCCACCAGCGGACGAGAGACCGCCGAGCGCACGACCGACCATGATGGTAGCGAAGTTGGGGGCAAGAGCGACAGGAATCTGCCAGATGTTGACGAACAAGAGGGAGAGCTGGAGCACCGGCCAGCGACCGAATTCTTCGGACCACGGGGCCCACAGTTCGCAACCGAAGGCGTACAAAACTAAGAAGATCATGGCACCGCAGCGGGCGGCCTGGGCGCTCACACCGAATTCCTCCTGGATACCCGGGATGGCGTTGGAGTAGAGCGAGGTGTTGAAGTTCATGGACACCTGAACCCAGAAGATGACTGTCAGGATGGTCCACTTCTTCCACTTGGGGAACGAGTAGCCGAGCTCATCGTAGCAGTCGTCCTCGGTGATTTCATACTTGTCGTTGGTGCCGAGTCTCTCGAGCTTGGCGCCATTCCCGTTGGACGGGTGCTCGCCGTGAGTGGCGCCGGGGGTGTTGTCGACTTCCTTCTTGACAGCATCTTCGCTGGAAGTGTTGCCGTTCGCGGAGCTCTCATCGCGGGACTCGAGCTTTTCGTTGGCCAGGTCGAGGTCCGCCTGGTTGATAACCTGAGGCGGCTCGTCGACGAAGCGTGCATTAGACATGGTGGGCTATTCTCATGCGCGGGTGAGAATATCAATTGCTTCGGTGAGGTCTCCTATTTTCAAGGAGATCGAGAGGTGAAGAAAGAAGGAAGATAGAAGCTCCTCCGATCACGATGGTTTCCACATGTAATATAGTAGTGCAACTGACTTTCGGAGACGCCTGGTAGGCCAACCTTGGGAGACCGAGGACATATAAAGGCCTAACCGTCCATACGTTAGGCTCAGTCCGCAGAACCAGATCTTCGGACGGAGGCCGAGGAGGAGGCTGCGCGGCTGGCCGCATTCCCCAGGCGGTCGAGCCATCTCCCCCAGTCCCCAGAGCGCAGACACCCACCCGTGACATCACCGGCAGAGGACGGTGGCGCAAAACAGGCAACCTCTAGCGCAGCACGTCCCACTTTGAGATGCAGCGCGGGTTGAGGTAAAGCAGCTAGTGCCGTTCGTCTTTGCCCGAACGTTCGACTGGCCGCCCATCTGTCTGGGAATAAAATCGGGACAGCGTGGTCCACAGGCGGTGGATGCGAGGAGCAAGTCCGGAGGAGGGTCAGAGCGATTGCGGAGGATGAGGCACACGCGCTGCCTCTGCGTTGCTGTCAATCCATCGTTGACGTTGACAGCCGCAAAAAAGCGTTGGCCGGATATAAAATGTGTAATGTGTGGTGGTGTCTCTCGCCCTGTCGCGGCTTTGCCAAGTTGCGGCAGAGCGGCAGCCAGCTTGGCAAAGCGGCCTGCAAAGCTTGTTTCCAGGAGGGCGTAGGGAGGCGGCTCTAGTGGCGGCTTAGCAGTCCGCCGTGCCTGGCACCGCTTCCGGCGCATGCCATTGGTCGCGACAGGGAAGCGGGTCGTTGTGCGTTCCCTGAACGAGGGCGATGACGAGCCATGGCCGTAAACCTTTTGTCTTGCTTATTCCCACCTCCCGCCCGCCGCCTGGCCTGCTCGCTAGGTAGGGTACAAACACCAAAAGGTCCTGCAGTCTCCATATTCTTTTTCATCATCCAGTCAGTCGGACTGCCGAACAGGGCAAGGCGGCATGCGGAGCGCGAACGGCTCTGACTATGACGTCCTTCGTCCGGGGAGTCCGAACTACTGTACTGCGTGGTGAGTACCTATCCTTCGCTCTCCATCCCATCCCCAACTTCTCCCCGCAACAACAAGAATCTGTTTGACGGTAGCTGCAATTCCGACAGCGCATGAGATGGGATTTCCTCTTGTGAAAATTGCTCTGACTCAGCAATCATGTGCACAATTTATCTGCAAGAAACAATCACTCAAGGTGTGCAGGACATCGAGGTCGATCAACAGCCAGCCACTCCCGCAGCCGCAGCCGCACCCTCCCTCCAACGCCCCCCTCGTCCCATCTAGAACCAGAACCTGGAAAGCCAAGCCCATCCAGCCGCATCACCACACAGGTTGGCCATCCGAATCCTCCCTTGACGGCCCGACTGTCGATGAAACAAAAAATGCACAGCACCGAAGCCTTCCTACCAGCTCATGAAGTCTGCCGCCCCCCTCCCCACTTCTTCGGGCCTCCATCTGCAAGATCCTCACGTGAACACCGCACAGGAGTCTCCGGCCACAAAGGGTGCTTTCTTCATCGGCGTTTACCCGTCGGCATCCCACCGCTGTGGAGGTCTCGTACGATGCAGCCGTCTGTCGTTCAATCCAACGTTGCTCGCCCCTCTGTTCAATCTCGAGATTGCGCCAGCCGCAAGATCAGATGCGCATGAAGATGGCCAATGAAGCGCTCCCAAAGCCCTGAATTCCCAACTTCGAGGTGGAGGATTATGTAATGACGTACCACCACACATCCACTCGTTCGTTTCCTCCTGTGCAGCTGGAGAACTCCACGTGCGGAGGTTGAACGTATTTCCCCCCTTCCTAATCCGTCTCCACGACCAATCACACGTCCATACCGCTTGCGCATCCCACGGGGAGGCAGAAAGAGGCAATCCGTGGCGTCGAAAAATAAAGACGAATGCCGCCGTGATAACGCCGACGACGATTGTTCGCAGTCACGAGGGGCGGTGAAAATTTCTTCCCAGTCAACCAGTGTGTCCTGCAGGCAAGCGCTGTGCTGCTGCATCCTGCGATTCGCGAATCGCGATAGCCATGGACGTTGGCCGAAGAGATCGCCACGGACCCGTTATGCCAAGGTCGATGCTCGGAGCTTGACCTCCCTTGGCCCCCTGGTCGATCATTGACGGCAGGCCGATAAGCGCCGCGTTGCGATGGGGCACGATAATTTTATGGCGAACGTTGTTCAATAATCATTCCGAGAAGAAAGAGAACCAACTCTACGTTCTGGATGTCTTGCTGCTATGTTACGGACCCAACTCCGACCATCACGAATCGTCTCTGTCAGTAAGATATCTGACCCGCAAACTTGGGGACCCAAAACTCGAAGCCGCCACTTTGCGATTGCCCTCCAGTGCTCCTCGACCTCTCGGTCCATTTCATGAGTATATTCACTCGTCACGGCTTCGTGAAAAGCCTGCTGGACAACTTCCTCCAGCGACACAGTCGAATCGCGGTTTTCATCAAACGCGCCTGCGAAATTGGAGAGGAGAGCCGTGTGCAGCATCCGAAACCCGTTGATCACCTTCTCCAAATCCTTTGGCGCCGGCATGTCCATGTCCTCGTCCAGCTCGACCCGCGCCGCTCTCGCCGCGGAATCCACGGCGACCTGGAAAGCGCCCGCCCAGAACTCCACAAAGCCGAAGTGGGGTTTGAACAGCCGCCGACGTGGACCCGCACCCGTGTCCGTGCCGGCGGCCAGGAGACGTTGCGGCACAGGCACCCCCCAGATGGGCACCTCGTAACGGATTTGGAAGTCCGCGAGGTAGGGGTTGTCAGTCCAGGCCCATCGAATTGCGAACATGAATTCCCAGGAGAAGATCAGGTCTTCTGTGGGCGTTGCTCGATTAGCCGCTCTCGTGTCGCGGATGAGGGGCTCCTTTAGGGCGGTGAGTATGTTGTCGAGGCAAGCGTCTTTCTCAAGCCGTCGTGAGTTGCGCAGCCCTCCAGTGGTTGTGACAATATCTGGGTGATGAACAATCTTTGGCAGGATTCGGCCGTCATGCGGGGTCTGGAACCATGCCTTGCTGCCGTAGATGATCTCTGGGCCTTGGTCACCACTGTTGTTGGCAGGTAGGTTCGTCAAGCTCATGGCTGTATGGATAGGAATTTTATCAGTCAAACCAGTGCACCACGGTGCTGTGATAGGGCTTTAACCTACAGGCGACAGGATGTAAAGCCTGCACAATGCGCCAAGGGAGGAACTCTAACCACTCGTCTGGGTACATGCCAGCATGAAAGCCCTCTTGCTCCAGCTCGGCAGCCCGGAGAATGTTCAATAGTCTCTTCTTTGACTCAGTTGACATGGTAAGCAAGTCGTGGAAGAGGAAGGAGAAGGCATCGCTTCGACCGAGGGGTAGTTTGTTACGCCAGTGCTCGCACTGCGAGTCGCAAAACCTTTCCAAGCGACGGCGAACCCAGAATTCCCGCCGGCTTAAATGATCAATGAGGTACATCAGTAACGTAGCGATGAGAAAAGCGACAAGAGTGGTGAGGAACAAGGCCTTGAGAGCTAGGCCCTGCGGTGGTTTGGACTGCTCCGGCGCGAAGCGTGAGTCATGCATAGTCGGATCGTTGGTAGAGTGTCTGTCGTTCTTGTGAAGGTGTGGATTCATGCAAATGAAGTGCCGTCCTGGGTTATTGAAGAATCTTGATCACAGGAGACCAGGAGCAAAGATATACAGAACTTGGAGCCCAGGCACTCGAGCTCTCCTGTCGTTGAGAAGGTTCCGTGCAGATGGTAGTTTCCTTCTCAAAGCTTCTAGGATTGACTTATTCGTTCGAGGATGATCGATCCCGAGTTGCTAGTCTCGGTGGTCTTTCAACGCCGTACTTACACAGCCCGTGGCAGACAAGGGATCCGCATCTCTGACTCAGACACACGCCAGGCCGACAACAACACATAGAGTCCGTGTCCGCAGGCTGATGGAGATTTCGCGATGGACTGTCAATGATATGAAGTCTGGGGGATCGAAAGTGTCGTCAATGCTGTTTAAGGCAGGCTACGTGTAACATACCACATAACACAGTGACACGACCTTTAATTGTTTCACATTTGTAAAACGGACTTCTGAGATCTGTGTGGGCCGTACTAGGTTTTTTCAAGCTTTTATACTTAACCGCCAATTATATAGTGTCTGAGAGAGCGTTATAGCATGGGAGTTCTGCTGAATAAGGTAGTTAAAAGTTTCTGCTGAGAGATAGAAGTACTACATTAGCCGCTATATTCTTTCTTAGTCAAGTTATATCTATAATCATCCTTGTAATTATCTCTATTGTTGTCCCTATTATCATTATGACCTGCGTTACTCTTATTATCCCTGCCGTCGTTAGTATCCAACTGGATAGCTAGATGTATCCCCCCAGGGAGCAAAGTTATCAAAGACTTTACGACAGACGTACTGCTAGTTGCATAGCAAACATGCAAAGTAGGAGCAAACATGCTGCTTTATCTTTTATGATTCTATACTTCATGAAAGCTATTAATTACTCCACCTAAGGGAACAAAGGGGATTGGTGTCACACAGTACGCCAGCTGTAGACGATTCTAGATGTTTTCAGACGTTCAATTTAAACACGTCAAAGGAAGTCAGGTGTAATTTTAACTCTTGTATGACCTACGGTGTGAAATGACGTGTTTTATGTCAATGCTTTTAGTTGTTTGCACGGCTCAGCAGGAATTGTGTGGTTTCAACGGGTAGGCACGGTCAAGTGCAGCCTGTTCAGTTCTTTGTTTAAGACACCCCGAAATAACAAACAGAAAACCCCGATCAAACATTACAGTCCTTACATTTAAAGCTGATCAATCCCTAGAATTAGGGGTATTTTACGGATGTCGACCTGTCAAACCGTGGAGAAGCCAAAGCAACGTGTCTATCGAAGCATCTCGAAACTGGACGCTGTAGCGTCGCCTGGGAAGTCAATCTGGTCTGCCAGGAAAGTTGAGAACCTTGAGTGCCATCGGTACGGAAAAAAAGAGCAACCACTATGATTGTCGTAAGATTTGCTGATATAATATTGATCGAAGGAGATAGACATGTCCTGTAGTGCATCACTCGGAGCAAGCAGCCCGACTCCCAGCCCGCCTTGTGCACCACCGACCCAAGTTCCAGATCAACGAGAGTATGGAGATGTGTTTGGTCCAAAGAGGACCAACTGGAAGGAAGCGTTCCTCTTCTTCTACTGGGACATGGAGAATTGTCGCTGTGAGGAAGACATGAAGACCATCAACGCAGAGATCCGACGAGCACTGTGCGCAAATTACAAGTCTTCGAACATGGCCGCTCTGCCGAGTTCATGGGATTACGTCTTGCATTTTCTCCTGCGATTCTTGCGGCGCCTGACTGGTAATGGATTCGGCAGCCCTTCTCTCACCTGTTTGTTCGCTGATAAACTTATCACAGGATCAAACGTTTCGTGGAATCCCGACAACGAGTACGAATGGATCAATGGTCCGAGAACGTCCAACGCGTCTGTGAAGCCATTTGTGGATTGGATCAGCCTCGAACGGCTCTTTGCAAATCCCGAAGAAGTTGGCCGCAGTATTTTGCACCATCTGGAGACTGTCGCCTATGGGCCGCTGGAGTCGCGCGTGTGCATGACTACCGACGAGGCCTGGTACGGCAACCCATATCTCGTCGACTTCGAGAACGCGCACAAGTTAGAGGGGCCATGGAGGGTGCCCTTGAGGCCCGAATTTGTGTTGGAATATGACGAGACGGACGGCATTGATGATTTCTTCCGAGAATTCAAAAAGCGAGTGTCTGGAACAACCTCCATCGGCTTTGACTTCACTTTCGCAACGAACCAAGGATACGCTGCTCTGGTGACCGATGCCGACGTTCCCATCAACCGCCGCACTGTCAACTGGTGCAAATTGTTTTACACATACTTGCTGCATTGGGCACTGGCAATGCGGAATAGCAGTCCGGGGGCGAGACTTTACCTCTCTCTAAAGTCGCTGCTCGACAACAAGGAGGTTGTTGATGACACAATGGCGGTAAACCATGCGCTGTGGCACGCCATCACAGCATTTGATCATCCTGTCGAGATGCGAAAGGCGATGACCCGGTCGGACACATTTCAATCTCCCACGGGTTATTTGACACGGCCTGACATGAAGCTGCCAGCAAAAGCAGAAGAGAAAAGACAGGTGTACCCTCCGCCACAGATTCAAACAAATTTGGTCAAGTTGTCGCCAGACCGATCTCCGCAGAGCCAGCCACTGCCATCAACTCAACTGCCACATACCCAATCATCATCGACTGTTGCGCATTCAAGTAAACCGTTGCCTACAACGGAATTATCTGATAAAGCAAAAGGAAAACAACCGATGCGAATTCAGTCACCAGCAGATCAAGGTCCGACATGGAACGATCAGCTGGAACGGTTTATATCACAGCATCCAGAGAAGGCTGCAACGGCATCACCGCCCAAGAAGATCCGAACGGGCACGGGAGCGCAAAAGAATGTGAGAGGAACGCCAGCTGAAGTTATTGATATACAGAGATCTACAGAGGTCTCTGGCTTTCAACCAATCAATGCACCAAGGACAAGCAGTCGATCTGCCAAGAACATACGACGAGCGCCTCCGCAAGAGACCAGGAGGTTTGCACCTGTGAGGGCTTCCAGCTCTTCATCCTCCTCGAAATCATTCATCAGTAAGGGAAATGGATCGAAAAGAAGGCAACCGCGACGGCAGGCTTCCCAAAGACCTACCTACAGTCTGGAATTGCCGGCCGAATATGATAGTCCCTCGAGGCGGAAGAGACGATTATCGTCTACTGATGATTCAGACTACAGCCCACCTCCTTGCCCGTCTGGAGGTTTAACTTGATAATCCTGAACCACCCGATTCAGTTGTTGGCCACGGTTTCGCAAAGTATAGTGTAGAGCTTATTGAACCGGGGACAACAAAGTTGACAGAGGATGCGAAGGCTATATGTTTCATTGAAGAGTCCCACATCATGCGTGAATAGTAGCAGAATAATCTAATGATCTCATCGTGTAGACGAGAGTCGAAGAAACCTAAAGCCCTGCAGCTCAAAAAAGACCCGAATTAGGATGGATGAGTAAGTCCACATCAAAGGCATTGTCCAGATATGAGGTCCAAAAGCTGTCATAAAACAGATGGGGGTTTGCTTGAGTGATGTCATAAGGGTCGAAGTCCCGAGTTTGTGAGCCATCGTTGAGCGTTGGAGTCGTGTCCTGGTGCCCACTCTCACCACCAGAAGCGGACTGGTTGTTACTAGCAATCCCGTGAAGAGATTGACCACCTGGGCTCGTAGGGTGCTACACATCATGTAAGTAACCGCCAGTATCGGTGCATTTGTTGAGACAGGTACTCACAATGCTGGAAGAGACTCGGACGATAGCACCGCCAGAGGGGGCTGAGTCTTGGCCAGTCAATCTCGTCATCAGACTGACGAATGATTTCGAGATCCAGATCCTTACTGGCCAGGACTTTGATAATTCTCCCAGCGCCAAGAGACACTGGCGTGATTTGTTCTCCGCCAGCTGTCGGCGAATTGAGTCCTTGCGGCAAATTTCGATGGTGTGCATGGACAGGGCGCCGAACAAAGCCGGCACTCTGTAGAGGGGTGAGTATGGCCCTCGCCGAGGAATCGAAGCGCTTACAGATGGATTTGTGCATGTTGAATGGTATCCGCAGAAAGTTGGTCTTCTGCATTACGAGTGATGGCGTCTGCTGCCATGCGTGCTCGCGAGTCTCGTTCCTTTTCTTCCTCGGAGACTATCTCGATGGACTTTGGGCGAAACAGAAGTATTTGACAGTATCTGGGTATTGTATAAGTAAATAACGGATAAAGATTTACTCTAGGGGTTTGCTAACTGATAGTTGAAATGCAGCATGCTAGCCCAAAAAGGGGCCCCGAGTGTACCGTCAAGAGGCGACATCCGGAGACTGCCTGGCAATTTGACTTCCCATTCCAAAAGCTTCTCTTTGAGGGTTTGCGTCTCGAATTGCTCTGTCATGGGACGACGAGGACTAAACTCTGAAATGAGCACGTCGCCAACTGTTTGAGGCGTCAGCATGATTACAGACTGTGTCTGACAGTGTAGCCTGCTCACGTATTGCTGCCAACCTTGTCATCTCAAGAACATAGGATACGTGGTATTCTTGTTGAGTGGGAATAAGTCTTTGGTCGTAATCCAAATCAAAGTCAAAGTCATCCTCATCCAGGGGCTCAACGTCACAATCTTCGTCACGGATGCGACATGGCCGACCAAACGCTGCAGAGAGATGCCGTTCACGGGTCTGAGTATATTAGCACGGAAGGGCAAGGTCAGCAATCATATACTTACGTAAATCGCCCACCAGATTCTCTTCCTGAGAGACTTTGTGTGAGGACTGAACGTGGACTGAGACATCCTATTTTAGGTCAGCAGAGATTCAAAAGTAGAAGCGGGTATCTCACGAGCGATGCATGCCCATGGACTGCGCAAAAGTCGTCGCACAGCCAACCCAATGACAATGATCCTTCTGCTCGTCATAACCGGCCCACCAGAAGCCGATCAAAAGCAAGCAAGCTACAACATTCATTCGGTCGGCATCGTAATCGGCGTCGTACAATGCCTTGGCGCGGAGATAATGTGTCATTCTAGCGATAGCTCTGTCATTGAAGCCTCCTGCTTGAACAAGATCATCGCTGCCGACCATGAAGCCCAGAAGGAAGATCGTCTGCAATACAAGCGGAGAAGCTTTGCCTTGGAGGTACAACCGCGTGAAGTTTTGCCGGTCAAAGACAGGGAAGGCAACGTGTGTGGTATCGAAAAAGATGCGGACTAGTTGATCTGCCACTTCAGGAGGTGGCATCACAAGAGCTTCTCGCCATGAGATCGGATCATCTGGTGCCCTAGGGCCAAGATTGGGCGTTGACTGATCTATGATCGATGCAGGGATGGGATAGTGTACTCTCAGGGGCTCTGTTGAGCCGTCTTTGGGTCGGTGAACGACTTCGACAATGTAGGAGAGACTGGACTTGTCCACAAAAGGATTCGCATGTGAGTTTGGTTGTGATTGATGTGGTATTGAAGCCGGGGTTCCTTGTGCACCGCAGGAGTCGAATGGCGAAAGGCCTTGGCTGACATCTTGTGGTGTCTCCTGATGGGATGATGCAAGTGACCCATCAGCTTCCTCAACGCCATAGACATGAGCAAATGTCTCTTCTGTGTTAGATGGACCACGTCGCGGTTCGACATGGGGCGATGAAGTCTCGCTGGCTGGATGAGCTCGTCTCTTACGAACATATCTGACCCATCGTAAGAGACAAAGTAACGCGACAAGCAGTAATAACAACCTACTTGCCCCTTTTGGACTCAATGAGTTCGCAAGGTATTTGCCGCGTACGGCATTGCCAGCATGGCTGTCCTTGATCGGCGTCACATTTGACCCGTCTAGCGTTGCAGGCTTTGCAGGCGACCCGGACACGATTGACAAAGGGTCGACTCGGGCTCACTGGCGCCGAGTTATCTGGTGTCCGGTGAGTACCGTCGACCATGGTTACTTCACCAAGACGCAAGACGGCGAGGTATTTTGCAGCTTCTGGAGTAAACGCAAGCCGGCGTCTTGTTGGAAGGCTGTAGAGAGTTTAGGTGCGGAGTAAGTGCGCCGTAAGAAGCCGAGGCTTCTTAACAACACACCACGTGACAGCCCGCCGGTCTCAAATGAGCAAGTTCCACCACTCAGTGCAAAGATAAAGAATATGTTCCTTTGAACTCTGAGTCTAACGTCTATCTATAGTCTAGAGTCTCATCTCAGCAATAGCTCTGGCAAGCCGCCTCAACCCTTCTTCTAGTGCTTCCTTTCCCAGGCTGAAGGTTACTCTAAACCATCCAAACTCTTCTGGCATGTACACGCTGCCCGGTGCGATCATGACACCATGTCTCGCGCATAAATCTGTGATTTCGAGCTCACGCTGCTGATGAGCTATGAAGCTTTCAGACTGAACCTCCAACCTTCCGTCTAATGTCGACGAGTTGAATAGATGACGCAGATCAACCCAAATGAAGAGCCCAGCATTCCTAAATGGATGTTAGCATGGACCCAATATTCAGTCGATAACGTGCTGAGTGTGCGTACATTTCGAAGTAGCTGATGTTGTGCCCCAGGAAGAAGGAGGTGGCCACCCGGTAGTTCCCCACCATGAGCTCTGTCTTCTTCTCTATGAAGGATTCCATCCACATTTGGTCGTCAATCATAGACGCCCAGACGTCTTGAAGAACATGAGGTGACCATGAAAACATACTAGCAGTGTTGTGTTAGAATGGGATGGGTGGATCGCAGACGAGTGAACCAACCTAATGCTCGACATCGCCCCTAATATAGCCTCATTCTTCGTGTACACCATACCCAGACGTAGGCCATTGGCGCAAAAGTCTTTGCTTGCGCCGCATAGGACGTGCAGTAAGTTTGCATCGATGACATTGTGAAGGTCGAGTGAAAGGACAGAAACAAATGAAGCTTGACCTGAGATTGCTGAATTCGGGAAGACAGATTTGGCGTAGATCTCGTCAGAAATGAAGTGTAGCCGATTACTACCACAAAAAGAAGCGAACTCCCGTAGTGTTTCTGATGGATAGCATCTACCAAGAGGATTATGTGGGCTTGATAAAAAAAAAGATAAGCCATGATCTGTATCGCCACTGACTCCCTCCAGAAGTGGACAACTTACTTTGAGATTAGCAACGCGCGGACGTTCACACCTTCCCCACGAGCCTTTTTCAGAGCCGCTTCAAGAGCCAATCTGTTCACTTCAGGTCGGAAAATATCTTCAAGGTTCGAGCATCCTTCCATGCCCCGATAAGAGACGCCGATGACTCGTGTGTTGCTTCGATTCAGAAGATCAAAGCTGAAGCCGTTGTAGAATGGTTGCGGAACCAGTATGCCCTCGCCTTCGTCACAAACTGACCATGCCACTGCATCTAAGCCACTGGCCAAACCAGGCGTTATAAAGAGATCATTTGCCGTGACTGAATATCGAGGGTGAAATTCCTTGTTCATGAATGTAGCAAGAGCGCGACGGAGGCGCAACGATCCCCGTGGTCCTGTGCTGTAAGTCAAATGATCCAGAGGCAGCACATTGATCTGTTCTCACGATGGTCAATATGATTTCTAAGTGAGAATCATCAGGTGATTCCCACCGTTTCCTTGATGAACTGTGCAACTTCCTGGTGCATTAAGCTGTTCTCAGCTAGGCGCAAAATCACTCTACACCCGTTAGCTCGACCAGACCAAGACACCTTGAGATGCTACCCACGTGCCATCGGGATTGCTCGGTGACCATGGATTGCCCATGGACTTCTCCCGCGGTCCCCATATATCGCGATGAGCGAAGTTGTAAGCGCCTCTTTGGGATACATGATGCTGTGATATTGCCCACTGGACGCGATCGTCTTCGGCGACGTGGTCCATGCTTGTTCGGTCCCTGCGAAAAAGAAGTACGAGATGCTGGGAAACAACCAAGTCTTCGTTCCAAAGTGCGCAGAAACAGCTTCTAAATAAATCGGCGCCCTTAGATCACAATTATTCGGAAGTTTTTTATTGCTGGTAGAGCTCACGATTCAGAGTTGATCCGACCTCGGCGACTTTCGACCTGATGAAAAGCAAGACCAGGACTCCGGCATCACGCCAAGTCACCTCGGGCTCTCAATAAGTGGAGACATTGTGACGTACATCACCCTGGACTAGTGTCACCTAGTTGCTAATCTCTTAATAGTAAGAAATCGCCATGCATCGATGTTTTCTTCCCTTCTTGCCAAATGAATCTTTTACCTATGAGTGGGTCAGGGTTGATTGATGTCGAACGTTCTGTGGAATTAAAACATAACACTCACCACAACGGACCCTCAGAAGCCTTCAACTCGGTTACAGCTACTGAAACATGGGGCTTGAGGGCAACGAAGGGGGCGAAAAGCTTCATACGCAACCGCACAACCAGAATAACTCGGAGTTTTCGAACACATCAAATCATGACACAGAATCAGCCAGGAGGATCGATCCGAATTCTTTCGTGATCTCTTTTGACGATGAAAACGACCCCTGGTGCCCGCACAGCATGCCCCTATTTCGCAAATGGCTTGTCGTCATCATCGTCTGCTTGGGAACAGTCTGTGTGTAAGCACATCAATACATTAGTAAAGTTTTGGGTTCCAGCTGCTGACATTAAATTCAAGCACCTGCACCAGCTCGATTTACACGGCTACCTACACCCAGATGAACCCCGAGTTTGGAGTGTCCTCCTTGGTAGCAACCTTGGGCCTCTCTTCTTTTGTTTTGGGAATCGGTCTCGGGCCGGCCGTCATCAGCCCTCTAAGCGAATCTTATGGAAGAAGGCCAATCTATCTTACGACATGGCTTCTGTTCATCATATCGACAATCCCATCAGCCGTCGCCAAAAACATCGAGACGATTGTCATCACACGATTCTTCAGCGGCTTTTTCGGCGGAACATTTCTCTCAGTTGCGGGAGGAAGCTGCGATGATATGTTCCCTCCTCACAAGATCCAGAAACCGATGGCTCTTGTATCTTTGGCCCCTTTTGCAGGCCCTTGCACCGGTCCCCTCCTTGGAGGTTTCATCAACTACTATCTCAACTTCAGATGGACGTACTACATAATGATCATATGGGCTACAGTTATCTTGGTAATGATTTTCTTCTTTGCTCCGGAAACTTACCATTCGGTCTTGTTGCGAGCAAAGGCGCAAAGACTCCGGAAGGAGACTGGAGACGACCGTTATCATGTGTCGACTGAACATTCCCTGCCGGCTTCGAAGACAAGGGCTGTGGCAACATCAATTATCCGCCCATGTCAGTTTCTTGTCTTTGAGCCGATGTGTCTCTGCTTGAACATTTACTCAGCCATACTGCTCGGAATTTTGTACTTATTCTTCCTCGCCTTCCCCATGGTATTCCGCAATCAGTACGACTTGAATCTCTGGCAAGGCGGGTTGACATTCTCAGGCATCATCATTGGGATGTGCTTGGCGGCCACCACGACTCAGATCTGGTCCAGAATCAGAGGTTCCTTACTGGAAAGCCATGGAACAAGTGAGCCCGAGTTCAGACTACCACCAGCGATGGCTGGTGCGCTACTTATACCGATTGGCCTTTTCTGGTATGGATGGACGGCACGGCCAGGTATACACTGGATAGTGCCAATTGTCGGGTCATCCGTATTCGGTTGCGGGTTTGTCCTCCGATCATCAGGAATTGCACATTTTTGACTGACATTTGGCCTTGGTAGGACCGTTCTCGAATTCACTGGAATTTTCACCTTCCTCGTAAGTGGAAAATCTCTCAAACCTGTATCGGGTTAAATAAATTTGCTAAAAAAGTGTGAAAGGTTGATGCCTACAAGCAGTATGCGGCGTCTGCGATGGCCTCGAATGGCCTCACAAGATGCACAATCGCAGGTACGTCAACAGTCAGTTGCGCATGTCGAATCTGAATCAAGTACAAATGCTAAATGCTCGGGCTTGAAAACAGCTGCATTCCCACTTTTTGGTGTTCAGATGTATGAGAAACTGGGATACGAGTGGGCAACCAGTCTTCTTGCTTTCTTGACTGTCGCCATGATGCCTTTTCCATGGCTGTTCTTCAAATATGGCAAGAACCTCAGAAGAAGAAGCAGATTTGCTGTTCGCACCAAATAGAAGATACCCGAATTAGAGGTTTGGACTGATTGAAAGTTGCGGCGATAGATTTCCTTGAAGGAGCTCATTCAGTCGATCTTGTATAGTTGCTTTGTCGCTATGTTAAGCTGCAGGCTGTCACATGTCGCCAAAGCTCCTTGTGAATCGACAATCTCCTCAAATATGAGCAAATATCTACTTTGATACCCTCTCGAAAGCCTCATTGACAACAACTGAGGGTGAAAGCCTCTGGGTGGAATGTATTATTCGTACTTCTAAACTCGTTGTCGTCATTACCGTGCCCTTCGAACCTTTGCCTACTGCTTCAATGCTACATATCGTTTACTTTGTCTATCACTTTTCTAAGTTGCTTCTAATAATTTCTCTCATGCTTTCGTTCAACATGAGTGTCTACTTAAGCTGACCGAATTCCTCCCAAGATTAACGCGAGCCTTCTTTAGCAACCACTCAACGAACGGACACGCCCACAGCCAACATGCCCGACGCTGACGACATCGACTGGAAAGAGGCCTTTTGGTGGTTCTTCTGGGATGTCTGCGCTAGAGACGAAGATGAATCGCATGAGCCCGGTACCTACAACGACTTCGTTTCTGATGTTATTAGCCGGGAACGACTTCCAGTTAACACCATCGATCATCCGAGATCGTGGGACCATCTTTTGTGGCACCTCATGCGGGCTACGGTTTATGACAGAGGCAAGTAGCATTGAGCAGGTTTACCGTGACTCACTAACTCATCAGGCCTCGGTTCCGAACCGTCGGAGGCAGGAAAATATGTTTGGCTCGAACACTCACCGTCGCTGAGGCAGAGGCCTTTCGTGAATTGGATGGACTTCAATGACATAGATTGGGACATGGAAAGCTTCGAGATGGCGCCAGAGCCTAACTCCTCGTGGGTTCTGGGATACCTCGAGAGCCGCGCCTATGGTCGATCCTCGATACAACCCGGATTAAAAATGACGCTGGTGGAAGCTTGGTCTCGAAACCCCCACCTTGTCAGCTTTCAAGCCACCTACAATGTTCCCTTACCCTGGGCTGTTCCTCTGCAGAAGAGGCCTGAGGACGATACCTATCAGATTCTATCAACTTGGCCCTTCAAGATCGTGTTCGACAACAGCCTCGGCGTTGCTCATCTTATCTCAACCGGGAACGGAAACTTGGACCGCAATGCCGTCAACGAGGCGCGATACTACTTCACAGGCATGCTCCGTTGGGCTCGCGACGTACGAGTCTCAGGCCGAGTGTGCAGCATCAGACCATACATGCAAGGTGGACAGAATGCACTTAATCTTGCTGCGGGCCAGCAGGTCGCTCTGTCTAGAGCGCTCTGGCAGGCATTGAAGACACTCAAAGATCTAGGGGATGAAACACTTGCTCCGAGACCGCTTGCTTCTGTTAAAACCAAGAATCTCTTGTTGCCTTTAACACCCCATGCGAAGAGGTACGCACCAACTATTGATATGTACAGCAAGATTTCAAAGAAGCAGAAGAAACTGTCATATCTCTGTGAGGTGGATGAAGATTCAGAGTGAACTTCAGATAATGGGGAAGAGCATTCTGTATCATACGCGTGGTGGCATCTAAGTTGAGACTACTGTTCTGGCTGAGTACGCAGTCTCTCAATGAAAACTTTCCTACAATGGCCTCAGTAAACGAATATTTCAGAGTACAAATGACGATGCCAATTGAAGTTCAACCGACAACAAGTATGTAGGGATGCCTTCTGTACGAGCCTAACCTGAACTGGGCTTTTGCGTCACACCAGTGTCCAAGAGTTTGATTCTATCCAGACTGAAGTCTTGAAGAGCCCTCCACCACGCCTCCATTACAATCAAATATCCTCCAGATATGACTAGCCCATGGGACCACCGTTCTTGCTCGCTAATGAGCCTTTCTGCCAGAGTCGAAAGATCACGTCTTGGCACTTTCGTGTCCATTGACTATCGAAGCATGACCGTATGGAGTAGCTTGAAAAGACCGAGGAGACAGACGCTGCTAGGGACTCGATGATACAACTCTAACTGCACTGCACCACTTGAGTGAACCGAAAGTTCGAAATCGATCGGAATTCGACGAATAACTGGCCCTTCCAGTGTGCTGCAGATTATCTCCGTATCATGGACAAGCCACGACAGCCGGCGTGGACCCTCTACAGGAGAGAGAACAGGGACACCCCAAGGCTGGACATAGTGTCTTCGCTCAAAAGCTTTGAGGTGCAGATTTCCGGACCAATATTCTGAAATAGTGAGGTTGGGAGTGTTGGCAACTTGGAGCTCATAAACAGATGTCATGTGCTCAAGGAGTTGCTCCATCGCTTGAGAGGTGTCACCGCAGTCGTCCAGAATCTGAGTGCAAGCTTCAACGCCTACCCAATTCACAAAAGGCCGGCTCTTGCCCGGAATAGAAGAGCAAAAGTCGGTTGGCAGCCAAGGGGAATGCCGGGTCCCATGTGGATCAGAAGGTGCGCATCCTATAGGCTTGGATCAGAATTTCCATCAGAGCTGTTGTACTTGATGCAAATACTTACCAAACTGGGCGTTTAGCTGACGCATGAGGTCGAATAGAGCCTCGCCCCAGGAGACCGATTCAAAGCTGGCGCCCAGCAACATTGGTGGCCGACTGTTCTTGAAGAACTCCAATATAAACCCGTCGACAACTTTGGCCTCCTCAGTTCGTTTCCGCTTGAGGTTCCAGTAAGAGAAGAGAAAGGCCCCCACCCAGTCGATTTTATGCGGCTCCATAATGCTCAATTTCAATGATGTTTTCCTTGTTGGGGATTGAAAAGAGAGTCGAAAATAAATTTTGAAAGCAGTATTTGGAAATAGACAGAGAATGAAAATGAGCGGCGTCTCTAGCAACGAGTCAGGGAGTCGCGGTAGCGTACAGAGCTCGGTGAGTACTCATGTGTGGTGCGGGAGTCAAGAAGATGCGAGGGATCTACGTCCTGGAGTGTTGATCCTTAATATATGGAGGGGAGAAGAGAGCCGAATACAAGAGACCATTAGACGAACAAAGAGCTGATAGGGAAGGTAAAGTCTGTTGAGGTGTCCAGGTTCTACTACGAGGATCTATCTGTCTCAGCTGCTCACGTATAATTCTCTATTGTGTCAAAGGTAAACGTCTCATTCAAATCTACTAATCAATTGCGACCCTCTCAAAATCCAAACAGACAAGTAGCCTGTGCAATTCAGGCGGTCTTCTTTACCATCAGCAGGGCTCCGGACCATCCCGTTGTAATCGTCTCCTTGCCCTTCTCAACACCGGCCTCATGCAGTAATGTCTCAATCTGCTTCCGCAGCATCTTGACCACGTCTCGGTCCGTGCCAACCAGCTCTGGGTGGGCTTCACGCCAACGCGTCACAGGGCTCACCGTGATCATCATGTTCTCCACGTCATCCATGCTCCAAGTCAGTTGATGAAAGAACTCCCCGTCCTCGTCAACTATTCCATCTTTGTTCCATTCCTTGCGATAAAAGGTGCTCTGATCGAACTCGCGTATCGGGTTCTCCACGGTCCAGGGCAGAGGCAAATTCTCATACAGTGTCTCGCCAATGTGGTTTCCTTGAACCATGTAAGGCACCAAGTGCTGGTTTCGGAACTCATTTAGAACACCCTGGATGTGCTCATGGTTTGGCACCGAAGGATGGATGTACATAGAACTGCCACTCCAAATGGCGACGGTGCCACCGGGCTTCAGAACACGGGCTGCAGCGGCCCAGAAGCCGGGCATGTCGAACCAGTGAGCTGCAGTTGCAGCCGTGACAAGATCGATGCTGCTGTCCGCGACCGCAGGAGACAGGTTCGATCCTAGTTCTTCAGCGGTAGATATGTCGAAACGAATGGGCTCTGAGTTGCCAGAGACTCCGCCAAAAGACCGGGCCGCGGCTATCATGCCCGCGGCGGGGTCAAGGCCGATGACCCGTTTGAAGCGCGGACCAAGGCCTCTGGCTACGGTGCCGGGGCCAGTGCCGATGTCAAGCAAGGTGTCAAGCTTGCCACCGGTGAACTTGTGGTGGTCGATGATGACATCGTAGAGAACGTCTTCATAGACTGGGCGTCCCTTGGCGTAGATTTTGCCTTGCTCTGCGGTGTACTTGCGGAAGGTGTTCTCCCGGGGCACAGAGGTTGGAGCGGGTGCGGTACGGGTTTCAGCCATCGTGAATTGGTGTGTTAGTCGTAGTGTGGGGAAGAAGGTCTTGCAAAAAGAATGATTATGATTTCTTTGGGTTCCGACTTGTATGAAGAAAACTCGAGAATTAGGAATGTCGTCGGCCAGTCTTTATATCCCAACGACTGCCATGTGCTTCTGCTGAAGTCAACTCAGATGAAAGGGAGGTCACTGCGTCTGCCATGATCATTGGCAAGAGACGACCAACATGGGCCCACCAATGGCCTTCCAAAGAAGGATGACCAAGCTAGCCGGAGCGAATCAGAGCTGCTCCTGTGGCGTTTCCGCTAATCCCGATTCGGGCCAAGAGTGCGAGTCGGGACCACAGCCCCCCGCCGATGCGCTGCCGGCCACCCGGATCCCGCCCGGCTCCCTTGTCGGGCTGAATCCCCTGCATCGTTTAATCATGGGCTTACATTCTCACTCTGGACATTTTTCATGACACGCGAGCGAAGGATCTTTCGTCAAAAAGTGAACGGATGTTTCTCGCTGCTACTTGATTTCTCCTCCACTGTTTTCATTTTGTTGACTGACTGGGCGGGCTTCTAACCGGAAATTTCGCTTAAAATCCGAAATCCGTCGGCTTTGTTGACCCCTGACTGAGCTTCGGGGTTGATCAATCCCTTCTTGTTTTTCTTGCTACGCATCATGGTCTACTACGGTGCCCTCAGCAAAGGATGCCAGCGCTGTCGAAAACGCAAAGTCAAGGCATGTGCTATCTTAAGTCCGAGTATCCCCCAGCTTAAGGTTTGGTTGAACTGACCGGGATAGTGTGACCAACGAAGACCGGGATGCCTCAAATGCGAGAAGGGCAAGACGCAGTGTCCCGGCTACCGGGATCTGGCAGATGTTCTGTTTCGCGACGAACGTCAAAGAATCAAGAACAGATTTCACAAAAGTCCTGAGCCTGAGAGAGACGAAACCCTTCTCGACATCCAGCTACACGACGTTTGTACAGGTACAGATGTAGGACTAACCGACTTCGTACGGACGGCTATCTCTTCAGGCACGATATCCACGAGCTTGGGACAGACACTAGAAGACCGAGCAGCCAACTTCTTCTTTGCATATTACACGACAACTGGACCGCCATTTGGCGATACATATCAGGAGTGGTTGGCTCAAACGTATCTGGAAGACATCCCTAGCAACGTCGTCCGGGCAGCGGTCCAAGCCGTAGGAATGGCGGCGATATCCAACGTACACAATGCACCCGATGTGATTATCCAGGCCAAAGAACGATACTGTCAAGCCTTGAACGCCACGAACTTAGCCTTACGCGATCCGACCCTGGTCGCAGCGGACTCAACTCTCATGGCGATCCTCCTGCTGGGGCTCTTTGAGGTACTCATCTATCATCAACCATTTCAGTGATATCGTTGATATCCGGTAATAGACTAACGTCAAGGCAGACCGTTACTTTTGAAAACTGGAGAGATTACCAGACTTGGGCGACACACATCGAGGGAGCCACAGCACTGCTTCAAGTTCGCGGCCAAGAACAATTTTCTCGTGAGTTGGGTATACAACTTTACATGCAGTTCAGAAATCAGATAGTAAGTTCAATAGACCACAACATGCGACTCAACGCTCTGACTTTCATAGCTTCAAGCCTGTATCCAGCGAGGCGCAAGAGTCCCCGCCGCTTTGGTGGAGGTGACCACGGAATTCGAGTCCAGCAGACTCGGGATGCGCTACGTAAACAATCGTCCAGGATCTTTGGCTCTAATCGGTTTCCGAATCGTCAATCTCCGCGCAGATATCAAGAGTCAGCGAATCACGGACCCTGACGCCATCTGTCAGATCATACTCGACATCAAAAGCGATTTGCAGGCCTGGGCAGCACTGCAGACTCACAGAGCTTACTATGTGACTGAGGTCATTGAATCTCGCACCGGAACGTATTTCAACGGAAAACGTCACGTATATACCAGCGTCTGGGGAGCGCAAGTCTGGAATAATTGGAGGTCGTTGGGTATTCTGGCTAATGAGATTCTTCTGAACTATGTGGACCAGCAGAACGCGTATAATGAGTCTTTGAAAGAGGCAATGCGGTTTGAGGCCTTTTCAGCAATTCGCAATCTGTCAACCGATATTTGCATATCAACGACAGATCTCTCTGGTTCACCAAGTAAGCAACCCCGGACGACGAAATTCTGTCCTGGACTAATCCCTTTGCAGGAGCGTCGACGATGATTTGGCCACTGTACATCGTGTCGCAGGAGGAGATGAATAGTGCCGCGGTGCGGTCTTGGGCTGCGGATCATCTGCACGGCATCAAAGTGTCTCTGGGAATCAAACAAGCTGCTGTCTTGGCCGATGCTGCGTGCCCAAATTGGAGGGAACCCGGACTAATGTCGAGTATTGACATCGGTTCATGATGAACTCGTCAATAATCTGTGTGATAGGCAGACGGGGATATGTATTTGCATGGCATTTAATGCAGTAACCGATAGGTTGTGCAACCACATTCCGTGCACTGGATGAACTGCTCTCATCTCAAGTCATTGGTCACATGTTTTCTCCTGGGGAAGCTGGAGCGCCTCCACAAATATCACACAGTTCGGCTGCAGGGTGTGAAAGTTTGTGTGTATCTACAAACCTTCACTAGTCGGCGACGCGGCAAGTGGTAGAAGATGGCGTGGGTCTGCAACCGACCGAGACAGAGTTCGGAACAGCATCTTTCAGGGTCTTCATGCTGGCCGCATGGTAGTACCAAATTGGTTTTTCGGTTAAATCATCGCAGAGTGACGGTGGAAAATTGGCGGGCATTTCCGACCCACGTCCATCTTCACCATCTACCCGTTTCAACCTGACGAGAACCCCGCACACATGTGCTGCCTGTGGTTTGCGCCATAATAGCAGTGGTTTGTATGAATAGGCGCTTCCCAATTGGCCGTGAAAAGTCGTATGAATGACTCGAAATTTTGATGCACCCGGAGCTGTGACCCTGTCGCCCAGAAGCTTAAGCTCCTCGGTGTGATCAAGAACGGAAGTGTAAACATACTTCCCCATCTGGAGCTCCCGCATTGCGACTCTCCCACTTGACCCGAATAGATTATAAAACTCAGTGACGGAAGCACCTCATGTGCGAAAAGAAGCGTTTCTAGTTGGTATCTCAGCGCAATTGATTACGTGCAACTTTCTCCTCAAATACCCTTGGAACGTTTTCGCAGACATGGGTTACACGGTTACGTGGACACCAGCGGCGCTTTTGCCGCTGGTCCTCAAGCTTGCCGCAGTCTTTGTTGGAACTCTAGTGTTGAAGGTTCTTTGGAAAGCATTCACTATTCGGAGGAAGTTTAGGCAAGTGCGGGCACAGGGCATTGTAAGTGAAGCGTCTCCCACCATTGTGTCCATACAGGCTGACGTCGAGTTATAGCCCATGCTACCCCATTCCTGGATCACAGGTCACCTGCATGTCATGATGGAGTTCCGGAAAGAGTATCCAGGAGACATCAACATTGGCAACTTTCACCCATGGATCATCAACAACTACAAAAGATACTTCCCCGAAATGGACCACTGCCCGCCTGTCATCTACCTCGACTTGTGGCCTGTTCTCAAGGCGCCCATCGTGGCCGCATACAAGAATACGGTTGCCGCGCAGTTCACCCAAACGAAGAACCTCGACAAGCATCAGATCTCTCTTGACTTCATGAATCCCCTGACCAAGGGCAAGGACATTGCCACCCTGCAGGCCGACGAGTGGAAGAAGTGGAGAGGATGGTTCAATCCTGGCTTCAGTTCCAGGAATGTGTCGATGATCGTTCCTGAACTGATTGAGGAGATCAAGGTGTTCGCCGACAATCTGAAGCAACGAGCTGGTCCAAATGGATCTTGGGGTCCTATGTTCCAGCTCCGCAACATGACAACAGCCCTTACCTTCGACATCATCGTCCGAGCTGTCTTGTAAGACCTGACCTAATTTCCCATAATCTCAGAGGAAACATGATTTGCTCACAAGATTCAAAGGGATGAACGTTTGCACGAGCAGAAGAACAAGACCGCAGGCCCGCTTAGGGTGGCTCTAGCGGACCAGCTCAGACTGATGGGCATCCGACAAGCTTTCAGCTTTGGCTATCTTTTCCCATGGCAGAACAGAGCCGTTGACCGCAATAATGAAATTGTTTACAACCAACTTTACCCCAGCATCATTCACTCTCTTGAGTCAGGACTGAAGCCTGCTAAAAAGAAGACGGTGCTCAACCTGGCACTGATGCACCTTGCAGAGGAAGCTGGCGGCCGCGTCACCAACCCAGCCACCGACCCCGAGATGATGGACACTATCATGGGCAACCTCAAGACCTTCCTCGTCGCCGGTCACGAGACGACAGCCAGCGCTCTGTGTTTCATGTTCAAGGTACTTCAAGACCATCCAGACTGCTTGGCCAAGGTTCGAGCGGAACATGATGAAGTCTTGGGCATGGATCCTGACCAAGCGGCCGAGATCCTCAGCCAATCACCACAGCTTCTGAGTTCGCTGCGCTACACACACGCCGTCATTAAGGAGAGTCTGCGGCTGTACCAGCTCGCTTCGACTATGAGAGGCGGTGAAGCAGGATTCTTTTTGACTGCAGAGGGCAGGCAGTATCCTACCGAAGGGTTTCTGGTGTGGGATGGCGGACCAGGCATGCAGCATGACCCCTCGTTGTGGCCTGACGTGGACAAGTTCATCCCGGAGCGCTACCTTGTGCCTGCGGAGGACCCGTTGCACCCTGTCAAGGACGCTTGGAGAGCTTTTGCAAGAGGTCCCCGAGACTGTATTGGACAGGAGATTGCTTGGGTTGAAATCAAGCTGGTTGCCGCACTTATCATCCGCAAGTTCGATGTGGAGGAGGCATGGGATGAATGGGATGCTGCTCGGTAAGTTTGTTCCCTTATCTACGAATTCTGGTGCCACACACGCTAACAACTGTGTCCAATAGCGGCATTAAGGGACATAAGGATATGGTGAGAGGCCAGCGATTGTACGTGGCCGGCGACGGAATCGGTCATCCCAAGGATGGCATGCCTGTTCATGTGCGGCTCAGACAAAAGTGAACACATGAATCGATACCTTGTATTGGTTGAATGTCAATCCAAGCAATGTGTGAAACTTCGAAGCAGATCCCAGGTCCTCGCCTCCTCGGAAGCTAGTCCATGGCCGTTGCCAATTGCCGTGCTTGGCAGGAAGAAAGCCACCGTAATCAGATTCAGTTGTTGATTTGATGATCTGTGATGGTGTTACACGGCATTAATATCGACTATCATTGATGGTTGTGCTCTGCAGTAGCGCGTATTCGGCGAATACGCGGGAATCTCACAGTTAAAGCCGAAAAGCCGGATCACCTTACCACCTTGATCATTTTAGCAGTAGTATCCGACGCAGGCAGGCAGGTATGACATGGTAACTGTTAGATACTTGAGAGAAGAATAAGTTAGCAAATCAACAAAAATGGGTTGACCGCACACTGCAGGCCTTGCGTAGGGGCATATAATACGAACTGGTACGTCATCGCGGAATGAGCATGACGATCTCAGGCATTTTAAGTCGGAATCAAAGGGAAAAACAGAAAAGTTACCATAGAATCAAACATTTATGCGCACGCCTCTATGCTTCAGGCCCCCACTCCAATATCGCCGCAAGCAGCTCGGTTCAGCTGCACTGGTGGCTTGCAGCGTCTGGTCTCAGTCTAGCTTACACGCAACCACCCACGTTCCAACGATGTCGCCCCGCCGAAGCCGGTGAGAGCTTACGAGGCATGTAAAAGCCAGCGAGTTATTAATACCTGGAAGAGCCTAGATCGGCAAACGGTAGTGTTGGTTCTCGTCTCAGACGATCGCGAACAATCGATTGTTAGTGACGTTGGATCCGGACGGATGGCTGGACCTAAGCAATAGCAGTTGCAATCAACGGGGATGCGGTGTGCCGTGGGTTCAGGATGCAGCCATCATGTACTGGGCGTCAGTACTTCGTCCTTGGTACATAAGACTACTGAATGCGGAATCGCTGGTGGCCTCTTCCGTCATTTTTCCCAGGTTCCCGGCATCTTTGACGCTCAACCGTTGGGACGTACTCGTGTAAGAAATCTTGGCTCCGATACCATAAGCCGCCATTGCCTACTTTCTTTCTGGGGCGTTCACATTTCTTGAAACCACCATTGATGCGCTGTGGCCTATCCATCATGGTCCACATTCTGAGGCTCTCGGCCCTAGTTCTTTGTGCTGGCCATGGGGTTCTTGGTGATTCGATAACCGTGGAGGGTCCGGGTGTCAAGTTCGTTGGTCTGCAAAACAAGACTTCTATGTAAGCTCCCTCGCTAGGTTTCGCATTACCCGAGTCGTAAATAGATACTCATGCCGGAAAAGGATCAACACTTTCATGGGCATCAGGTATGCTCAAGCACCAACTGGAGATCGGAGGTGGAGAGCACCAGTGCTGGTTGAGTACAATAACGATGTTAATACACCTTTGCAACTCATTGACGGAATACGGCCGGGTCCTCTGTGTGTCCAATCCACTCCATACTGGGGCTTGGAGGGCGCAACAGCAGCTGCTCGGGTACGAAAGCGACAAGACAATGGAGATGAATCCGAAGACTGCCTTTTGTTGAACATCCAAACACCCATGCTACCTAAATACCAGAGACTGCCTGTCCTCGTATACATACATGGGGGAGGTGAGTCAGGCGGAAAATCATGTCTTCGAGTGCTCCAGCTGATACTCTTCAAACTCCAGGTTATCTCGCTGGTGGTCAAATTGCAAGCACTGGAGATAGTCTTGTCGGCCAGTCGAATGGGACAATGATCTTTGTAGGACTGCAATACAGACTAGGACCGCTTGGCTTTCTATCCGGAAACGATGTTAAGAAGGATGGGACAGCCAATGCTGGCCTCCTGGATCAGAGAATGGCTCTCAAGTGGATTCGATCCAACATCCACATATTTGGGGGCGATCCCAACCGCGTTACTATCTCTGGGGGCAGCGCGGGAGGGGGATCTGTCACTATGCAGATGGTGATGTACGGTGGATCAGAGGAAGCACCATTTCAAGCAGCGATTCCAGGTGGGTGTGCCGTTCAACAGAGACTTCGCTTCCATGAAGGGTTGAACGCTCTCTAACACAGGCAGAGTTTCCGTGGTGGACCCCGCTATACGACAACGGGTGGCAGCAACAACAGTATCGAGAGTTCTTGAGGGCAGCTAGATGCTCTTCATTGAAGTGTTTGCGAGACGCCTCACTTTCCCGCATACGTTCAGCTACAGAGACTGCATTCAAAACAGCCTATCACCACAAGGATTACGCGTTCGGGACATTTTACTGGGGACCGGTGGTCGATGGACACGTCATCCCCGACCATCCTGCTCGCCAATTTAGAAATGGGCATTTCACGAAAGTTCCCGTCATGACGTATCGAAACTTTGACGAAGGATTTCTGTTCACCAATTTCTCACTAGCGTCAGAAAGCGAGGTTATGTCTGATCTCACCTCTCTATGGCACGACTCGGACGGCTTCTTTGCTGAGACTGTATCGATGCTCTATCCTACGAGTCTTTACAATCGAACCCATCTCGACGCCTTGACTATTTACTCGGAGGCTCGGGAGGCTGGGATTCTGGAATACCCTCTTTCGGACTCTTTCGTGAAGCGGTCCGCCATTATTGGCGACGCTCTAGTGAATTGCCCAACCAGACATATTGCTAGGTCAGTAGTCAAGTATGGTCAACCGGCCTACAAGCTCGTCTTCGACGCAGGCTACCAGTTTCACGGAACTACGGATTATTATCTGTACAGTAGTGTGACGAATGGTAAATACTTCGCGAGAACCATCTTGAAGAGGGATTGCTGACTGATGGAACAGCCGATGGCTCGAATGAAGGAACGTTCTCTTTCCCTGGCAACGCGACCTTGGCCAACATCATGCGAGGCTACTACATTTCCTTCGCTCTCAATCATGACCCCAACGGTGATGGTGATAAAACAGCGAAACCTTCGTGGCCTAAATATCAAGAGGAAGACTCCAAAGTTCTTTGGGTCGGGTACACAGATATCGAAGGTCGCGCTGATCCAGACAACTCGGCCAATTGCCAGTTTCTGCTGAACACACGTGGTACCAACTGCGGCCTGATTGAGGACTGGTAATGGGCAGGTTGTTGCATGAACATTTCAGCCCAGAGACCCTGTGAGCTTGAAGTTCTCAGCCAACTCTAAAACCGAGAGAGCGGCCTGTACAGACGTACATAGTGCATAGGTACAAAATATCCATGTTTCATTGGGATTTTATTAGGAATGAATTATGTGATGCTCGTGCGGTACTTCAACTCAGTATAAACCAAGGGACAAGCGCATGACATGCAAATGACAATAAGTGTCACAGTACCAGCAGAGGGCAAACTGGACATTAGCATGCATATCACGATTCACCTGGCTTTTTGGGGTAGCTTCTCGCATGTCGTACTATCAATATGGACGCGAGGAATGGCTTTCCTGGGCAAAAAGGGATACAAAAACCCAACGTAGTGAGGATCCTCGGCTATGGCCACACTTCGCGTATTCGGGCTGGAGCCATACCCTGGCTAACACTAAGCTCTGGGTAAAGCAAGCTATTTCGTGTCGACGTATCAGTGGGAAAATTAAAGGTCTAATGACACCCAAAGTTTACGCTTCAGACAATCGGTATCAGGCACAAAACCCAGCATTTCCGCCTCGCAGAGGATGCCTCATGCGAGCAGCTGGACTTAGGTGTCATGAAATGGAGAGGTAATACGCGTACTCAAGTTTTTGCTATTCGCTGATCTCATTAGGAATTTCGTACAAAGGGACGGCAGGAAAACAACTTGCGGTAAGGATATATTCCTTGTGACTCAGCTGAGTATTCCAGCCAATAGGTAATGACGTGTCTAGCTCCATTGACCTGCATGTTCAATGCCAGATCTGTCGGTGAATCGGGCAATCTAACGCGGGATTTCATTCACGGTGAAGCAGTAGTTAGTATCATGGAGATAGACAGGCTCGTTATAAACTCATGTTGCAGTCTTAACAATGGAGGATGAAAAGGTTAACATGATTATAGCGTTCATACCAAAATGAATTTACCCTTGTGTCTTATCCTGTTTTTCAGCTGTCTCACTGATGCGACGTCAGGGCGAAACTCGACGATTCTCAACCCCATTCTGCCTGGGTTCTATCCTGACCCTAGCTGCATCTTTGTCAAAGAACTCGACAAGACTTTCTTCTGTGCATCATCCAGCTTCCTTACTTTTCCTGGCATCCCAATCACTACAAGTAAGGACTTGCAAAACTGGACTCTTATCGGTCACGCGTTCTCTCGACGCAACCAATTACCTGAATTTGCAAGTCCCATTACAGAAGTCGGGGGCATCTGGGCACCGACCCTTCGATACAACAATGGGACCTTCTTCTTGACGACCACTCTCGTTCTCGATTACTTGCCTGAGAACGATTCCTCTCGTTGGCGAAACTTCGTTCTCACATCGACCGATCCGTACAACTCAGCTAGCTGGTCTAATCCTCTACATTTTGAGGCAGACGGGTACGACAACAGCCTCTTCTGGGACGACGATGGCCAATTCTACGGGATATGGGCACCTTTGACAGAGGTACGATCTGGAATATTCCAGTCTACGATCGATCTCAACACTGGCAATGTGGGCGAGATGATCAACATCTGGAATGGAACCGGAGGCGCAGCACAGGAAGGGCCCCATGTTTGCAAGAAAGACGGTTTCTACTATCTGATCATCGCGAAGGGTGGGACTTTCTTAAACCGTATGGTTACCAACGCCCGTGCTATGAGTATCAACGGCCCATACGAGGCGAACCCAGACAACCCAGTCCTTACTACCGCGAATTTGACCGAATATTTTCAGGCTGTTGGCCATGCTGACCTGTTTCAGGACGCTGGTGAGAGCTGGTGGGGTGCAGCGCACGCGATGCGCGTCAACCTACAAAACAGGGTCTTCCCAATGGGCCGCGAGACGGTTCTATTCCCAGTGACATGGAACCAGGTCAGTGGCCTGTGCCAACCCAGGTTGAAGGGATCATGTCTGGATGGGAGCTACCATCTTATGATCTCGGAAAGAATATGAAGATCGCCGGTCAAGATGTTGCAGGGACGGACGCCATTGATTTCACCAAGATACACCTTAAGCCTTTGCATCTCGTCCACTGGCGATATCCGAACGGAAGCAACTTCAACTTCTCGCCTGATGATCCAAGTTGTGGGCTTAAGCTTTTGCCTTCCTTCGGCAATCTTTCGTCAGGTGTTGCAAACGCAAGCGACGAAAGCTTGAGCCTTCTGGCTCGTCGACAATCTCACAGTCTATTCACATTTAGCGTTGATCTGGCTTTTTCCCTTGGTTCAGAGAGTGACGAGGCCGGTGTGACTGTGTTCGTCAGCGAGAAGACACAAATAGAGCTGGGGGTCGTTCAGATGGTACCAACCGGCACAAGCGTCACCAGCTCTCCAGCTCCACATCTGCGTTTTCAAGGAGCTTCCAATGGCACGCTGATCGAGTCCTCATCGCTGATCTTTCCTGAAGAGTGGAGAGATCAGATGCTGAGTCTGGAAATAAAAGCCTTCAACGCATCTTACTACGCGTTCTCTGCTGGGCCGGCAGCGTATCAGTCCAAACTGATGACAGTCGCATATGCTCCCGTTTCACTCATCCGGCCGATTTTCACGGGCAAGTTTAGGCTCCCGACTTAAAATAGTTCATCGACTAATCGATAAAAATGTCTAGGAGCACTTTTGGGTGTTTACGCAACGACCATTAGCGCTACTAAAGCTGGGAAGCATGTCTGTGTAAGCAAGTGGAGATACCAGGACGATGGTCAATTGAGAAGTTGAGCAGCCAAGTGGCGTCTAAGCAAGGGGAGCGCATCTATGAGTAGGGTTGGACGTTCCTTCCTGGTATATAACTGTTTCGTCCTTTGGGACTACCAATCAATTTATCATACAAGCTCAGCGCTACTCATCGAGCGGAGCCCTCCACATCGAAAAGGAATGGAACTTGCCCCAGCGGTCCCTCTTCTCGGTAGGAACTCACATACTCTTCCTGTGATATTTCGCTCACTTCTTCCTCTTCCTCGGAGCTCTCATCCTCTTCCTGAGCGCCTGCGGGATTGTCTTCGATGTCTGCGGC
The DNA here is from genome assembly GCF_011800055.1 of Colletotrichum gloeosporioides. Classification (NCBI taxonomy): domain Eukaryota; kingdom Fungi; phylum Ascomycota; class Sordariomycetes; order Glomerellales; family Glomerellaceae; genus Colletotrichum; species Colletotrichum gloeosporioides. The sequence goes on from NW_025544678.1 coordinate 250,403, forward strand.
CTCAAACGTCTCCATGAATTGCTCTACTGCGTAATCTACTCGGAAAGTAGATCTCAGCTGCGCAGCTGTAGCTCCCTCGATCTTAAGGCCGCGGAGAGACCGAGCTCGGCTTAACGCGACGTATGCTTGCCCGTGCTCGAAGATCTTTGCTAGATCGACTGTAACACGGTCAAGAGACAGGCTCTGGCTTTTGTGGATGGTCATAGCCCATCCTTGTGCGAGAGGTATCTGGCATCGCGAGAGATGGCTGTAAGGTGACGCGTCCCCAAATCCGATGACGCTGCAATCAGGTCCGATGACGCAGCGTACACCATGTGAAAATTGTACTAGAGGAACTGAATCCAGTCAATATAACAAGTTCAAATAAAGCACGTGTCTCTTGTTGCTAGGTAGTAAGTTGTAGACTTACACTTTTCTCCACTTGCACTCGCGCGATCCAGAAAAGATACGATTTTTGAGTGTCTTGTCTCGGCAGCCCGATAGGCGTCGTCATCATGCTCGAAATTTCCTCTATTTGGCGGCTCAGGTCTTCTAACCTCGGAGCCTGGTACAAAGCCAATGACAGTGCCCTGCCTTCCGTTGCAAAGACCCCTATCTAGATCAATCTGTGATATCTCGCGTTAGCGACTCGGGCTCTGCGTCCACATGATTCGTGAAGTGACATACATTTGCAAGCAATACCACCGGCGTGTTAGCCTTCAGTTGAAGAGTTTGCGCGTAACGGTGATCGTCAAGGTTCCGAGGTGGTTGTGAGGTTTCTCCCTGGACGCATTCGACAGCGTCAATAGCCTGGTACTCCCGAATCTTTCCAGGAATTTGGTCAAATTTCTGCTTGTTGCGCTTGGCAACTTCTTCCTTAGTGGATTTCAGCTCAGTTGCGTTCTCGGTTTCACTTTCGTGATTTAGAAGAAGATTCACGTCGTCTGTTTCGAGGAACCGGCCTAATCGGCACTTTTGGAGAACCCCAATAAACGCTTCGTCTTGCTGTCGGTGAATCTTGGTTAGGTGTACAGTTTTGAAGTTACACCTTGTCCATTCCGGAGATTTGAATGCCCATTTGTCCTCGGCCTCGAACTCGACACCATGCCCATCAGGGCAGACGCTCGAGGCACCAATCTTTCTCATTCCCCTGCCGCATGCCATACACCACTGGAACGGATCCACCGGCGGCAGCTGGCAAAAGTCCCCAACGACAATCATCTGAACACCTCCAAAAGGCCTGGTGTCTTTTCGGGTGGCGCTCATGACACGACTAAGTCGCTCAAAGAACTGATTTTCTATCATGCTGATCTCATCGATGATGAGAACCTGAGTTCCTGTGTACCGTTTGAATATCTTTTTGCCTTGTGCCTTTCTTATGAGGCTGTAAGTGTTAGGGTCATGGCTGTATAATGGCTTTTTCAAATCGTCCGGCGTCCAACCAGCATAGTTATAAGTTGTTCTGCCTTCAATATTGAGGGCGGCCTGTCCAGTGGGGGCGATGAGATTCACTGTCTTTCCAGATCCTTGAAGTAAAGCGCTGAAAGCTCTGTATAGTGCTTTGACCAGAACTGATTTGCCGCATCCGCCTGATCTACAGTGATCTTGTTAGCGAATGGCCGAGATGAGACCTGGCTCGGTCAAACAAACCCAGTGATGAACACATTGTGACCTTGCATGGCCAGGTCCATAGCATGTTGTTGTTCCGCGCAAAGCGGAGGTTCTTTAGGCTTTTCTGGAGGTGCCAGATTGTGTTCAGCTTGTTCCGCTTTCAGAATCTTAATTTCGTCATTCGTTAAGTTCCTTAGACCTGCGTCGGCAGATGAAGCATTGGTAGGCGACGCAGTATGTCTATCGTCCGAGGCAAGAGGTTGAGAGTTGGTATCAGAAGCGGTAGCTGGAGTAGCAGTGTCTTGAGGAGGTGGGCAAGGTTGAACCTCTTTCTCGATCGGTGCCTCGGTGACCGTCGCTTCGAATCTTTCAATCATTGTCGCCAGCGGGGCGTTTGAAGCAAGTGGGGGAAAATGAGAACCGTTATGGGCCGAGGGGTAGGGAATGGGTAGGTCATTTTGAGATTTATCAGGCAAAGGCATGGCGGGACGGCTAGAAACGGGAGCATGGGGGATGATGGGTGGGCAGTATGAAGCATTGCCAGGCAAAGGAGGAACAGACGCGTTATCAAAAGCCATCGCAGAGTATGGCGGTGGGGCAACAAATTTCTGCCTCAAAGGACCTGTTGCTTGTGGCATTTGTCCCGTGAGTTCTGTCGTACTATACTCCCGCCTCCTAGGAGCTGCTTGTCGCAATTGATTCGTAAGCTCTCGTCGGAGCCTGCTAACCTACTGTGCATTAGCTTCAATTAACCCCACTTCGGGAAAAGGATCCCTCACGGCCTCAGAAAAGGTCTTGGTGCCCACGACTTTGGTGAATCCTGTCAGTGAAATTCCTCCAGAAAGCGAAGCCCATCCCGACCAGATTGCTACCTACAGCCAGCTTTTGAAACCCCGTTGGTTTGGGCCTGACAGGCTGTCCAGGTCGTAAAGATTCCGCATTGATGTCCTTTCCAGACGATATAGTATGCCTTTTTCTTCCCTGAAGCATACAAGTCGGGAGGGATACCCCGTGTGTATTCGGCCAGCAGGCGATTTACCTCGGCCTGGATCGGATCTTTGGAGGAATTCGCAGATGATCGTCCATTGCTTCGAAGTTGGGAAGCATCATGCGATCGTTGCGATATCGCTCGGTTATTTTGGTAGATGGTCGTTGCGTTCGTCGGTCCATCGTTGTCGTCGATGGGGATGTACTCGGCAGGAGGGATGTGTGGACGCTGGCGCTTCGCGGGGTGATTGTAACGCGACTTGCCCCGCGACCGTTTGCGGTTCCTCGGAAAGTCTATGCGAGCGAGCAAAGGTCAATGAAGTCCCCCAAGTATACTCCTTCGCAGCTGGACAGGCTTACCTATGAACTCCACCATTGCTTCGTGACTAGGTAGTGTTGTACGGAAAGGGGCGCGCCGTTACCATGGATCGGTTGGCTGCACGTCACCTCTCAGGATAACCCCAGCTTGGGAAGATTACATAATAACCTTAATTGCGGAGTGTGGCGCACGGATGAATGCCCAATGAACGACAGGCCCAGGCAGCGCGTGTGCACGGACTTCGAAATTCTGAGATTCTCGGGAAGCGCGCGGTGGGCCCAGGCTTGCTTCATGATGAAATCCGCAACGATCGTTGAGTCTAAGTCAGTTATCATGCTTGGGCGGCGGCTGCAGTCCTAGATTGTGGAGATGTCTATTTGACGTGGAATTGATTATGGGATCATCTGTCGCCCTTGTTCGATGGTCGAGGCGGGAGTTGAGGCAGTGCCCCGACCACGGCGCTATACGCGTATACCTTATGATGAGGCTGGGAACATGCAACAACACGATTGAGATTTCCGCAGCAATAACCAGACAAAACTGAAAGTAGCTGTGCTTCTCTCCTTTGACGTATACGCGGGTTTCTACAACTCCTAGGATTGCGACCACAACGCTACTTGTCCAGTTGACTGTATGTGTCATGTCAGCATGACCGTCGACCTTCTTCTGCAAGGGTTTCTCCTATAAATACCATTCGAATTCGCACGTTTTCTTGGAAATTGGAACCGTGACATTGCTCACCCTTCACTTGTTCAGTAATCTGACCTTTGAGGGAGATCTCATGATGAACATTGGTGCAGTCGCACTCATTCTGGCCAGCGCAGGTCTTGTGCTGGCTGGTGAAGAACCGCCAGCTTGTGCCAATGACTGCTTAGCATCCATTGCAAAGGAGCTTAGTTGTTCTTCTTCTGATCTCAGTTGTTTGTGCACCCAATCCGAATCCCTCTCTGCGAAAATGGCCGGTTGCATCGTTACCGCTGGATGTGATTTTGGAGACATCGGACGTAAGTGGTTGATTAGAGTCACTATCCTGATCGTAGTTGTTCTTACTTTATTCAGCTGCTGCAATATGGGCACCAAACACTTGCGTGGAAGTCAACAGCGGAACTGCATCTCAGACCGGATCGTCAGCGAGTCAAACCACAGAATCCGCCGCAACGACCAGTGCCCTGGCCGATGTGCCTTCGGCGACCAATTCAGGAAATCGCAAGCAGAGTACACTTGAATTTGCGGGGATTGCTTTGGTGGCATGTGTAGTCTTTGTTGCGTGACGGATCGTGAAATTAATGAGGTACTTACCTTTCGAGCTTCTGTTTCTGCGTCATGGGTGGCTACATCGATTCAGCAAGTTCTTCGCGAGTCAACGTCAGTCCTTTCGTAAGGCTTCTTGTTCTTTGGTCTTATTGGTTAAAGTTGCGAGAATGACGAGCAAGTGAAATGATGTCTTTAGTCCCGCAAGAAGAGAATCTCTATGATAGTCACAACACTGCGTACGTACGAAATGCAGATATAGAGTGTTCAATTTGAAGAATCAATAGCTTTATGCGCAATGATGAGTTCGGCGAGTATCACACGCTACTTCAGGGGAGGAAGCTGCTTAGCAGCGCGCATTCGTTCCCAAGAGACAACATATCCATCGACTGTGTCAATCTCTTCCGCAAACCCAACCTCTCGAGACCTGGACAAATCATATTGCCGATCAAAGTCAAAGTCGACCAGCATGAAATGGGTATGCGCCCAGCCTTGCTTGTCAATGAGCTTCTCATCGAGGCCGTGTTCCTTGGCTAACGTTGTCCACACATCTCTATGCTCCTTGACAAAGTCCTCCATCTTGACTGACTCAGCTCCGGGTCCCTCTCCAGTGAGTCCGAAGTGGGCGCAAAGTCCAGGCCAGACCTGAGACCATGATACCGTCTTGCCGTCTGCCATATTGAACACGGCGCCGTTCCCACACTTCTCCGGGTTCAGAGCTGCGTAGATCTCCATCTTCGAAAGGATATCCTGGAAGGTATCGGAGTGTGTTGAATGGTACCCGTGCTCGTAACCCGGAAAGGGGACACTCGCGCCTACGCCTTTGACTGCTCGGTAAATGCTCAGGTAGAGGCCGATACCTTGAGCCATGTTCATTGGGTTCGGGGTAGGGGTGAAGCCCACGATGCCATCGGGCCGGATCTCAGTGAAGGTCCAAGGCTTTCCCTCGGAGAGTGATTTGAGCGTGTCGTATTGCGTGTAGTAGAAGATGTTGCTTGCCCATGGTTCGGGGATTCGGGAATAGTCCTCACGCAGTGGGGCTTTGATCTCAAGTTCCTTAGAAAACTCAAGGCCGTAGCTGTTCATGGCGAAACTGAGCAACATGGCCTAAAGCAACAGATACTGGAAAACTCACCCCTTTCCTCCTGTTTGAAGAATAAAAGCCTGCAACTTGGATGAGACTCGCTCAATGGCTCTTACAGCGGTTTCCAAGAGACTCGTATTCTTTTCTTTCAAACTTTGGAAGTCGGCCGTCTGAATGTACGCTGCATTAATGTTAACCTCTGCACTTAAAATCATATGGCTTCCAAGACATCACGACTAACCTGTGAAAAACACGTGGGAGACACTGTCGATGTCTTGAATCTTTTCTTTCAGAGATTCGGCAACTTCCTGTACCGACTTCGTAAGATCGACCCCGGAGACAATTGAAAGACGCGTATCCTCCGGCAACTGCGCCTGTTGTAGGCTGAGAGGACGGTTCGTCGTTCCGGTGATGCGGTTGAACGTTGTAGGTGTAGGATAGGTCCGAGCTTGGTTCATGAGAGACCAGCCAGAAATGCCGGAGGCTCCAAGAATGAGTGCATGCGCCATACTTGTGTTTCGAAGGGATCCGTCCTGATGTGAATTGATAATATAAGTTGATGAGAAGTATTTAAAACGTTCCTCCTGACATTTATAGACGATGCTTCTCAAACGAACTACGTTATAGCTGACAAAGGTAGCTCGGGATATGAATTCCGCGTACCGCGCAATGGGTGGACGACGTACTAGTCGCAGCGAAGACCAGCCCGTCTTAGACCGCGCATTCCACGGCTTCCGCTAAAAGAAGCAGCAAACAGAGATTTGTCAAGCCATGCCCCAGGCGGTTTGATTTAACGTCATACTGAGAGTCAAATTTCGATTCACCCTATCACGACAATCTGACAATCGTCATCCCGTCGGCTTCAGGTGGGATTTATTTGCTTCGTTTTAACATGATTGGCTATGTGCCCTGTGCTGTAGTGTAGTTCAGCAGCAATACCTGTCCACAAATGTTGTCTTGATTGCCTCCATGGGGTAATTGCCAATGTAGTAACTCCGAATGGGTTGACAAACACTAAAATCGGATCATTATGTACTACAGCATGACGTCAACACAAATGAAATAAACGCATGACGTCCTTATCTTGGAATTCTCCAAGTTCATTTGTGATAGTCCCTTTCTAGTCATTGGAAGTTGCTAATAATGTGTGATATGATATGTACCAATGTTGTGATGGAGCTGAGAATTCAATTCGAATGCCAGACCTCACTCGACCTTGGCTGAAGTGACCTTAACCCACATGTTCTCTTCCACGAAAACGTTGTAGCTGTACGAGTCCCACGGCTTGACAGGGTTCGCAAGCTCAAAGTCGAAGTTGCGCATCAACTAAACGATGGAGTTAGTATTCCTGCAGCGTTCTAGTTAACCAGATCTTGCAAGTTGTAGCTCACCTCAAAAAAGGTCTTGAACAGCTCCATGAAAGCGACAGGCTTTCCGGCGCACATGTAACGCCCATAGCCGAATGCCATTTCCACCTCACGCTCCAGGCTAGCTCTGGTGGCATCATCAACCTCTAGAAAGCGCTCGGGCCGGAACAGGTCTGCATCTGCACCAAACATAGCGCGAGACTTAAGCATCGCAGGCGCATTCATACAGATAGCGGTGCCTCCAGGAACAAATACGCCGTGAATGGTTTCGCCCTGGGGAGGAACCGTCTTCGGATAAAGTCCAGTGGCGGGAGCTCGGATGCGAATTCCTTCGTAGATCAAAGCCTATTATTTGGAGATATATGTTAGATGTGAGGCGAAGATTGACAGATAGAGGAGGCACATACCCTCAAGTAAGGAATCTTGGTGCCCTCGTCGTACGTGATAGGGGTCGATACATCAGCCTTTACTGCTTGCTCAATTACGTCTTTGAACTTTGAATAAACTCTGGCGTTGCTCATCAAGTGCAGCAGTGTGATTCTAATCACAGATGCAGTAGTGTCGGATCCAGCAACCAACGCAAAGAGACCCTCTGCCTCGCACTCTTCCCTACTCATGCCGTTCTTGATCCAAGATCCCTGTTGTGTATTAGTAAAAGCGGTAGCGATGGCTTGCTCATACACCACATACCAACATGTCCCGCTGTTGCTCTGAACCGGTTTTGAATCTTTCGCCGACATGCTTCTCAGCAATTCTGTGGATATTTTGTTAATGAGACCGGCATCATGCGAGACTGGGTATAACCTCACCCCATCATTTGGCCCAGCCCGCGCTTATCGGTCGGTCGCGGACCACTGAAACTGAGGAACCACTTGGAGAACATGACGCTGCGAAGAATAGGAGCGTCCAACATAAGCGCGATTACCGGCCAATTCTTCCTCACATCTTCAATAAAGCCAAAGACATCGGAGTTCGCGTTTAGATGGCCAAAAGGCTTTCCGAATGATGCGCTTGTAATGACGTCCATGGTCAAAAAGACTGACAACTCAGCCATGTCGACCAACACGTTGGTGTCTGCATAGCTCGTTTTGAGGAGAGTGATGAGACTGGTGATCTGCTCGTCTACGCTCGGTTCCAAAAGATCAATCTCACGTCCCGCGTAGCCAGCGGCTGTCTTGGCCTTCATCTTATCATGAAGCGTCTTGTCCAACACGGTGATCATCGTATCTTGGTAAGGGTTGAAGCGGGCGGAGATATACCAGCCGTCTTTGCCATAGTCGCTACGCACAGCGTTCGCACGGCGTAAGACTTCTGGGTCATCAGTAAGGAGTTCATTGGGGCCTACGCGAACCAGCCGGCTGTTGTAGTCGTCGTTGATGGTTCGGTATAGCTTCTCTTGGCGGGCGCTTCGGGCGATTCGGATGATCCAAAGGTAAGAGAATGACCCTAGGAAGGGACCCGGAATATGTCTAAGACGGTACCAAGCAAAGAAGGATGTGCTGAGGTACCAGGAAGTAACAAGAAATAGCCCCAGCAAGGCCAGGTTTGCAGGCGATGCTTCCAACGATGAAACCGAAAGCGCACCCATCGTGAAGATCGTGTGATAGGTAGTCTGCTAAAGGATAATGCAGAAGGTGGCCTCAAGATTTCTTCCAGGAGAAGAGAGTGCTTTTGAGGAGGACGTCTCCTCTTGATGGGGATGAAACATGGTGCAATAAGTCCGCTGAGATGTAAGCAGCGCGTTGTATCGCGTTTCCATTTGGCGGCCCTGAACATGCCGATCTTCAGGGTTGGGTCGGACTACGGCAGTTATGATGGAAATATCTCCAATGCTATTCGCTCAGCATTGTCGTGTTGCACAAGGGTGGCGCCCGACTGCAGCTTGGCGGCCGCTTGACGTAGCATTCTGCCGTTGGGCCTTAGCATGCATTCACGACGACTGCAGAAATTGTAGTCAAGGTCAAGCGAGGAGACGTGGCAATCACATATCACTACTTACGCTGAAGATAATGGGGTAATTTGTCGTATTTGGTGCTGCAGATGATACGAACGTTGTTGGTCAGAAGCGTGACCTATTTGTGGGTAGATAAGCCCCTGGAAGAGCAGGGGGTTCGACGAAACGCACAGGGTTGATGGAAATGCGCATTATCGTGATTCTACTTCTTACTACGTATTAAGCCCACAGGTCGTAGTAAAGCATAGCCATGACAAAATGGTCTCAGATGATCAGACCAGCAATCAGGAGACTGGCCTGGACGACATGTCAGCGATCTGCTTCATTCGAAATGGATCATTCATCAACCACTGACATAGCATTTCTTGAAGCAACACTGGTGAATGATGAGAGAAAGAAATACGACGAAGAATATGACTTCTGGTGTAAAATGTATACAACAGTCAGTTCAAATTGAAATACTTGACAGTTGAAAACATCCTCAATCCACCAAGATTCAGCTGTTCGCTTGCCCGAACTGTTCATACATCAACTCTGCTACCTTGACTGCAAGATCCCATAAGGTCGGCGTGTGGATCAAATCAAATAATGGCAAGTCGACGAAGAAGTACTGCGAAATCCATCCAGTGAGCTCGATAGCGTTCAGGGAATCCAAACCGATGTCGTCCAGCAATGCGGTGGGCAGAATGTCCGCGTCTGGTTGAGCAAGCAACTCCGACATTGCGTTTCCAATATGCTTGACAATGAGCTCGATGGTCGCCTCATCTTGCAGTTTCTCCGGGTTGGTCTTGGCGAGAAATACAATGGCGTCCACCTTGTCCTCGCCAGCTTGTTCCTGTGCGCTGCTGCCACGTTGGCTGTTGAAACTGTATGCAAGACCCATGCGAGCATCTCTCTTCCACAGAACGTGGGTCGAAGGATCAGCTAGCGGCTTCTGGGACCACAGGCCTAGGACCATTTGACTCATGTCGGAGGTCGCATCCGGGTTGGGCTGAGAGTGGAGAATGCTTGCTGTCATGCAGTCCAACAGGTCTTGCTCGCCGAGAACATGGAAGCCAGCGGCCTTTGCTCGGAGCTCCATGTTGTCTGTCTGAGCAACAACTCCAATGCCTCCCATCACACCGATGTCGATGACTGAGGCTGGAAGTTCAAGGCCGTGGCGAAATTTGACGAAAGCATCGAGATACGCGTTGGCGGCATTGTAGTTGGCTTGGCCAATCTGTCCGGTAATTCCACTCATGGATGAAAAAAGCAGGAAGAAGTCAAGTTGCTGGTGCAGTAGTGCCTTGTGGAGGTTGAGCGTGCCGTCGACCTTGGGACTAACGCACTCTCTCCACTCTGTGAATGTCATTCGGGTGGTTGCGTTATCCTGAATGCTATTAGTGATGTGTCGTACAGTAAGTTGCATAGAGTAAAGAACGTACCCTCAACACCATCGACATTTGAATGACTCCGGCGATGGGTCTGGTGGCTGATTTGATCGCGCGAGACACATCGTCTAGGTTCGTCACGCTACCAGCGACAGTCTTCACAAGGCAGCCTTGGCTTCGCAATTCCTCGAGGAAGTTGGAAGTCTCAGGCGTCTCTCCTGAAGAGCGTGAAAGGAAAACCATCTGCTTGGCGCCATTCTCGACCATCCAAGTCGACACAGCACGGCCCAAGCCTCCTAAACCTCCAACCATCAAATAAGCAGCATCTGAGCGGAAGCTGAGTCCCGTTGCAGAGGATGACATCTCAAGCTTCTTGCGCTGGTCCTGGTCGGGCATCTGAAGAATGACCATGGATTCTTTGGACCCTTCTTGAGAAGCAGCTTGGAATGCTTCACGACTGTGGTCTGCATCAAAAACTGAGACGAGCGTCGTCCAGCTCAGCCTTGGTTTTTCGGAGAAGTATGATTTGCACTCCTGGAATGCCCTGTATATTCTTAGTTAGCTTCTGTCTAGCACAAGACACACGGAGTTTAGGACCGTTTTCGCACCTTCCGATCAATTCGGGTTCTTCAACGTTCAGAAGTGCGGTGTTGACAACACGATAGGCTTGGCTAGAACGCAAAGTCTCGGATAGGGCTCTCGTCGCAGGAGAATCAGAGATATCGAGGAAGGTTCCTGTTGATGAGAGGCACTTCAACAAGTCCTCTGATTGATGGCCTGGCAGCCCCAGCACATAGTCTACCTTTGACCCGTTCATGGAAGCCCTGATCTGCGAGATGATTGTCTCGCTACCACTGGTGAAGATGCAACTCTGAGGCACCTGGTAATCATTCTTCAAGATCAATTGATCTGTTTCTGAATCAACGATGGCATGAATCTAGATTAACATTAGCCTTCTGATCTTAAGAACCCATTGACGACAGAATCTATATGATTTTACCTTTGCGCCGATACTTTTCAGGATCTGCACCAGTGCGAGGCTCAGGTGAGATTGAACAAAATGCAACAAGACGACCTTGAAAACCCAGGGTTAGCATGAGCCAATAAAAAATGAATCAGAGAAGCAAATCCTACAGCGTCTTTTTGAATTCTTCCGAACTCGACAACCGCCAAGAAGGCTGCTGCATACGAAAAGGGCAAAGAGGAAGCAACTTCAAAGGAAATCTCCTCTTCCAGTCGAAGACATCGTGTTGGCGAGATGTCCAGGTGACTTGTGAGGGTGCCGCTAGAAAAGAACATAACTCTGTCCCCAACTTGAAAGCCTTGGACGTCGCGACCAATTTCAGTGATGACTCCGGCTCCTTCATGCCCAAGGCAAAGCTTGCTGGTATCGACGATACGCTTCACTGCATCGGCATCCTATTCCGAAGGTCAGCAACCATCGCTCACACACCATTGGTATCCTAGTGCTCAACTTACATCTTTCCAAACAGCAGAGGCCTTGACCTCAACTCTGACATTGCCAGGTTCAAGGTCTTGTAAGGGGAAGTTAATCCAGTTCAACGAGTCGATTTGACGTGGTTTCCTCGGCAACAGCCTGGATAAGAACTGTGCAGCTCTGCGCGACGAGCATCGGGACAACTCCGCCTGAGCCGTGGTCCAATCAAACCTAGGGACTCGCACAGCACCGTTACTGATGGAAAACTCAAAGTCTGGGCTCAGGACATCATTGAAGCGCCGCAAAGGCAGGCTCTTCACGATTTGTGGCAGACATTGTGCAAGGTTTCCGGAATTGTCAACCAAAGTGTCCAACTCAACCACGGTGATATCAGTCTTCAGTTCTGAACGCAGTGTACGAGCTAGTCCATGTATCATGGCTGAGTCGGGGCTGGTGCAAGAGGTCTGGGAGTGGGGCGTGACCCAGACGATTGGCTTTTTGTGTCCGGACAGAAGCTCGATGAGCGGGGCGAATTGCTCTTCGGTGATGTTATAGAGGTAGGGTTTGACCATGTCCCAGAAGAAAATCAGAGCGTCATCGGCCTGGATATCCTTGGTGCTAAAACATGTTCGTGTTGTAATTGACGATGCCTCAAGAGCGGACCTGAAATGATCGACAAGCTGATGCGCCTGTTCCGGCGAAACGATGCAAATGTTGTCAGAGAAAACAGGCAGGGGCAGCTTCAGAATCAGCGTATCAGCGGTAAGAGTTCCGTCTTCCATGTTGTTCATGTCGAAGCCACTCTCTTTACACGCCAGTAAAATACTCTCGGGTACTTTGCCTTCATCTACGTAGCATTGTTAGTCTCTACCTGCGAGATCATCGGGGGCAAAAGGACGCACGTCTTAGGATATCCAGAAGGACTAATAGTCCCGAAGGACGTAAGAGATTCTTGAAGCGACTAAATGAAGTCTTCGTATCTTCCATCAAATCGAAGGACTACCAACAGTCAGTATTAGAATCTTTGGTTCTTCAGTATGCCCTTACAGATGTGCTTATGACAATATCGTAGGAACCCGACTCGAGATCCAAAGGCTTGTCATCACTGAAAGGGTCCAGACATCCGAGTTCGAGGCCTTCGATGTCTGAAAGAGCCTCCCCAGCTTCTCTCAATGCGGTGGAGTTCAGTGTTGCGTACGTGTACTTGGAGAAGTACTGTCTTCCCTTTTCCGGTCGCAAGTGCTCAAGGAGAACCCTCGTTGTCGTGTCTGACCCTGTGCCTACTTCCAACACTCGCAGCTGGGGGTTTGTAAGCTTGAGAATGTCAATCGCAGTTGCAAGAGGATCTTGGCCGTGTAGCTCATGAAAGGGGTAGAAGTTCGCATGTGCATTCCAACGTGCGTGACTGAGAAGAGGCAGCTCATCGGTTCCGGCTTGTGTAGCAATCTGACTTCCTTGGACGCCACTCATGCTCATGAATTCTTTGCCATCATCCGTATATGCGAGCAATGATCCAGAAAGCTCACCAAGTGGTGAAGAGTTTGATGTTGCTGTCGCCCAAAAGTTCCCCGTAGCTCTCGAGATGAAAATTTCCTTTACTGAACTGGGCATGGAAACATATTTAGCCTTCCGATGCTGACCATGACAGCCCGCTGTGACTAGTGTCTGGAAACATTGATCGAGTGCAGTGGGATGAATGAGATAATCCGATGGATCGTCCATGGGATGCACAAAGGCAGTTGCCTCTCTGGAATACGGGCTTACACTGATGTTGTCGAGACCCCTGAAGGTGGGACCGTACGTGAAGCCGCGGTCCTGAACAGTGGTGTACCAGTATTGAGGAGAAAGAAGACGTGGGAACTGCTTCTTCTTGATACCCTGTCGAGGACGGAGCGGGAATGGTCCAGCACTGACTTCGGCACTGCAGTGCTCGGTCCAGACATCGTTCTTCCAGGAAGTGATCTGAACGTGGAAGAAAGACTCGTCGATGCGTCGGAGTCTAGTGTGAATCTCTGCCGGACTTCCGGGTTCCAGGTGTAAAGCTGAAGTGACTGAGAAGTCTTTTGCCGAGAATGCTTCCAAAACGCCGCCAGTGACTTGACGCAGAGCTTCCTCCGCGATGGACAAATAGGCTGCGAAGGGGAAGATAATCTGACCGTTGATCATGTGGTCCCCTAGCCAAGGAAGATCCTCGACTTGCAATACCTTACGCCACGTTGGTTCCAAGGCGCTGGTCTCGAAGTTTTGTCGACCTAGAAGATCGTGCATGGGGAACTGACAGTCTCTGTAGGCCTTGAAAATGCGATGCTCCTCTTGGAAAGACTCGTCATGGGCCCACGTATACGTGGGCGCGTCTGTGAGTGGCTTGCCGGGGGGCGTGACAGCCCGGTGGTCGAAGGACACATTCTCGCAGAATAGCCTGCCAGCCGCCCTTTGCATGTTCTCGTTTCCGTCACTGTGATGTTCCAATGTTGGTACATAAGAAGCGTTGATGTTTGGAAAATCGTCGAGGATCTGCTTGATGGGAGCTTTCAGAGCTGGGCGAGCGCCGACCTCAATGAGGACCGGATTCGTGGCTTGACCATATGTTCGCAGGAGGCGCCTCAATGACCCATTGAAGCGAACAGGTTGGATGAGACTTTGGTGCCAGTAGGCAGCATCCAATGCTCCGGCATCCGTCACACGCTCTTCTGTGACACTTGAGAAAAAGGGGATCTCTGGCGCCTTGGACTTGATAAATGGGCGTATAGCCTCTTCATACGCCTTGCCATAGACCTCCATCTGTGCTGTAGTTCGTTCAGTATCGTGAAAGGTTTTAGTGCATCGAAATGGTTACTTACGAGAATGATAGGCACGATCAACCGTGAGTTGTCTAGCAAGGACGTCGTCAGCTTTGGCCTTGGCCACAGCATTCTCAATGGCGGCAACATCGCCCGAGATTGTTGTGCTATTTTGGCTGTTCTCGCAGGCAACAAAAGTCCCTGATTCCAAGTACTTGGAGACATCCTGTGAGCCAAGACCAATGGCTGCCATGGTTCCCTGCCGCGCTGTGCCCATGGATTTAGGGATGTACCCTCGAAAGTACGCGACCACGATTGCTTCATCCGCAGTCAGAGCACCAGCCGCAAATGCACCTGCAATCTCACCGCTCGAGTGACCGCAGACCGCATCAGGCCGAATGGACCAGCTTCGTAGTATCTCCATGATTCCAATTTGAACGGCAGTACTGCAGGGCAAAGAAAACTCGGACTTCATCAAGCGGGTTTCACCTTCCGCCTTGAAGAGCTCATCTAATTGTGTTGGTCAAGAAACAGCATCTCGATGATTCTACAAGTACTCACGTTCAATTCTCCATGATGGTGGCTGAGGCAAGCGGCTAAGTGCTACGTCCAGCCGCCGAATGCATCGCTGGAAAACCGAGTTCGACTCGATCAGTGTCTTTCCCATCGTCGGCCACTGAGCTCCTTGACCGTTGAAAACAAATACGGTTCTTCTTGCTTTCGTGCTTGTAGTTGATCCTAGAGATTCAGGTTCCGTGAACTGTGGTCCATCGCTGCCATCATGGGCAATCAGAAACGACCGGTAGTTGAGATAACTTCGTCGGCAACCAAGCGTGTAAGCGAGGTCAGTAAGACTAGCACGTCTTTCATATGCATGCTTTTTGTAGGCTTCTTCAAGCATATGAAGAGATTGAGGGTTCGACGCTGAGAAGAGCAACAGATGGGAACCCTTTCTAGAGGAGGTCAGAGCTGACCTAGACACATTATTCCCTTCGTATGCTTCCAAAATAGCCTAATTCGGTTAGCAGCACGTCTGAGGTTGATCTTTCCAAATACTCACGTGTGCGTTGGTACCTCCGATTCCGAAGGCATTGACACTGACTCTCTTACGGCGATCTGAGGGGAATGGTTGAGACTCTGTGGGAACCTTGATTCTTCCATCGGCCCATGGAACTGTGAAGGTGTTAATGGTTGTAGCTCATAGCATGCAGCGAATGACTTACTCTCAGGATTCGGTGTGCTAAAGTTGATGTTGGGAGCGATAATCCCTCGTTCGAGCATCAGGACCACCTTGATGATGCTGGTAAGGGCTGCAGCTCCTTCACTGTGTCCCGTGTTTGGTTTCACCTGGAGTAACGATTGGTGTGTTAGAATCGCCCGAAAACTGACAGCTGTCTTTGGGACAAAGCCACTTACCCCGCCGATCAAAACACCCTTCTCCCCAAAGACTCTTGTCACTGCAGAAACCTCAGTGGGGTCTCCAGTAGGCGTTCCTGTTCCGTGGCATTCAAAGAATGAAGTCTGTGAATAGTCCGTGATACCAGCAATGTTGTAGGTATGTCGAATGAGGGCTTCTTGCGCAAATGTATTGGGATTAAGTAGTCCCGGCTTCTTACCATCGTGCTGGGTCGCAGTGGAGCGGATGATGGCCCGAATGGGGTTCCCATCTCGCAGTGCATGTGAGAGCCTTTTCACGTAGACGGCATTGATAGCTTCGCCACGACCATAGCCGTTGCAATCCGCATCGAAAGTCTTGCAAATACCATCTGGTGAAAGAACCGTGCCCAAAGTGCCGTACGAAGCTTTTGTTGCTGACGCTGCTGATAGGAAGATGTTACAACCAGCGACAACAGCTGAGCTACACTCGCCGCTTTTCACAGCTTGTTCGGCCAGGTTGAGAGCCACCAGTGTTGCTGAACAACCAGTCCTTACAGTCATGCTATGGAACATGTTAGCCATTCGCTGCTTTTGCTCGGATGTGGAAAGGCGTTCATGCCTGGGTCCGTGAAAGTCATAGGCGTAAGAAATGCGATTCGACAACATGATGTCCCATTTACCAGCCGGATAGGTACTGAAATGCTGAGTATCGCGATCCATTTCCGTGCCCCAATCTTCCATGAATGAACCAACATAGCAGCCGACATTTTTGCCCTGCCAATCTGTTTCTCCGGCGTTTTCGAGACACTCCCAGGTGATCTCCAGAAGCATCCGTTGGACTGGGTCCATTTTCTCGACTTCTTTGCGGCTGAAAGGAAAGTGAGAAGCGTCAAAACGATCGAGACCAACATGGTCCATGAAGTATGCTTGCTTCAATTGAATTGTTCCCGGACGCTTATGCTCGCTGTAGTAGCCCTTGGCGTTGAATCTGCTCTTTGGCACAGGTATCGATCCACATCGCTTGTTGATGAGGAGGTCCCAGAACTGTTCCGAGTTACTGACGCCGCCCGGGAGCCTCATTGCCATGCCACATATCACTACAGGATCATGTTCAGGCATACAGGCCCCGGTGCCGCTTCCGTTCGGATCAATGTTTCTCATGATGGCGATGTTTGCACCGTCGAAATGCAAGAAAGGAGTTGCGGCCTGGATGGATTGTTCCCCAATACTCGCGATCCCTCACAGGAACTTGGTCGAGTTGCAAAGTTCATGTATGCCAGCGATACGTAAGCTCTCCAGTTCTTTGTCTCTGACATCGAGCACAGCAAGCTGAACAGTAACTATCCTGGTACGGGCCAACACCGCGTTCCCCCGAGCAAAGACACATATCAACCTGACTCAAGTCAAGAACCTTATGATATTCTTCCCCGGTCTCCCGGCATTCTAAAGGAAAGCCGAGCTCTCTACAATAACGATCCTGGTGTGAATATTCTGACTAGGGCCCAGGGGCAGGCTCAAACCCTTGTCTTGTATGCCAAGCTTCAGGGTCCTTGGGTTTCTCACATCTCCTGATGATCCCGGATGCCGGATGAAAGCAGTCAGCCCACTCACACCTTTCCCCACATGTTCTCCAGATATTCGGCCTCCGAACTTCGTAGGGGTCTAAACTCTATCTTTCGGTGGTTCACAAACTCGATTCATCTCAACCCCGCAGCCCCGCCGTCCAGCATATTTAATCAAACCCCAGCTTCGGTCTCGAAAAACCGGAGAGCAAGCTTCGTCGTTGCCGTCAGGGAATAGATCTAGAACGCTAGTCAAAGCCTATCCTAAGTGGCACCATTCAGAAACAACTCACATGTTCTTGCTCAAAAAGAGTCAAATGCGACCCCTCAATTTCGAACATCCTAGTGATCAGGTCGTCCGGGTAATCTTCCCAGCCAAGAAAACGCTGGTCTCTTAATGAATTGAACCGCAATGCATGTGGGTTCTCGGAGACTTCTTTGCCTTTCGCTCGGAGAAGTACTACTGCCGGTAAGGCCGCCGGCGGCTGCCACGTTGGCGGTTTCCAAGCATTCATCATGGCTCCACTTTGCACTATGGACTTCGTTACCTTCTCCCGAACTGCTGGGCTCCGGATGGCAGAGAGGCCTGGCCACGCGCTTCCGTCGTCTTCGGCTTGGGCTAGGGAGGGGTAGATTACTTCCATGAGAAGTACACCTTGAACCTGTAGCGTGGTGTGGTTTCTCAGCTCGTACGCGAGTTGAAACGCTATCAAGCCGCCAAATGACCATCCTGTTGAGTCGAGTTAGGGCTGGTCTTAGACCATGTGGTATGCCGGACCGCGGTATGTTCTAGATAAACTCACCTCCTAGAACAACTTTGCCCCGCGGAGTTGTTTTCTCAATGAGCGAGACATAGTGCCTCGCCATTTCCACCACGCCGCCACCCCATGGTTGCGACGATGCGAAATGCGGATCCTGGCTGCAACCAACATCAGTATCACCCATAACAGTTTTCAATTCCTTTGCGTCCTTACATGCCATAGACATCACAGTCCAGATTGCCCAGCTTGGTATAATTGGCTATCGTTCCACTTCCATCATGGATCAAGTACAGGGCAACGTTGCTGAGCGAACTTGATTTGATTCGTCGTTTCTGAAGGGTCAGAGGATTGGATGCCATGATTGCTTGGTTGGCTAGAGCCTGGAAAGGTAGTTCAAGCCTGTTTACAGAACCTAGGTTCGTCAAAATACGTGTCTTATATCCACCTTTCTCATCCCGTGCACTCGTCCCGGTTCCACGGCTCTTCAACCCCGACTGTCGCTGGGTCTTAGCATATTCACTAGGTTCTTGCACGTTACTTTACAAAATAATGGAGACGGCTTTCATCCGAACTCTTGCCTGTTACTGCCGTAACGCGTATGTGCAAGGATTGATGGGTTTTCCCAATTCGAAAGTCGATTGGACTTACCGAGAACGAGGACATTACTTAAGAGACCTGATTGGGATACGGAAGCCGGGATGTAAACTTTAATAGACCAACACCCGTCATTTATCTGATGGGCAAAATACCGAACCCAGGCGTTCGGTGATTTTACTTCCCGGTCACATCAGGTCACACCCGGCTCAGTCGGATTGTCACTCTAGTGAAAGGCAATCTAGAGAAATTCGCATGTTATTCGTCTCTACAGAGTCTTTCCGGATCTGTACAGCGGTAGCTGAGTCAAGAGATGGATACAACTTCCTCTTTTGCCTGAAACCCCAGCAGTCATGTCTCTGCTACCGGGAAGCTGTTGGAAGAATGTCTTCAATTGAGTTGTGATCCCTGCAGTTTATCTTTGCTGCGGTTGCATTCGTTCCCCGCCAAAGCTGCGGTCGGCGACCGCGTGGGGTTTTGTTGATCAGGACCCTGGAGAGAAAGGGACTTGCAACTCGCCCGAGAAGGCTTAATTTAGAACCCCTTGCCTTGTCTCGGAGATCCTGGGATTTGCTGCAAACGTACCCCCGTAACTTTGAGTTCATGATGGTGATTTTGTGACGTGGGCAAATGTCACTGAGCCTTCAACCCTGGTTCACGTCCGGGTGTGCTTGTTGACATTCGACTTGGACGGGGTGAAGCCGGTCCAATTTCTTAATGGCAATAACACTGCAGTGATCTCCAAGTGTTCATCGAGTTTGACCGTCAGCCGCAGGTTACTGTACACCATTGAACTTTCCGCCCTCACAACTGTCGTGGCCATCACCATCGCTGTCATCCCATTGTGGTTTCCAGCACACTCGAACAGCCAAACAAGCTCGGCGGTTCCTCAGACAACTGCCCATCATGGTTCTCCAGGAGCCCATCGCCGTTATCGGCTTTGATCTTACGTTTCCTGGCGATGCCAGTACACCTGCAGGCTTCGCAGAACTTCTCGCCAAAGGACGATCCGCCCATGGCGAAGTACCAAAGGATCGTTATGATGTAGATTCTTTTTACCACCCGGATGCTTCTCGGGCCGGATCCGTAAGTATTTGACTCGAACGCTGGGAATTTGATCCCACATAGCGACGTTAGTTAATATCATATCAGATGAGTGTGCGAACAGGCCATTTCCTGAAAGAAGACGTATCGAGATTTGACGCACCGTTCTTCTCGTTTATGGCCACGGAAGCAGATTGCCTAGACCCTCAGCAGCGGATGCTGTTGGAAGGAACCTATCGAGCTCTTGAAAATGGTAACTTACTCTGACATCAGGCAGATGTTGTCTCGTCTTCGATAATTACTGACTTGAGGAACGATTAGCTGGCATCTCTTTACAGGGTGTCAGTGGAACCGACACCTCGGTGTTTTCTGGTGCATTCACCCATGAATACAGAAGCATTCTGTTGAAAGATCTCGACAGAGAACATCTCAAGTATGCTCCACTGGGACTGAATGCTCCAATGCTTGCAAACAGAATCAGCTGGTTCTACAACCTCAAGGCCCAGAGTCTTACAGTTGAGACTGCATGCTCGAGCAGTCTTGTAGCCTGCCACTTAGCGGCACAGAGCTTGGACAACAAGGAATCATCCATGGTCAGTTTCTGAAGCTAATTTCAACCCAAGTGAATGTTGTGAGTGTTGTAAGAAGCTCTAACACACTCGTAAGGCAATTGTAACTGGTTGCAATCTCATTCACAACCCTGACATGACCAATCACCTCTGCAATCTTGGAGTTCTCTCACCAGACGGAAAGTCTTACAGCTTTGACGAGAAGGCGAACGGTTACGCCCGCGGTGAGGGTATCGCCGTTATCATCCTTAAGAGAGTATCCGATGCAATCAGAGACGGTAACACTATCCGTGGCATCATCAGAAATATTGGATGCAACCAGGATGGCAAAAGTCCCGGTGTCACTATGCCAACCGCGGAAGCGCAGTCGAGCCTCATGAACCGTCTGTACACCGAAGCCGGTCTCGATCCTGGCGCAACCAGATACTTCGAGGCACATGCCACGGGTACTGCTGTTGGAGACCCCATCGAGATGAGTGCTATTAACTCAGTTTTCTCAAAGCGCCTTTCTGCTGAAAACCCGATGTATGTCGGTTCTGTCAAAACGAACGTAGGCCATCTTGAGGGTGCTGCGGGTCTTGCTGGCTTGTTGAAGTCCGTTTACATCCTCGAGAGTGGCATCATACCTAAGAATCTGTGGTTCGAGAAGTGGAATCCCCAAGTACAGCTTGATGAGAGCTTATTCTTAGTTCCCACGACTGCGGTACCCTGGCCAGACAACACACCGCGAAGAATCTCGCTGAACAGCTTTGGTATAGGAGGTGAGCCGTTGCCTATTGCTGAAAATACGCAATTATTCTGGAATCAGTGTCTAATATCAGCTTACAGGAACCAATGCGCATGTCATTCTTGAAGACGCCTGCTCATATCTTGAAAGCCGCGGGCTGAGAGCGCCACACTCTACTTCACGCCGTTCACTTCTCTATCAAACGGAGGAGACTCGACTAGCTGCTTCGAGAACTCAGTCTCAAATCAAACCGCAGCTCTACGTTTTGTCAGCGTTTGACCAAGCTGGGGTGAAGAGACTTGCAGACTCCTATGTGCGCCATTTGGAGGTTAGATCATCGACTTTTGGTGAGACTTACCTCGATGATCTAAGCTACACGCTTGCAGCCAAGCGAAGCAACTTCCACTGGAGGGCAGCTGTGGTTGCTAATGACAATGAAAGTCTCTGCGAGCGCTTGAGAGAGCTTGAGAACCCGACTCGATCGAACACCAAAATCGAGATCGGACTCGTGTTCACTGGCCAAGGCGCACAATGGCTCGGTATGGGACGCGAGCTCCTGAGATACACGGTGTTCAGGGAAAGTATTGAGGCTGCCAATGCGTATCTCCAGAGCTTAGGATGCTCTTGGTCTCTGACAGGTAACCTACCAATAGTCACTCCGTTTCAAATTCACTTTACTTACATCACTACAGATGTGCTGTCCATGAACACGGAGAAGATAAACATTGAGACTCCAGCTTCAAGCCACCCAACGGTGACCGCTCTGCAGGTTGCTCTCGTCGACCTTCTTCAAAGCTGGTCAGTAGCACCGCATGCTGTCATCGGCCACTCCTCTGGCGAGATCGCAGCAGCTTATGCATCTTCAGCCATTTCTCGAGAGAGTGCATGGAAGATTGCTTACCACCGTGGACGTCTGTCTTCAACAATCAGCACGGGGGCCATGATTGCAGTCAGTCTTGGAAGAGAAGAGGCCAAAACTTATGTCGAGAAAGTCAACGAACAAGACAGCGAGGGTCATGTCACGATTGCTTGCATAAATAGCCCAAAGAGCGTCACCATTAGCGGCAGTGCCAAAGCAATTGACCTGCTCTCATCTCTCCTGGACTCGGATGGAATCTTTGGCCGAAAGTTGAGGGTCGTCAATGCCTACCATTCTTCTCATATGGACTCAATTGCCGAGGAATACGCCAGGAGCATCGGAACGATTGAGCCAGGGACTCCTCTAGAAGCAGCATCAGTACCGAAGTTCTTTTCTTCGTACTTGGGAAGGCAAGCAACGACTCAAGACCTACTTGACCCGGCATACTGGGTTGGCAACTTGCTCTCACCGGTGGAATTCAGCAGTGGCTTGCAAGCTATGATGACCGACTCGGTGGATGATGCATCAACTTCAAAGAAAGCAGCAGTCGGTCTCCTCGTTGAGGTTGGCCCGCATTCAGTTCTCCAGTCTCCCATTCGTGACATTCTACAAATCACACCTGGGGTCAAGGACGTCACTTACACGTCTATGCTCATCAGAAATCGTCCAGCCGACGGCACGGCCCTCGAAGCGGCAGGTTATATGTTCTGCCGAGGTTATCAACTTGACATGTCTGCTGTGGTTTCCAGCACGGCTGGAAACGCTCATCTTAAAATGCTTGTCGACCTCCCCGCCTACCCATTCGACCATTCAACAGTTTACTGGAACGAAAGTCGACTGAGCAAGAACTATCGGTTCCGCAAGCATCCACGCCATGATCTCCTGGGTTCACCAGTTCCAGATTGGAATCCCTCAAATGCCATATGGGGGCATTTCATTCGAGCCAAAGAGAACCCATGGGTCAAAGACCACGTCATCACGGGCAGCACTCTTTATCCAGCTGCCGGAATGCTGGTAATGGCCATTGAAGCTTGTAAGCAGTTGGTTGATCCTGCTCTTAAGCTAGCTGGTTTCCGATTCAAGGATGTCTCATTCCATGCTGCCCTCAATATCCCGGAAGATGCGGAGGGAATCGAAACCCGCTTCCATCTTCGCCCTCTCTGGGAGGGAACATCAAGTCAGTCGGCGACATGGAGTGAGTTCGAACTTTGGAGCTACCAAAACGACGAATGGCGGAATCATTGCCGTGGTTGGATTCAAGTCGACATCGACTCGAGCCATACCATTGTGGACGGTGGTTTGGAGCAGGTGAAGTTCGAGGAGACCTGCGTAAAGGTCGTGAAAGATTCCGACAATACTTGTCTTGACCCTCTCACTCATGACCAAGTGTACGAGGCTTTTGATTTGGCCGGCCTGAGCTATGGCCCTTCTTTCCGAAACCTGTCAGATGTCAGTGTTGGGCCGTCTACCCTGGCAGCAATGACTCTTACATCACCGGATCTGGTATCTATCATGCCATACGGTTTTACTCACCCCCACGTTATCCATCCTACAAGCCTCGACAGTGCCATATCGGGCGCCTTTATCGCACTGCATCGGGGTGGCGCGGAGGGCGACATGCAAGCCGCTGTGCCAACATCGATCAAAGAGATGTGGATTGCTTCCAGTCAGAATGAAACCACTCCGCTACAATCGATGCGACTATCTGCTGGTACCATTGACAAAGGAGCCAGAAAGTTTGAGGCGGAGTTGATCGGAGTTGATCCCCAATCCCGAAAGCCTCTTCTCACGGTCAAGGGGCTGGTATGCACCTCCATCGCCCACGGCGAAACGACCTCATCCGATACCAACACATGCTACAACGTCGACTGGAGACCAGATGCTACCCTTTTGAAGCAAGAACATGCTTTGCGGGGACTCAATATCTCGGAATCGCTTCTCGATCCCAACGAGTCTGCCATCTGTTCCGACACACATGCTCTCGTTTATGCATACCTAAAGCGTTATTTAGAGTCGTATAGTGCTGAAAGCGTTGATTCGACGAAGTCTCATTATCAGAAGTACTTGACTTGGGCTCAACGCTTCATTGCCAACCGTGAGGGGCGCACATTCAACCGCGAGGAGCTCGATTACTCCGACGAGGCTATCGCCGCTCTGGAGACTAAACTGGACAACTCAAGTGCTGGAGGACGGTTGATGGTTGGCGTTGGACGGGTACTGCCCGACATTCTCTCCGGCGCACGGGATCCGCTCCAAGTCCTCTTCACTGACCAGCTTGCTGAGAACATCTACCACCGGCCCTACAGCTCTGCCATCATCGGAAACTACATGCGCACACTGGCACACAAGAACCCGCACATGCAAATCCTTGAGGTTGGAGCTGGAACGGGAGCAACTACTGGTCCGGTTCTTGAAGCACTCACTCGAGACGGGAAGCCGCTTTTTGGGAGATATGATTTCACGGATGTTTCACCTGCCTTCCTTGCCAAAGCCGAGCAGAACTTCCAGAGCACTGCAAATAAGATGGGATTCGCCACGCTCAATATCGAGCAAGATCCCCTGGTTCAGGACTTTGCGCAAGAGCAGTACGATGTCATCATTGCTTCCAACGTCATTCACGCCACCAGAAGCATCCATGAGACGTTGCGCAACATACGCCTTCTTCTGAAGCCCGGTGGGAAATTTATACTCTTTGAGGTCACCAACTTGGATACGTATGGCAACTTCTCGTTCGGATTGCTTCCAGGCTGGTGGCTTAGTACGGAAGAGTATCGCAAAGATGGCCCACTCCTGACAGTTGAAGGCTGGGACTCGCATCTCAAAGACAGCGGCTTCGGTGGTATCGACCTCTGTTTCGACGACGGTCTCGCGCCCGCAGAATTCAACGTCATGATTGGCACCGCCAAGCCTGCAGAGACTGAGCATTCTGAAGACGACTCAGTTAGCATCATCGTTGACGATCGATGTGCGTTACAGCAGCATCTTGCGAGCCGACTTCAAACTGCTTTGTTATCTTGCGGTTCCAAAGTTTCCGTTGAAATCGTCAAGTTGGTGGATTTGAGCACAGCCAGTCTAGAGCGAAAGACGTGCATCTTCCTTCCGGAGCTCTTTGAGTCTGTTCTTGCTAAACCCAACGAAAAGGTTTTCGGCGGAATCAAGAACATGTGCGGATCGGCTCATGCTATCTTGTGGGTTGTTCAAGGAGGGGGTGTTGCCCCAACCAACCCCACGGCCGATATGGTACTTGGGTTTGCGCGAACCATGAGAATGGAGAATGCAGCTCGATTTCTCACCTTGAGCCTTTCCAGCCTCCCTCCCTTGGAGGACTGCGGGCATGCCGCCGACACGATTCTGCAGTTCGTCAATGAGAAGCTTCTCGCTTCTGACACTTCCCCTCTTGTCGACAATGCTTTCTGCGAACACGATGGACTCCTCATGATTCCCCGACTCATCACTGGTTCCGGTTTGTTCGGTGGCAATGGCTCTAGGGCACTTTCTGGCCGCAACGCCGGGCCGGAGCCAACTGTCTTTGGAGCCAGTCCTGAACGAGCATTGATGTTAGAAGTTGCAACTCCTGGACTTCTTGACTCAATGCGCTTCGTTGACGATGATATCTACAGCCGTCCTCTGGGTGAAGGCGAGGTTGAGTTCCGTATCATGGCTGCTGGTCAAAACTTCCGGCATCTTCTGCATGCCTTGGGTCAACTCCCAAACAGCGCAAACGGTGCCGAAGCCGCCGGTGTTGTCACTCGGACGGGTCCAAACACCCCCTTCACTGTCGGTGATCGTGTTTTCGGCTGCCATCAGAGACTTTTCGGTACCTTTGCTCGAGGTCCTCACCACTGCTTGGCACCGATTCCATCTCAACTATCCTTCTGCGAAGCTGCGGCTATCCCGATCGTCTTCATGACGGCTTACATGGCCCTCTATGACTACGCGCGCATTCAAAGGGGGGAGACAGTGCTTATTCACTCGGCCGCTGGAGGTCTCGGTCAAGCATGTATTCAGCTGGCGCAGCTCGCGGGCGCCGAGGTCTTTGCAACTGTCGGCTCCCTCGATAAACGAGATCTTCTCGTCAAGACCTATGGTATACCGTCTGATCACATCTTCTCGAGTCGCGACCTGAGCTTTGCCCGTGGTGTCATGCGTATGACTGGCGGAAAGGGAGTTGACGTTGCTGTCAACTCACTATCTGGGGCCGCGTTGCGTGCCACTTGGGAGTGTCTGACATCTTTCGGCCGTTTCGCCGAGTGCGGCAAAAAGGATGTTCTGGCTGCAGCAACGCTTCCGATGCACCAGTTCCTCAGAAACGTTAGCTTCCGTTTGATCGATCTTGAGATGCTGGTCATGGAGAAGAAGGAGCAAGCTGGACGCTTGATGAGAGATGTGATGCAGCTCGTTGCTGAAGGTTCTATCAAGAGCATCCAGCCACTTCATGTCTTCCCATACTCTCAAGTCCAGGAGTCTTACAAGTTCATGCAGTCCGGAAAGCATTTCGGAAAGATTGTCCTCGAATCACGACCTGACGACGTGGTGATGGTAAGCAAATTCCTTATCTTTGGCAAAGTAATCATCTCGTCAAGGCAAGTTAAGCTGACTTCAACCAGGCTACACCGTCACAGAAAGCATCATGGACATTCAGTCCAAATGCCACCTACGTAATCTCCGGCGGATTGGGAGGTATTGGACGCGGAATCGCAAGGTGGATGACCAAGCGTGGAGCTCGAAACTTGGTCCTTCTTTCTCGAACGGGTCCTACGCGAAAGTCAGCTCAAGCGCTAATGACTGAGCTGAAGTTAAAAGGCGTCACGGTTTTCTGTCCAGTAGCGGACGTTACAGACGCAGCAGCGCTCAGAAAGGCGCTTGATGATGTCTCAGCAAAAATGCCTCCAGTCAAGGGTTGCATACAGGCTGCCATGGTGCTCAAGGTACGGATATCCTAGATCTTACTACTTCTTTCCAGATCCTTATCTTGGACTAGGCTACCCTATTCGCGAATATGTCGGTTAAGGACTACATGACTTGCGTTGATCCAAAGCTGCGAGGCTCGTTGAACTTGCAAGAGATGCTGCCATCAACCATGGACTTCTTCGTCCTTCTTTCATCTTTCGCAGGTCTCATCGGTGAACCGGGCGAAGCCAATTATGCTGCTGGAAATACTTATCAAGACTCTCTGGCTCGCCATCTAGTTTCCAAGGGCCAGAAAGCTGTTGCGATCGACCTTGGCATGATGGGTTCAATTGGCTACGTTGCTGAAAGTCTTGACAGAGCAGCGCAGCTGGAGCACATTGGTCTCGACGCCATGAGACCCCATGAGCTATACAACATCCTCGACGAAATCTGTGATCCTAGCCTTCCGCTACCCTCTACTCTGGAGTCTCAAGCAGTCTTCGGTGTTCCGAAATTCCAGGATCCTCGATCGCTGAATGGCAGGACACCTCTATGGAAGCGAGACCCCATTTTCATACACCTTCGACCGTCAGATGACAACTCTGAGCAAGCTAATGGCGATCTTGGGGATGAGACCCTGAGCTGCCGGCGTCTCCTCAGCCCTGCCGAATCAACTGAGGCAGCAGTCGAGGTTGTCATCCAGGGGCTTGCTCAAAAGATCTGGAACATACTCAAAGCAGATGTACAAGTTGATCTTTCTGCTCCACTGCATTCGTATGGCGTTGATTCTCTTGTTGCGATCGAGTTGCGGTCATGGATTGTCAACGAGATGGGTGCGGAGATGACCATCTTTGAGCTGATGGGCAGTGGCGGGCTGGATGTTCTGGCGCCTCTGATTGTTAAGAGAAGTGTTTTCGTGTCGGTGAAGGGTTGATCAATCGAGCTGCTGTTCTAGACGCTGTTCATCTTCGGAAGTTCTTATATGAAGTACAACGGTTTGAACATTGACTCTATCCGTTATTCAAATGAACCGTGGCAAGCCTTCCACAATTTTGGAAATTCGCCTTCAATCACCTAGATCACCTATTCACAAATACGATGCAATATTTTTATATTTGTATCTAAGATATCACGTCTAAAATTGCTATTGTGATTTTCTGCACGAAGTCCGACTTTACTGGCACACGATGGTCACCCTCCCACTCAAGCACAGAAGCCGACTTATCGGAGCAGTAGCCACTCAGAAGCTTCCTCCCCAAGGGCAATCCAGGATCGAGCAGTCCATGAACGTGTATTGTGGGTATTGTCAACAGCCTCTTCGCCTTGTCTTCTTCGAACCTGAATCCTTCAGAAAATAGACCAAGAATCTGGTCAGCGTTCTGCATGCCCTCCCCTTCCCCTTCCTCACTTAGTGCTACTAGCGGTGCAATGCCGTGGAGTAGCAGAGCAAATTTCCACCCCTTGTAGCATCTCTTTGACTCGTTCGGGTGCGGCGGCTCAGTCGGGTGAGCTCGTAGCTGTTGTTCGAAGAGCAAGCTTGCGCATAGCTTCGCGCCTTGGCTAAATCCGAGAAGGCCGACCCAAGAGCCTGTAGCACCCTTCTCATCATCGTCCTCCATGGCCTGATGTAAACTGTTTTCAATGGCTGCGATCACCCCTTTCTTGTCCGTCGCAATGTTTTCCGCACCAGCCCACGGAAGCCATGTTCGAAACGGCCCGCAGTCCTTGTAAAGTGGGAGCACGTTGGGACCGGCATCGCTAATGAATGGCGCGTTCGTGAAGACAAAGCGGAATTGCGGACCAAGTTGTCTTAATAGAGACCGAGCTTGAGATATTGGTTCCGCCTCCATGAAGGCAAAGAATTCGAGGTAGGTGTAGACTTGAGTCGATCATAGCGACAAGGGAAAGAGGACCCGGGGTGGTGATTGTGAGCAATGGAAGAGCGCATGCATTCTCACTACGATTCTTTGGAATTGACTTTCTGGCTCCGAAAGCGCTAGCTTGCCCAAATAGGTATAGATAGGCGACTGACCAAGCTGGGTCTTTTGCGACTTCCTCATCCTTACCTCCATGCCATGGAAAGTTACACTTGTGGGTAGTTGGGACGGACAGAAGTGGTTTGACCTTATCCTTGGAGACCGTACCTGAGCCCGGACATTGATGCTTTCGGCGTCCAGGGTCTCTTGACCTCCAAAACAACCGGAGGTTTTTGAAATGTCACCGGCGCATGGTCGGGGGGTTCTCCACATGCAAGGGCCCAGACAACTGCCGCCGGATTCAAGGAATCTGTCTGCTCTTGCAAATCACCAATCAGACGCTTCGTCATCCCAACGGGATCATGGTCCGTAGAACCATGTGGTGGCAGTGAGACGCTATGAGATGAACACCGTCGTCGGGATTTGCCCTGGGTTGTGGTAGATCGTTCTTTAGCAGCGAGTACTGATTCAATCAGGCACATGGTGTGATGTAGGGAGGGGAATGCGCAAAGACAATAGCTTCAGAATGATGGCCTCTGGGGTTTGGAGTTCTCTTTGTGCTCAACATCTACGCAGCCACTGCTCTGGTCTTTTCTTGGAAGATTTTCACCAAGTCCTTGCCATACTTCGCTCTCCCAAAGTCCAAAACGTGCTGACCAAATGTCTTTTCCGGTTCCTTTTCACCTTCCCATTGGGGAATTCCAGCTGCTTCAAGCACCTTTAACACCGTGTCGTCCTCTGGCCTCACGAAGTATGCCACACTATAACGTACAAAATCTCCTTGTTCTCCGGGAGCCGGAAGGACGCGATGTTTTCCTGAATTCAGGACGCCGTTGCTGAACTTGGTCATCGCATCGCCCAGGTTCACTATTGCGTGACCAGGAATGGGCTCGACGTAAGTCCAGCGGCCCTTTTGTGACAGCCGCGAAGCGCTCCAGAACTTGCTGCCGTCTGGGTGCTCTGGCTCCCACATTTGAAGGCCTCCCAGCCAATTGAATAAAATGGTGATGCTGCCGAGATCTGTGTGTGAAGTCGTAGCGATCTGGCTTTCGATGTCTCGCGTCTTGTCTAGAGGTGGACTTCGTGTTAGTCGTAACTGAGATCCAGACTGCTGGTCGATTCGATGTCGATTCTTGACTTCCTCTTCGACAAGTCCGAGTTTGGTTCCAACCAGCGTCAGTAGAAATACGCCGGTTTCGTGGGCTTTCGTGACGAAAGGCTTCAGTATCTCTTTATTTTCCACGATCGTGGATGGATTCTGGTTCGGGCTGGGCGCATCGTTGACGATGAAGTCTTTCGATATGCTCATAAACTCGACTGTATCTGGCGTTCCCTGTGCGTCGGTCTTCTGTGCCCCAGCGCTCTTGTAGCCATAAATGCTGCCATTATAAGCCTGGTGATGTTTTCTCTTCTCGTCCAGTGGAAGCTGAAAGGTTTCCTCGGCTAGTCGCGCCATCTGGAGAGCGCCCTTCTGAAGAATTTCGCCTTCCGGGTGGTCGCATACGTTGAGATAGAAGAATCCATGCTTCTGACACGCGACAAAGAGCCTGTTCGACTCTTCATCGTCATTTTCTAGAAGCTTCCGCAGGGAAATCTTCTCGATGGGAGCTGTAGGTAGGTCTGTCGGGAATGGCGGGTAGCTTTCGGGGCTGAAGCGAACACTGTTACTGGCGTTTGAGCTGGCCATCTTTGCAACCCTAAGTGCTGAAAACTTGGCTGAGAGCGACTGAAGGTTGCTGATTAGCAGTTAACGTCTGTAAAAAGTTCCAGCTCTGAGATAAGATCACTCTAAACCGTCCACGTGTGCCACGCGACGATGCCCCTGAACGCAAAGCTTCCCATGCTCGTTCGATCACTGACCCTGAAATGATGTCATGTAGCACTTCCGTGAACACAGTGGGTCATTTAAAGTTCACGAAACCTCCTACAACCCAAATGGATGGCCCTTTACTCTTTCCCTACTGTGTACACTGTGCAGCAACGTGCCTATCTGGCTCGGCCTAAGAAAGGACTAAAAGACTGAATGAACTTCAGTTCATCATGTCATTAGCCAAACCTGTTTCTCCATGTTCACTTGGTTACGATGATCAGATAGGATAGACAAGTTATGCGTGGAGTCTTTGAGAACTGAGTGAAACCGCTGCAGCCAAAGATTCCTTGGACTCAGGTCATAGCTAGT
The DNA here is from genome assembly GCF_011800055.1 of Colletotrichum gloeosporioides. Lineage (NCBI taxonomy): Eukaryota > Fungi > Ascomycota > Sordariomycetes > Glomerellales > Glomerellaceae > Colletotrichum > Colletotrichum gloeosporioides. Next base: position 281,081 of record NW_025544678.1, read on the forward strand.
TTGGAGACGATCTCCTTGGCTACAGTATCCTTCTCAATCTTCAGTTCCTCAGCAAGAGCCTGAGCATTTGCCCTCCTGTCACTTCCTTCCTTACCCCTCATCTTCGTAAGGATATCTCTGAATTCTTGTTCAACGATTTCGGGCGTTCCAACAATGTCGGATCCTCCTCTTCTGGGTTTGCCTTTAGCACTGCCAGTACGGATCTTTGTCACGTCAGTCTTCAATGTATGACTTTTGTCCCACAGCTCAGAATACGTACCTGCATCACTTCAAACGCGACCGGGTTCTTTCTCGTGGAAACAACCGCCGTGTTGATGGCGTTGTCTCCCGGAGCAAGAGGCCAGCCAATGAGCGGGATACCCTGAACGAGGCTTTCCACTGTTGAGTTGAATCCCCCATGTGCAAATAACCACCCAATCGAGGGATGTTGAAGAAGTGCCTGTTGGTCCACCCATCTGTTGCATACATGGCCAACACCGCTGTCGTCAATTCGGCTGATTTCTGATGGATCAATCGCTTTTCCTGCAAACATCCCCCCGAGAACCAGTACGAAGGGGTCCTTGGACTCGATTAGAGCTGAGACCAAGGCCTGGAAATTTGCTTTGTTTGTAGGAAATACGAGAGACCTATGGCAAGCGCCGAAAGTCAGCATGGGTTATCCCGAGCATTGTAGAAGGAAGTTGAAGCTTACCCGAATGAGATCAGAACAACTTCTCCCTTTCCGTGACTGTCGAGAAAAGCACGCAGACTCTCGTCCTTCACCACCAACTCGTTCTTAGACCAACCCCTGGGTGCAACCTGGACACCGACGGAATGTACGTTCGTGTAAGTCTGGCAGGCAGCAATGGTCTCGCCCTCTAAAGCCATGGAAGAGGCACACACCACGCCATCAGTTGCTTTTGCCAGACTAACAGTCTCTCTGAGCATCGATGATACGCCTGCAATGTGTTAATCAGGATGGCCCCCAAGCAAAGTAGGTCCGAGGTAGGGACCTTACCTGCTTGCAGCGGAACCTCGCCGAATTCACGCTCATAGTCGTACATATCCTGAATTCCAGGAATTGAGATAACCGTACCGTTAAACTCATCAAACCCATTCTTCGCTATGCACACCTAATCAGCGATGATTAGTAAGTGCCTGTCATACTTGGACAAGTCCGCAGGCGCAGCAGCTTGTGAGAGACGTATTTCTCCTACCTTGTCGATGATCTCACTGCGCTCTCTACCTTTTCGCAATGTCTCATCGGAGACATACTTATCGACAATGTTTTCCCAGTCGCTAAATCCACCTTTACCTGACGGCGCAAGGAACGAGTACAGACGTGCGGCACTACCTGCCCAGTACATATATACCTTGCAATCAGGTCCGACAAGGTTTCTAACCTGTGGTAGAGTATGGAGTGATCCATTCTGGTCCAGCATGAGGGCCGTGGGCTTTGGCCAGGCTTGTGTACCATCACAGGCTTCTTGCAGGGTCTCTATCCAGCATTTGGATAGTTGAGCAATGCCCTCGGCAATGGTGTTCTTCCCCACATTTTTGGAGATGCTATGTTGGAAGGTCAGCCCGGACGTTTTTGAGAAACTAAGAAGATTGAATGCTTACTCAGGGTCACCGAAGGTCAAGAGACGGAATCGATCTTTGGGGAACTCGGGGAATCTACGGGTGTCTACCTCAGATACTCATGTTTAGTGAAGCTCCCGTGTCGCCTGAGTTTCAAAGGCATTTTGGAAACTTTGCATACCAACGAGGCTATGTGTTACATAAGTAACAACTAGAGCCGGGTTTTCCTCAAGCATCTTGATAATGAGAGCGTTGGCACTGGTGATGTGACCCCATACGGGGAACACATACCATGCATGGTGCTGTTGGTATACCATTATGGGAGTTGATTAAATTCGATCTGAGCAGAAATTGGTGGCTGATGATGGTGAAGGAACTCGAAGAAAGACGTATGTGGTGCCTAGCCCCTGCGCTGGGTAGACTCTAGGATCGTTGGCGATGCCTGCTGCCACACTCACAAAGTCAACTGTCACACAAAATCAACTGTGCCGAAATGGCGTGTTTCTGACCAATTATTCATCAAATTGATTCCCTTTGCAATACTGTCACCCATCTCGAAAGTACCTTGCCGCTCCTGGTTGGCAACCGACACTGTGAAAACTTCCGAAATCTCCGGTGCACCATCAAAACCTCCGAAATAATTCTGGTTCCGTCAAGCGCACGCGTTTCCCATGTTTTCCACTTCTCTCACGAACCCACTTGGCTCCCAATATACTTTTCAGGGCTCCAGGTATGCTAGGACGACCCTCAGTCTGATCGATGAATTCGATGTCGAGGCTGGCGAACAGGTGGGCTATGGGATGATAGTCCCATCCTAGGTTCGAGGCGAGTCAATACCGAAGCCGGGAAGTTTGCTTAGGTTTGGCATCCGAGCAGGCAGACGAGTATTTTGCGCATGCGAAAGACTTGTAATTAATGAGCCTTCTTCAAGGATCGTTGCTCGTGAAGGAATGCGTGTCGAAGAATAAGCTTTGAGGCGGTAAGACGGCAGTCGGACACATACACCGACGAGTTGGAGGCAATCGAGGTTCAGGCCAGGGAATGAATGCCAACCATACCTTTCTACACCGACTCATGTTCTTTACTAGCGTGCCGCCGGCGACCCGGGATGAGACGGGATGAGACGGGACAGCATAAGTCCGTAGGAGGGGTACCTAGTGTATGCAATAATCCCATCAACAACTCTGCAAACGGCCCAGTCTTTAGTAATTGCGCATAGAGGTCATTCTTGGTGAGATAGGCACATTATCTGTGTCCACTCGCCGAAATCAGCCCGCAAGCTCATGGGCACGGAACCTGAGTTGACACCTTTGTCCATTCCCAGACCTTCACGACGAAATGGAGGTGAAGCCGCTACGAGGTGTTGGTGAGATTTCACAAGCCCCCGGTGGATTGACCTCATTTTGACCACAGTTGCAGGAAACTTGGAGAAGTTCCTTATCCATCAACATCTCGTCAAGTTCTACAACAACGTGCAAGTGGCTTGCACATACACCCTCTGCAACACGACACCTGCACTCGTCGATAGTGACATTAGGGGGTTGATTTTCACCGCCTTAGGAAAGACGGTAGAGCGGCATCCTATTCTTGGCGTTGCCTTGACAGATGAAGACAGTCCTCAGCCGTCATTCAAAAGACTCGATCAAATCGATCTCCGAGAGATCGTCCACTTCGTCGAGGCAGATCCTGCTGATCTCTCGGCCGTTGACGCCAGGATTCAAGACGAACATCAGAAGCCATTTCACAGGACTCAGGACCTTCCTTTATGGCGCTGCGAAGTGATCAAGTCGTCTGATTCGAAAGATGTAACCACTTTTGCCCTCTCCTTTTCATTCCACCACGTCGTTGGGGATGGGCTGTCGGGGGCAGCATTCCACCGCACGTTCCGTAACGCGCTGAATGGCCTCATAGAGTCAGAGAAAACAAGCCCCAGCACCTCCTCTAAACCTGAGATTGTTCAGGTGCCAAAGCTTGATTTGATCCCTCACTTGGAGGAGACTATGGATCTTCCCCTCACTGCCTTCTTCATGTTGACCAAGGCATTCAAAACATATTTGTATTCGTCTACGGATACTCTGGAATGGTCGGGGCCTCCTATTCAAGTTGCACTCCCTCCGGTGAGCAACACTCGAACTTTCTACTTACCACGCAGCGTGGTAAAAGACTTGCGGAATGGCTGTAGGAAGCATCAAACGACCATAACCGCTCTTTTGACAGTCCTTGTGGCACGAATTCTCGGTGTCTTATACCCAACTCATTCTCGCTTCATCGCCTCAGTACCATTTTCGCTGAGGAAGTTCTCGAAGCATTCACCAGACGACATGGGTTGCTTTACAGCGATCGCGGAGCCTTGTTTTTCTGCCGATAAAAGCTTGCCGTGGGGTTACATCTCATGCCGGTCAAGTACTGCATATGCGGCAGAGACTGCCTCGGCAGATGACAACAAGATCTGGAAGGCCGCCAGCGAGTGCAAAGATTTCATTCACCAAAGGAGCTCCTCGTCGGAGAACCTCTCTGTTGGTCTAACCAAGTTCGTGAGCGACTACCGACAGCACTTCCTGGGCATGTTGGGTGGAAGGAGACGGCACGCCTTCAATGTGACGAACATCGGTGTCGTGGACGGTGGGATATCATCAGTGGCTGGCCTAGAGGAGCATAAAGTAGCATTTGATCGTGTCGTGTTTTCAGCGGGAGCCTCAAAGAGTGGCTCGCCATTTACAGTTTGTCTTGCTTCTGCTAAGGACGGCTACATGTCTATTACTGTAAACTGGGAGAAAGGGGTCGTAGAGGACTCGTCTGCAGGCGAGCTTTCAGTATCCTTGGAAAAGGAGCTGAACAGATTGGCCGAGGCCGAGAGAGATATGTAGAACAAGTTTTCACGGCCATAAGCATCATCCGTTGACATCAGTTTGCTCGCTTTCGCTTGATGATATCTCGCGGAATCTGCCTTTCTGGATAACTCGATCTATCGGCGATTCGACCGTAATACGATGTCCTCGGTAGAAGGCATCGAACTTGTGAATGGCGGTGCAGTCAGCACCACGACTCAGGTCACCACGCGCTTCCAGGGATGAAAAGTCGCCTGATGCCGGTTTTGTTACGTGCTCTTGACAGCCACGCAAAGCTTGAAATATGGGCTATCCCAGTCTACTTTTCAGCTAACAGGGGCATTTTCACTTAGACAGATCCGACCTCCGCTTTCCCCGGTCCGGTAGGGAGGTACTCACTTCCCGCAGTGGGAATCCTAATACTGCTTCTCCTCGACGCGGTCTACCAATCTAAGGGTCGACTTGAACCCAGCCCACGGCAAGGAAGCAGCAACATGAAGCCAATCACAGATGTTGAGATGTCCGCTGCTGCTTCGGAGAGCAGCCAGTCCAACAACAACGAAGTGGAACCGGTGACCCCTAGAGAGCCCGGCCAATGGCGGAGGCGTTTGAACCCGTTGAAGTCCCGCGTGGTTCCGCAGATACCCGGCCAACGAGAACAGCCATCACGAGAATGGTCTGCGGGCCTACTGAGCAAGATAGTATTCAGTTGGCTAACGCCTCTTATTCATGTAAGCCTGACACAAACCAGAATGAGACCATGCGAGTAACACGGTAATACAGCTTGGCTACCAACGGCCTTTGGAAATAAACGATATGTGGTTGGTGAACCCTGGCCGAGCTGTTCCAGGACTCGAAGAGAGATTCGAGGGCGAGTTCAACCGGCGCGTGGCGAATGAAGCTCCACGTCCTCTTCTCAGTGCACTCTTCACCACATTCAAGCGCAAATTCCTTCTCGGCGGTATCCTACAACTTATCGCTACCATAGCTCAGGCCATAACTCCATTCTTCCTGAGGTACATCATCGCGTTTGCCACAGATGCTTTCAACGCTCAACGAGATGGGAAACAAGGGCCCTCCGTTGGTTACGGCATCGGATTGGTCATTGTCATGACGGCTTTACAAGGCATCATGGGAGTCTGCACCAACCACTTCCTTTATGCGGGACTCTCAGTCGGCGGGGAGGCCCGCGCCATCCTCATGTCGAGGATCTTCGCCAAGTCGCTCCGGCTATCGGGTCGGGCCAAAGCCGGAGGCCCAAATTCTGAAGCCACCACAGGTGCAGAAAGCGAAGATGAGAAGAAGAAGCAACCAGAAGACGAGGGATGGAGCAACGGACGAATCATCAACTTGGTCTCGACCGACGCATCCCGGATCGACCAGGCGTCCAGCTTCTTCCATCTCGCCTGGTCGGCGCCGCTGTCCATCATCATTACGATCGTTCTCTTGCTCATCAACCTGGGGTACTCCGCGTTGCCCGGTCTTGGAGTCTTGTTCGTCTCCGCGCCCCTTTTCGGCATGGCGACCAAAGTCCTCTTTGCGAGACGTGGCGTCATTAATAAGCTCACGGATAGACGCGTGAGCATCATCTCAGAAGCCTTGCAGTCCATCCGGTTCATCAAGCTCTTCGGGTGGGAGCTGAGCTTCCTGCAACGGGTGGAGAAGGTGCGGAAAGACGAGGTGAAGGCGATCCAGGCTCTCTTGGCTCTCCGCGACGGTGTTCAATCAATTGGGATGGTGATACCGGTCTTTGCGTCCATGTTGGCTTTCATCACGTACTCGACGACCGGGAACCACCCGCTGACTCCAGCCCCAATATTTTCCTCGTTGGCACTCTTCAACCAAATGCGTTTCCCCTTAAGCATCTTTCCCGTGGCGGTCGGCCAAGTTATTGATGCGCTTGCCTCGGTGATAAGAGTTCAGGAGTTCCTACTGGCTGAGGAGGCAAGCGAAGACGCAATCCAGGATCATGGCAATGATAACGCCATAGTCATCAGGGACGCGACGTTTACCTGGGAACAAACGCGATCTCGGCGGTCAACTGACGGCTCAGTCATAGACGAGAAGCGAGTAGAAAGCCCCACCACATCAATGAGCCAAGACACCTTCCAGCTACCCGAGCTCAACCTCACCGTCGGCCGCTCAGAATTGGTCGCAGTCATCGGCAACGTGGGCTCAGGCAAAAGCTCTCTCTTGGCTGCCCTCGCAGGTGAGATGCGCAAGATGACAGGCACAGTCATGTTCGGAGCTTCCAGAGCGTTTTGCCCCCAGAATGCCTGGATACAGAACGCCACCGTCAGAGAAAACATCATCTTCGGGAGGGATTTCGATCGTGTTCTATACGATAGAGTCACGCAAGCTTGCGCGCTGCTCCCGGATTTCAAAATGCTTCCAAACGGTGACGAGACCGAGATCGGTGAACGTGGAATCACGGTATCAGGGGGTCAAAAGCAGCGTATCAACATCGCGCGCGCCATCTACTTCAACGCAGACATCATCCTCATGGACGATCCTCTATCTGCTGTTGACGCCGAAGTCGGCCGTCATGTTATGGAAGAGGCCATTTGCGGGCTACTCGCAAACAAGTGCCGAATTCTGGCGACGCATTCTTTGCATGTGCTGCATAAATGCGACAGAATCATCTGGCTGGACGGAGGGAGAGTAAAGGCCGACGGGACCTATCACAACTTGATGGACCACAATGGCGAGTTCGCTGAGCTTATGACCTTTGCCGCTACCACCGACGACAAGTCAAAGAACGCCGATGACGAAGACCCCCCTGCCCGGAATGCGGACAAAGAGATTCACATGCAAACGCTGGAGAGGACGACAACTTCCAAATCCACTGCTTCTCAAATTGCTCTCATGCAAGCTGAGGAACGCGCCGTAGAGGCCGTTTCTTGGGATATTTATGTTGGATATCTCAGGGCAGCAGGCTCTCTCATGATCGCCCCTCTGGTCATCTTCTTGCTCACCGTCGCGCAAGTTGCGTATATCGCCACGGGACTATGGCTTTCATGGTGGACTGCCGGCCAATTCCCTCTCACTCTAAGCGGCTGGGTACGTCTCATACCGCTCCTGATGTCTTTTAATGGCTGACACTTTCATAGCTAGGTATATACGCAGGGCTCGGATTCGCCCAAGCGATATCCATCTTCGCCTTCTTCGTGTGCGTCTCCATCTTCGGAACCAAGGCGAGCCGGCACATGTTCCAAATGGCAATGAGCCGAGTCTTGCGAGCGCCAATGGCCTTCTTCGATACCACCCCTCTCGGAAGGATCACCAACCGCTTCTCCAAAGACGTTGACGTGATGGATAACAAATTGACCGACTCTCTTCGAATGTACCTAATGACTCTTGGGAACATCATCGCCGTCTTCGCGCTGATCATTGCATACTTCCACATCTTCGTAGCTGCCCTGGTACCCCTGGTTCTCATATACCTGTTCGCTACTTCATATTACAACAATTCAGCTCGAGAAATCAAGCGACACGAGGCTATCCAACGGTCCAACGTGTTAGCCAAAGTCAGCGAGGCCATCTACGGCCATTCGACGATTCGCGCCTACGGTGTGCAGGGTCACTTTGTCAACACAATCCGGCGGGCCATTGACGACTTCGACGGGGCGTACTTCCTGACCTTTGCCAACCAATGCTGGCTCGGTCTTCGGCTAGATGCAATCGGTCTGATCTTGATCTTTGTAATCGGTCTTCTCATCGTGACATCTCGCTTCAGCGTTCATCCCAGCATCGGCGGTCTAGTTCTATCATATATGCTCTCGATTATCAATATCTGCAGCTTCGCGGTGCGACAGATGGCGGAGGTCCAGAACGACATGAACAGCACGGAGAGACTACACTACTACGGGCACCGTCTTAAGGAAGAGCCCCCGGCGCATCTCGGGCAGTTGCCAACTGACTGGCCGCATGCCGGAGGAATAGTCTTCCACAATGTCCAACTTCGTTATCGCCCTCGGCTACCACTGGTCCTGAAGGGTGTCAGCATGCAGGTGAAAGGTGGTGAAAGAATCGGCATCATCGGGCGCACGGGGTCTGGCAAATCAACCATAATTCAAGCGCTGTTCCGGATCGTCGACCTGGCAAGCGGCTCGATTTCGATAGACGGCGTTGACATCAGCCAGATCGGCCTTGCGGATCTTCGGGCCCAGCTCGCCATCATCCCGCAGGACCCGACTCTCTTCCAGGGCACCGTCAGGTCCAATCTGGACCCGTTTGACGAACACAGCGACCTGGACCTGTGGTCGGCGCTGCGAAAGTCAGGCTTGGTGGACGAGACGGGCGCAAACGACATAACCCTCGACAGCCCCGTGGACGAGGAAGGTCTCAATTTCTCCCTGGGCCAGCGGCAGCTTATGGCTTTGGCCCGGGCGCTCGTCAAGGACTCCAAGATCATCGTGTGCGATGAGGCGACGAGCTCGGTAGACTTCGCCACGGACGAGAAGGTGCAGCAAACCCTGGGCAACCTGAAGGGGAAGACTTTCCTCTGCATCGCGCACCGGCTGAGAACAATTATCGGTTACGACAGGATTTGCGTCATGGATCAGGGCCATGTGGCTGAGCTGGACTCTCCCATCAACCTGTACGATCAAGGGGGCATTTTCAGGGATATGTGTGAGAAGAGCGGGATTGGCAGAGGCGACATCCTCAATCGGGTGTAAGGTGCTGGAATTGCTTTTTCAACAACTTCTATGAATATATTCTTGATCTGCCGAGTAAATGCGAAGTCGTTTCTATGAGAGATTACTACAACCTACCTGGCAAACTTATGAGACCTGTGCACAAGTCCGCCAAAGGAAACCCCATGAAGTCCGCTAGACCCCACAAACTCCGCAAACTTGCTCATCCTGAGAACGACGCCTTCGTGAGCGATCGTATTCGTGTTCAAGCGGAATCATTTGCGGCAGCAATTGAGGGCGCTTTTGCCGAATCGCAACATCCAAGTTATAGATTCAGGATTCTGACAAACTTGTCTGAATGGACCGGACGAAGGCCGGGCGGGTTGCTCTTCCAGAGACACCGAGTTAAGATACAAAGCAAATAGACAGTAATGAAAATACTCATCAATCTCAACTCTGAATTACTCTCAGACAACGTTGAAAGATACTTTAGACACAATGGCGAAGACTTCAGTTGCAGTCGTTGGTGCGACAGGCGAGACCGGGCACTTCATCATCGACGCCCTCCTCGAATCCGATGCCTTCGTAAGTCTTGCCCAACCAACTCCTTCGCTTATTGTAAGAAGAATGCTCACGGTCCTCAGGAAATCACCGCCATCGCCCGTCCCTCCTCGGCGACCAACCAAAAGTACACCAACCTCCGTTCCCGCGGGGTCAAGGTCATCCCCGTAGAACTCACCGGCTCTGAAGATGCGCTCGTCGAAGCCCTCGCCAATATCGACGTCGTCATCTCGACAGTCTCCGTCGCCTCCTTCAAGGACCAGGTCCCACTCGCTAGAGCCGCCAAAAAGGCCGGCGTGAAGCGTTTCGTGCCCAGCGAGTTTGCGATGGTGATCCCGCCCAAGGGTGTCCACGACCTGCAGGACATGGTACGTCAATCCTCTTTTCTAAGGCCTGATTGCCGCTATCCCCAGGTCCAAATGCTGAGTTCCTCGAAGAAAACAGATGTCCTCAACGAGATCAAGCGCCTGCATCTCCCGTGGACCGTCATCAACGTGGGCTGGTGGTACGCCGGCTTCCTGCCCCGCCTCGCCTCCGGCCGGACAGACTACATACGTCCCGCGGCCCTTTTCCCCGAGCAAAACTTCGTCCCGGGCGACGGGGAAGCCGTCTGCTCCATGGTTGACGCGCGTGATGTCGGCCGCTACGTGGCGCGCATCATCCAGGATCCCAGAACGTTGAACAAGCAAGTCTTGGCGAGCAATTTTGCGCCAAAGCTGAACGAGCTGTACGGCTTGATGGAAAAGATCTCGGGCGAGAAGATTGAAAAGACCTATGTGAGCCAACACCCTTTTCAATACGCGTATACATCATGACTGATGTGTTTTCACAGCTATCCGCAAAAGATATCGAAGGCCAGATTCAGCAGAGCAGGGAGAAGATTGCGGCCGGCCAGACGGATTATATGACGCAGGTGGGATTGATGATGTCGCAGTATCAATACTCTGCGGGGATACGAGGCGACAACACGCCCGAGTACGCCGAATACTTGGGCTATCTGCTCACGACTGACTTGTACCCGGATTTCAAGCAGATCACGTACCAGGAGTTCTTCCAGGAGGTCCTCGACGGCAAGGCACGAGCAGCGTACAGCCAGTGAGCTCAGGGATACAGGTAGCATGTAATTAACTCCACATTGCAGTCAAAAGTGTTTGCAAGCCGTTCTGGCTTAAGCTATCTGCATACTGTTCTGTCCAGCCAAGGCTGACACGGGATATACTTAATCCAATAACACCGGCCTATGCCCCCATACCCTTCGCGTCGTCCCATCATACCTTCATATCCATCTCATATCCATCATATCGACATCTAGTCATAATACCAATTCATGATGCGCTCCTCTTGGGAGGTGGGAGAACCAGTTCATCCCGCCCCATAACCTCGATCGTCCGCTCCTTCCCCTTCCAAAGATACCTCACATGAAGCGCCTTTCGCCTCAGCGGCGCCGGATCCCAGAACCCCAACATCGACCCCTTCCTCACGCCAGCCGGGATCTTCAGCTTGCCGTCCTCAACCAACGCCGCGACCGCCAACGTCACGTCCGCAACCTCCTCCAGGGCCCAGTCCGCGCCTTCTTTAACTCCAAACTTGGCGCTCAGAATCACAAGCCCGCGTCGCTTCCGCTCGGCGTGCTGCCTGGCCTCCACGGGCCCAGCAAGCAGCGCCGCAATGTCATCCGCCGCAGCGCGCTTGCGATTGATGTACGCCTGCAGATCGATCTCCATCGGCGGCGAGCGCTTGCGCTTCGCGAGGAAGTGTCTGGCCGCGAACGCAACCAGGGGCACGGCGCTGGCGTAGAAGAAGACGGCGGGGCTGTACTCTGCGCGCGGCGAGAGGAGGAGCGGGATGCTCAGCCGCTGGCTGAGGCGCGACCAGTATAGCGACAGGTGCAGGCTGTGCAGGCTGACGCCGAACTCGAGGCCGAGCTTGGAGAAGCGGCCGACGTTCCAGAGGTTGCGGACGGCGAGGTAGCGGTCCAGGAGCGTGTTGGAGCAGAGTTCCACTTCGAGCCGCGTCGGCTTTGAGCCGGGGAGGGGCAGATCACGGCCGTAGCGGAGATACGCCGCCGCGGCGGTGGCCGTGAGAGACGTCGAGACGGTCCAGGAGGCGTCGTTATTGGTGCTGTTGTTTTCATAGTCCAGCCCGCGGATGCCGCACTCGCCCCGCGGGGAGTCTTCGTGGCCTGCCGAGGGCACCCGCTCGGGAGAGGTCGTGTATCCCACCTCGAAGCTCGCGGAGGTCTTCATGGGGAACTCGGTGAGCAGCTGGGTCTTGCTGACCTGCGAGAAGTCGGCGAGGAACTTGATCGTCTCGCCTGGCCACATGCTCCAGTCGCCGCTGTCGGCGAAGGCGTAGGCCGTCCCGGCGCCGAGCCAGCGGTGTACGCCGACCGCGATGCGGGGCGGCTCGCGGTACCACGGCCTCCCCGAGCGCAGGCTCCCTTCGAGGACGACTGGGTTCGTGCTATTTGGGAGATGGATGGGGTGGGATACCCGCGCTGTTAGTGATGATTCTGGGAGAGCCTCGCTCTCCACTTCAACCGTTGTCTTTGCTATGTGGTCTTCATCCGTTCGGTGGATGATATCCTGGTGGAACTTAAAGCTGATCATGGGACATGGTCGCTGCTCTGCCAGTTGGATAATACGCTTGCGAGGGATCGTCAGTGGCAGCAGAGGCTGATAACGATCTGCCAACAACGGTAGCGGAACTCGATAAATCTCTTCAACGATGCCGTACACAGACCCCGTCAGAGTCAGCTGCGGCGGAGGCAGATACACCATCGACTCCCTCGCCTGCTCAAGCCCCTTCTCCTCGTTGACCGCGATAGACGGCACATTTTTCGACACGATCGATCCGCAATGGCCAAAATTAAACGTCGATCTATCCAAAAGACGCCCCCAGGCCGGTAACCCCACGGTGACGGAGTGGCTCAACGTAAAGTCCAGCGGCGTCAGCGCGGAACTCTGCCTCACGGCCTTGGACACGTCGAACCGGATCCCCAGATCCGACGACGTCTGGACCACATCCGCCGCCCTCTGCCGCAGCTGCTCCTTCAGCGACAGGTCGTACGCATACCGGTAGTCCTCGTCGACGGGGAACTCGGGCACATCGTGCGTCAGATCGCGCAGCTGGCTCGCATCGTACAGCGCCCGCCGGTGCGGGTCGATCAGCGTCTCGAAGCCGCGCTGCACCTGGCTGAACCACGGCTGCGCGATCGCGTGCAGGTTCTCCGGCAGCCCGTCCTTGTGCAGATACAGCAGCAGGCGGTGGTAGGCCTTGCGCACCTGGTCCGGGGTGAGCGTCGGGTCCTTGGGCAGACACAGCAGGTCGTAGTAGTCCCCCTCGACGCCGTCGGCCTCCTGCTGCAGCGCCGCGAGATCGCCGACGGTGACGGTGCTGTCGTCGCCGCCGCCGACGTCGTCCATCATCTCGGAGGCGAGGGTCATGCGCTCGAGGTAGGAGGAGGCGTCGTCGTCGCCGAACTCGTACTCGCGGCGGGTGGCGGCGAACTGCTCGTTGAGGGAGAAGCGCGACGCCGTGGAGCGCAGGCTGAGGTTGCTGTGGTTCGCGGGCGGGTGGAGGTAGGTGTAGTCTTCTCCCCAGACGGCGGAGGATCGGGCGGAGGAGTTTCGCGAGGGCCCCGCGCCGCCGCGGGTTCGGAGGACCCGGAGGCTGCCGGGGCGGCTGGAGGAGTCAGCCATTCCTTTTTTGCGGTGTTTTTGGCGGGAATTATTACGGAGGCGGAGGGGGAATTGCGGCGGCAGCGGGGTTGGGCTGAGCGACAACGACAAGGACAAAGGAGAGTGACGAGAAGGTGGAAGAGGGGGGATCGAGAGGAAGATGGGCGCAAAGCGGTCGGAGGAGGAGGGCTGGTGATATTACTCACACTTCTCTCGGCCGACCCTCTTGTTTACATTGTCGGGGGACAACAGTTCGTTCGTTCGTGGCCGTGGCCGTCAAGCTGGGCGGAGATCAGGGGGGGGCAATTGGTGCTCATCACACGGCGCACAGGGGTCCATCCCGGAAACGGCGTCATGTTCTGCTGTCGTTTCTTGGGTCGCCCAACGTCGGTTTTGGGCGGTTCTTGAGGTTGTTCGTCCGGGTGGTGACAAGGGTATCCCCGAAATCATGCTTTGTTGGAAGCATCTTGTTGATCAGTGTCGAAGCAGATTACCTAATCGGCGCTGAAAGGGTGGCTTCAGGACCTGCTTGGTTGTCGAGATCTACTGGCAATGAACTGTTGATGAGCCCAAGGGCGAGATCTCTTTCAATTGAAATAGCGTGGTTATTTCTCCTTGAGTTTTCTTGAACCAGATGTTTACAGCAGTGATATGAGCATAGGTTCACTCACTGTTGTTGTAGTGAAGCGGACGCAATGCGACGGCCCCACTGCGCCGGCAAAAGAGCCGGAGGTTGGGCTTACTGCCGCCGCCCACTTCATAGGTACTTTCAGCCATCTTCAATAACTTGATCTCAATGAGATTCCCAGAAAATACTTGGGAAATATTTTCACACCCAATGAGATGCATGTTCCAGCAAATTTTCCAACTTCCACGTCTGCAAAAGGGAGACAAGATCAATGACCCCAGGTCAACATCCAATGTCTAACGCGTTAGCACCAACCCCTAGAAGTGTCCGTTCATCAGCCCTACGACCCTCACTCCCATTCCCAAAATCTCCCAACTAGAAGCCCCCACCAACAAGTTCGCCATGAACACACTACCACAATGTCAACTCTCTTCTTGACTCCGCGAGACCGCTACCCCTCCGACTCCAAAGCCCCGCAGGCCTGTGGCAGCTGCAAACGACAAAAGCGCAAATGCGACAAGGCGCTGCCGGCCTGCGGGCTGTGCACCCGCATGGAGCGCCGCTGCGACTACGTCGAGTCCGCCGGGGCAGCCCCGACGGCGGACGACTTTGCGGCCTTGCAGCAGAGACTCGCCGAGCTCGAGGGCCGCATCAACGAGAACGGCGGCGGCTCGTCCGGCGGTGCTGGTGGGGTGGCCAACGGCGCCGGGCCGAGTCCCGGGTCGGACCCCTCCGCCTCGGGACCGAGCATCAACAACGACTCGCCGGCATACTCCGCCGTTGAGCCGCTCTGGGAGCAACAGACGGCCTCTCAATTCCCTCCAGACGTATTTCTCGACATGCCAACATACGAATGGCTCAACCTGCCAGTCCCAAAACCATTCATCGAAGTCCCTGCCGTGCGTCCTTCTGTCCCCTGTGCCCCTGTCTCTCTAACACCATTGCAGGAAGTCCTTCAACACCTGGGCGACGGCACATCCGTCCAGTCCTCCATCGCAACATACTTCACCACAATCCACCCCTGGCTCCCCATCGTCTCCAAGAAGCGCATGAACATGGGCGTCGCCCTCAGCCAAGGCGGGCCCGACCTCGCCATGCTCTTCCTCGCCATGAAGCTCATGACGACTCACCCCGAGCCGGACAGCAACATGCCCGCCGCCCGGATACCGCTCTACCGCGCCGCCAAGCGCTTCATGTCACTCCTGGAGAACGGCGGCGCGACCTCGCTCATGGCCCTGCAGTCCATGCTGCTGATCGCCCACTTTGAGTACGCGCACGGGATATACCCCGCCGCGTGGATCACTGCCGGCTCGTGTGTGCGGTATGCCGACTTTCTCGGCCTGCCAACCTTTCAAGAAGGGAACCTGCTCCTCAGCTCACCGGTATGAGTCCCTTTTACACCATCAGGCTCCAGCAGAGCTAATGTCAACGTAGACGACCTGGACCGAGCTGGAAGAACGCAAGCGGACGTGGTGGGCAATTCTCATCCTCGACCGCTTCATCTGCATCGGCAACAAGAAGCGATACGTCTCGCCGGACCCCGCCGAGAACGAGACCCTCCCCGCCGACGACGAGGCCTGGGTAAACGTCCCCCTTCCCTTTCCCTCTGACCTGCTTCAACGTACTAATTGTCTACTCCCAGGACCAAGGCCGCGTCGACCGCGCAGTCCACCACACAATCTCCTCCCCGGCCCCCTCGCCGCCGACATCCCCCTTCCCAACCCTCTGCCGCTGCGCCCTCCTCACCGCAAAAGTCCTCACCCACGTCCGCAGCCGCGACCCCCCCATCTCCGACGCCGCATCCCTCTCCGAAGCCCTAACCACCGCCCTCGCCTCGCTGCCCTCAGACCTGCCCTACCTCGCGCCCCGCTGCGTCCTCCTCTCGAGCGCCATCCTCCTCTACGACTTCTACTGCTGCCCCGCCACCCCCAACGGCCGCATCCGCACCCCGGACGAGACGACGCAGCAGATCCGCGCCGTCGAGGGCATCCGCCGGCTGAGCGGCGACATCGCCGACCTGGCGCGCGAGCTGCTACTCCTCGCGACCTCGATCGAGGACGGGAAGAAGGGCGATAGTACGGACATTGGTGTGATTAGTCCGCTGGCGCTGGACGCGCTGTACGGCGCGGCGAATACCCTCGCGTGGCTTGTGCGCGAGGAGGGCTCCGCCGAGTGCGAGGAGGCCGTGGCCGTCATCAAGCAGTGTCTGGTGAAGCTCGGGGGTAGGTGGAAGTTGGCGGGGGAGTATTTGCGCATGTTGGAGGAGCAGGCGTTTGCGTACACGATGCAAGACCAGGGTCATTCGACGATACGTATCAGATGATGGGGTATCTGCTGGATTTAGGATCCATATAATGGTCCTCTGTTGGTGGTCTATAGACTCTTAATTCAAGACAGGCTTCCACCCGTTCCTCCTAACAAATCCAACAACTCCCTCGTCCTTCAAGACTTCACTCCCAAGCCGCCCCGTTACAACGCTCCTCTCAACCTCGACCCCTTTCACGTAAAAAGGATATCTCAACCTCCCCTCATCCTCCTCCTCCTCTTCATCATCCTTCCTCGCCCACTTGCCCCGTCTCTTCACAAACCCGCTCGCAGCCCGGTCAAGCGACAAGTACCACCTCCTCTGATACACACTCCCCACGCTATTCTCTGCCCCCTGATACGCGTTCGTCATCCTCACTCCCTCGTCCTCCAGCTCCCTCAATTCCCTCTCGACGCCAGTCAACCCCTTCTCCCCGTCTCCGTCTCCGCCCCCATGGTCCGGCACAACACCGGCCCCATCCTCATCCTCCCCTTCAGAACTGGTCTCAACCACCACCTTCCCTCTCCCCGGCCCACCCCTCCTCCGCCTCTTTCTCGCCGGCCGCCCAAGCAACCCCTCACTCCTCCTCCTCCCCTCAAAATCCTCCCCCTTGGTCAGCCTCAAATTCAACACATACCCCCTCGGAAGCCGCTGCCCATGCAACCTCACCAAGATCTTCCTCCTCCCAAACGCCCTCGCCAACTTCTCCTGCTCCGTCATCCCACCACTCTCCTCCTCTTCCTCCTCCCCCCCGCCAGACTCCGGATCCTCCCCCGGCCCCGGCCGCCCCCTCTCCAGCACCTCATACCTTCCACAGTCCCAAACCACCAAACTCCCCGTATGCCAGCTCCCCGTCTCGACCACATGGTTCCACAAACAATGCACCCGCGTCTCCGTCGCGTTTCTATTCAGCCGCCGCGAGTTCGCGTCGCCGGGCAGCCCGTACATCACCGCCCAGCTCACGCTGCTCGTCTCGTTGATCTGCAGCCGCAGGTCGTAGTGCGTCCCCGCGACCGGGTGGTCGTGCTGGTGCACCACGAAGTGCGCCCCCTTCGCGGAGCCCGCGTTGCTTTCGTACAGCGCCCGCTGCGCCGTTGCCGGGGGGAGGTGCGGCGTCGCGGCTGGGTAGGGGGTGAGCACGTGCGCGGCGAGGTGTGTGAAGAAATGCGAGGCCGGGTCCGGATGGGACGCGGCGCCGGATTCCAGGGCCGCGGAGAGCGATGGGCCAGATCGAGGAGATGGTGCTTCTGCGGGAGGGCTCCCCTGGTCGGCCTGCTCAGGTTTTGTGTTTGGGGACCGTGTCTGGGGCAACTCCAATGACCACTCTAGATTCTTCTTCTTTATGAATGGATTCGGGATGAGGTCCGGGCTATGAAGCCTCTTGACGGGGCTTTTGGCGGTGGCCATGAGGCTGAAATGACAGTGTTGGTGGTGATGTAAGAGAAGAATTGACCGAAAGCCCAGTCTTATGCTTCAGATGAGATGAGTCTCATTAAACGCTTCACTGAGTGCTCATGAGGATGCATTAGTGTGCACCAATTGTTTTAGCTTTCACTCATAGGTAGCTGCAATTGATTGGCTCTAAAGTGAGCTTAGTCACCCACCATTTACACTTCAGTACTGAGTAAATATTGGAATTGAAAAGGAAATCTATCGACGAGGCATTTCATTCCCTTATTAGACGAGAAACCTTGTGCTTCCGTCCTTGTTATACCCTAGCTACGCCATGCCATGCAAACAAATCCGTTCGCGAGTGTTGATTTCGCAATGCCCGTTACTTCTGCCTCAGCCGAGGCCTTCTTTGCTCCTCATCAAAGCTGGCATTGTTCGCCTTAATTTCATGTTCGCATCCAAGCAACGCTTTTCTCCATGATTCATTGTACATGTCGCGGTCAGACGCACTGAATATGTGAATGCCCATCAAGGCTTCTGCTCCACCAGTGTCGGCGCGATCCGTCTCTTCTTGGGCTCAGTGCCCTCTTCCTTGTCCCCTTCACTGGCCTCTCGCTTTGTCCCACTCGCAGGTGTCGCGCTGGACGCTGTTCCAGCTGCTGCCGAGCTGCTGGCTGGGACAGAAGCATTAGTCCGAGGGGTCTCGGGTGGTGTCGTAATGGGCACGCCAGTGACCTTGGTAGAGTTGGCCACAGCGATGCCTGGAACGCTGCCGACGATGAGGTTGGGGTTAGTCACCACCTGCGATGACTGAGTCGCTACAGATGAAGTAGAGTTCGATCGTGCAGGCGACTGGGGCCTCTGGCTGACGAAGCCGGCTGGAGGCGGCGACGGAGCAGTGAAGGAACTCGTTGAGTTACGATGATGATGGCCCGATCCATTGCGGTAGGGGGAGGGCGGGGCGAACACTGACGACGGGGTCGGAATGGGGGTGCCCTGGCTGGATGAGGTTGTCGCAGGTGTGGCACCCGGCACAGTAGGGTTTTTGGGTGTCGGCAGATCCCCTTGGTAAGCCTGTCCAAGTTCGCCTGGCGCGAATGAGAGCGTGGAGCAGAAGCCGTCCGAGGAGGATACTAGAAGCGTCAATCCATCGCTCGACCTACATAACTGTTAGCATATCATAGTATTAATTCATCATGCAAACTTACCATGCGAGATCAGTAAATGTAGCGCAGTGCAGGTTGCTGACGATGCAGATTGGGGTCTGCTGCTGAGAATCGTACAAGAGCACAGAGTCTTGGGTAGCAACGGCATAGATCATGCGGTACGGCAAGGCGAACGCTGCCTTAGGGCCGGGGGTGGAAGCGCCGGTCTCGGGCTTGCTCGTCGGCGTAGACGAGTCGGGAACTGAAGTCGGGGGCGGAGGTGGTTCCATCACGGAAGTGGCCGCTGCTGGCTTTGAGACTGGCTCTGGGAGCGCCGGGATAGGTTCCTCTGAGGACGACGTATCGATGGTGATGTGTTTGGTGACAGGCGGGGAGGTCCGCAGGGTGTAGAACACGGGCGAGCACTTGACCACGACTGAAGGCTTCTTGTGACCAGGCAAGTGAGCAATGGGCGCCTTGTTGATGCCACCTCTAGTATAGATGTACACCGTGTTGGTGACCTCGTATGTCGGCTTTGCATTGCCCTCTGAAGGATGTTGAGTCTGATATTGACCAGCTGGGGTGAGTAGGAGGCTTCCGTCAGGAGTGAAAGTCAGGCGCCTGAAGAAGGACGAAAGTGTCTCGTTGGCGTAGAGAAGCGCATTCTTCGTGCCGAGAGGGCCAAGGCCACCCGAGGGATGCGGCTTCGTGCTCGGTGAAGGCTCAATCGGCATCACAGCGGGCAGAGGCATAGACGGGGCCGGAGAGGGCGAGCGCCTCGACGAGAATGACGAGCGTCTGCTATGGCTAATCACGCTCGGCGGGTTCATCGGGAGAGCTATCGAGGTCGGGGTTCCAGGAGCGGAAGGGACGGGGGAGCCCACAGCCGCCTCGACGGAGAGGTAGGATCTACCAAAGTCTGGAGGTGCAGGGCTGCTAGAGGATATGCGCCTGGGCGGCAGATCGCTCTTGTTATGGCTCGCAATCTTAGAAGGCTTGTCGTCGTGAGAACCACTCAGGGTGTGCTGGCCGTCTTTCGTCTTCAGGGAGTAGATGTGAACGGATCGGTCGGACGATTGGGTCGCAATGTACTCGTTGAGAGGATCCCACGCGACGCCCTGGACGTAATGGCTATGCTCTGCGATCTGACGAACGAGGGTACCTGCTTGGGTCAGCAACCGTATGCGCAAGGGTATTAGTGTAAGAAATTGAGGCATACCGCTAGTGGCATTGTAGATGCGAGCAATGTTGTCCATGCTTCCGATTATGAAGAATTGACTGTCGGGCGACCAGGCGAGGTCGTATATCTCGGATCCGCTAGATCGACACATGTGCTTCGTGCGCCACGTTTCCTTGTCTTCGAGACCCTCGTTGCCAAAGGCAGGGCCACTGTGCTCGGACTGGACCCAGAGGATCACATTCCCGTCGTCGCCAGCAGAGGCAAGAATATCACCTGGTGAATGCAAGGTCAGCTATTGCCGGGGTGCAGCGCCGCGCCGTTAGTTATCGTACCTTTGGGGGCCCATCGGACGACATTAACTGCCTGTGTGTGCTTGCTCAGGGTTGACAGGTAGTCGACCTTTCGATCCTCTCCGTCACTCTCGACCTTCCAGAGCTGTGTGAAGCGTCAGCCTCGGGGGCACGAATGCGGGTATCAAAATCCGACGTACTCTCACGTTGTTGTCTCCTCCAGCCGTAGCTAGCCGGCCCTTCCCTTGCGGCTCGAAATGGGCCGAGTAGACGGGGGCGTTCTGGTCATGCCAATTGATGATTAGAGGCGTGCTCTTCATCGTGAATGCGCGTGCGGTCGATTGCTGCCAGACATGTGCGGGATCGGGAGAGGCAGGTTGGTGTCTGCGCGGTCGACTCGTACGATGGTATCGCGGCGGCGGGGAGGGCACGTGTGTTGGAGATGGGCTGTTGCCGAAGAGGAAGTTTTACCGGCAGGAGCTTGGATCGACGATTCGAGTCGGGAAGCTTCGTGCAGCGAGTCTGCGGCGTCGGCGTCGGATGAGGGGTGGGCAGGCGAAGGATGTTCAAGCTTGCTTCCTGAGCATCTGCAGCAGCTTGGGGGGTGGAAGGCGGATCGGGGCTGGCTGGAGCAGCTTCGAGGTGCAGAAGTAGTAGTAGCAGCAGCAGCGGGAGGTTGGTTCGCTTCGTTGGTTGGCCGTGGGGAATGATGGGTTGATGTTGGACGAGACGGCCGGCGTTTATACCACCAAGCGTGTTGAATGGTTGGACGATCGGTGGTTTGGACAAAGGGAGAGGAAGCAGAAGGGGGGGAGAGGTGGAAAATGAATTCGAAAGAAAGAGCTAAAGGGAAATTGTCGCGAGGGAGACTAATAATGGATGAAAGGTCGTTCCCGCATCGGGTGGAGTTTGATTCTGAGGTGGTTCGCTTTGGTTTGGACGTGGCCGTGGACCGGGAGGTTTGGCAGGAGCTCAGACGACGGTTTAACGCACCTACTGAGCTGAGGCGCGACGGGACAGTGTCGCCAAGGTACCTTAAGGTACGGTAACCCAACCGCCCGCCGCTGCACTGCAGCAGTGAATGCAGCGCCCAGCATCGGCAGCGTCTTAGCTGAGGTGAGGAGCCTGTAGCAGCAGCCAAGGCAGCGGAGCAGGACAGGGAAGGTGCTGGACATGAAGCCGCAATCAACGCGACTCTGGCCAATCATGGAGCTCGGACGGGGGGGAGGGTCAGCCCGCTGTTTTGCTCACCGAGCTTCGTGCCATTGGCTGCAGCCCGACCTTTACCAGCCCGCTAACCTTAATGACTTCCATGCCTCTCAGCCCGCTATCATTTTTACTTGCTTCCTCCCGTCACTCTTTGCTCTTCATTACTGGACCCTACCTTCGCAGGTATCCATTTGTAGTAATCCTCGATTCTCATGTTTTGTGTCTTGTCATTTGTGGCTGGCGGATGAGATGAGAGCTGCATGCAGCTTATCACTGTCCACTAAAACTACTGACAGAAGTGCCACTACATAAGCTACCTTACTCGATACCTGGGCACCTTGCTAGGTTTTTCTGTTGTCATCTCGGGGGAATAGAAACAGGTAAAACACTACCCATTAAACCAAAAACCCCGGCCTCCAAAATGATCGACGCAACTATCGGCGGGCTTGAGGCAGTGGGCGCAACACGTCGAAACGTATGCACTTGTTACCTGAGAAAACCAGAACAAGAGACGACGAGAGTATCGCGTAGCAGTCACAATAAGGTATCATGGGACGGACGGCCGGTTTCCATGTCATCAGATGGTTTGTCTCTCATCTCTTTCTCCCCCCTCTGTGCTTGCTCTCTGCTGGGCTCGGCGTAACCGTGTTCGGTACAGTTGCCGGTTGTTTCTTGCATTTTGTTTCGGTCCGTTCACTCAAGGGAGATTCCCATATTCTTCCATCACTGAGTTTGCTTTTTTACCTCCCATCCACCTTAATTGTAATTCATCGCATCCATCGACAGCCCGGTCTGAAAGAGGCAAGGGATGTTTGCGGGCAAAGACGAGCGCCTCAGATTTACCCACGCTGCATCCAACACCACCTCAGCGTCAGATGTGGTTGCTACAGGGCTGACCGACGACCCCCCTCCAGCGCCAATAAAGGCCCGGCTAATGCAAATTGCTGCACACTGAAATCCACACCTCCGCCCTCGGCCTCGGGAGCATTTACTCTGCCCCTCTCAGGACGAAAGACGCGTTTCAGCGTCGACTACCAGCAGTGTAAGAGACGCTCTTGCAACACCAAACTTTGCAAGACCCAATGGCACAGTTCTTTTGTAGATGTCTCTAAACTTCACCGTTGGGCCGCCTCACCTTACCTGCGACATGCACCAGAGACACAAAAAGGTATGCGCTGAGCATCAGCAGCACAGCAACCCAAACCGAGGAAAGGTTGCTGCAGCCGCAGCCAAAGCGACGGCCCGGTCCATTCTGGTTCAAGGCATCCGACCAGCCTTGTTTCACTGTCGCCAGGGCACATCATTGAACCGCAACGCGACAGCCGATTTGCTCTCCGCCACAGAAGAAGGTTTGCGGGCGGCCTTCTTGTGCAAAATCGTGGTATTAGCAAGAGCTTGCAAATTGGCCAGAGTCGGACGAGAACCCGGTCTGACCTCCAGTTCCTCTCGGCTCCGTCACTCATCCGCGGCTATCGCTTTTAAGGGTGAGGAGCTAGTCTTGATCCATCTCCTGAGTCAACTCAAACATCTGCACCTTCCTGATTGCCCCGTGATGACTCTTAAATCTTTCTCAGCTGTGAGGCCAACTTCGCTGCAACCGTTTGTCGTAGTCTTGAAGACTCAGAACGACGCCAAAGACTGGGACTCGGGTGGAGATTGGCGATTGCGCAATCTCTGAACACAAATAAGCAAAATTTCGTCTTTACTTTCCTGACGTTGGCGGTGAACAAGGCGATTCTATGCATCTCCCTCGCAAGCCAATCGCAGGGCCAGAGGAGGCTCATTTGTCGCTGTTACACCACGTCGGCAACTCAATGCCGCTCTCCAATTTGCCTGCGGTGACTCCTCGCCTGTGCTTCCATTGGCTTGCGAAGATCATTTCCGGGGGTGTAAGAAGTAGGCTGCTTGCTCTGTCCGACTTCATGTTCAAGAGGCTTTGTGACTGTGTCGCTTCACGGCGACAATTCGATCTGCTGCCCATTGGATGAGTCGGGTAGCAGGAAAAGTGGATGGGCAGACTGATGGCCCGTCTTATGTTGTTGACGACGGCATGTTTCGAAACATGAGATGTTGATTTGAAGTCACCCACATACCGAAGAATGCTAGGACGAGGTCGGTTGTAGCCTTGAGTTGAACACCACGATTTGAATGCATGGCTGCGTCGAAACGGCTGCCTTTACAGATTGAGATTTCTGTGGCTTGTGTCTGAGGTGTTTCCTTGCCGCAGATGATGGTCAGCGGATGAGATTAATAATTCTTACCAGTCCAATAACAAGACAAAAGTGGTGGAAAGCGATTGAAACGAGTAGTTGGACTAGACTCCAGACTCAAACGTCAAACCCATCGGGTAGAGATGGCCGAGCTTCTTGGCTGCGTCGACCAACACGGGCACCGGGGAGGGCCTCATTGGGAGGCATCAGCCCATGTGGCCCTCCATGCAGCACGGTGAGATTTGATCTCTCTTAGGGCGGATAGATAACGGGACACCGTTCGAGTACAAACTCCAAGGCGAGTGCCTCCAGTTGCACTGCAAGTGTGCGAAGCGAGATGGTGTGTCAGCGGCTGCCTGATCGAATGGGAACCCTTTGGGCAGGTGCTCAAGGGTAAGGTAAGGTCCAAGATGAGTGAGAAGGAACCCATAGTTTCCAGCAATCGCGAGGCCACAGACGTCTGGACATTTCGCTCTCTTCTACAGCGAGTCTCTGAGAGGTCTGCTCGCATTCGTGGTCCTGTACGGGTGGTGAAGAGACAGGCATCAGTTGTGCTCTGTACGCCCCGAGATATACCTGAGCTAGGTGACAAGACAGCTCGAAACAAGGGCTGCATAAAGAGTGAGCTATTACCAACCGCTAAGAGAAAACGGCATTCCGAGCGGCGTCAGCAAAGAGCGGGAATGCACAAGCGAAAAAAGCGGCGGGATGGCGGGACCCATCACACGACTCAACTCGCCGGCCGGGCGAAGATCCACCGGCCGTGATTTGCTAGGCTGACCGCCCTTCTTCTCGGTGATGTGCCTGCGGCGCAGTTTGGGGCTACCCATGAGGCCTAGGACCCGTGTTCCGCAAATTTTGAATGTGGGAGGTTCCAAGTTGGACGGGGCCGGATCACCAACGTTTCTGACCTGCCTATTCCAGACATGAATGAGTCTTCTCTTCGTCTCGGAATGAATTCGTCACGGTCCTCGGGGGTCTGGATCTGGGTCCGGGGCCTGTCATGGAGCCAGGACTGAGTCCTCCCGAAACTCGTCAAGCTGGTGTACTCTGCACAAGATACGCAATTAGGCCTCTGCCTAGCATTGGTGTCCCATCCGTCGGTAGGCCGCAAGAAAGCACTGCAGGACGCACCCATCAAGACCGATGGACCGCATGTTCATGCCAGGATAACTACCCGGCAAGTCGGAAGCGGATGGGTCGAAGGGGGGCAGGTTGACGCCGGAGGAGGTGGAGGGTGGAGGCATGTTGCAGGTGGCATTAGCACCATGTTAGTGCAGGATGACTGCATTCAGGCTAATGCACTAACAGGCGGGCGGCAGCACCGTTCCAGCGTTCAAGCGCGAACGCAGGTTGCAACCTTGCCCCCGCCGTCTGTACGGATACCAGCCGTCTGACTCTTTCGTACTTTTGTCTGGCAGTTGACGGGACGTAATGTCGTGTAGTTCGTACTGGTCCTGGGGATTCGTAGTGTAGATTGGCGGTGCTCCCTGCCTCCAGGGTCCTGAGGAACTTCTGCCAAGCCGCAAACCCACCTGCCACCCTCCATTGCCTGTTTGGCATTTTTTCCATCGATAATCTGTTTCCGCCGATGAGTCAAACGGCGGCCGCGGACCAACCACCGTGCTCGAAGCGTCGTTGTGGTTTGTGATCATGGACGCCCTTGAGCGACGGCAACCTAGGTAAGCCATGTCAACAGCCATCAACCTGGCCAACGTCATCGTCAACACATGCAGGTAGCAGCCTCGGTGCCTGCTAGGCCACAGTGTTACAACAACTTGCAAGTCATGATAACGCCATCGTCGTCGGGTAGGCATGTCCATCTGCAAAAGCGCGGCAGGCAGGTTGATGCAGATCGAGCTCGTGAAGCACGGCGCGCGCCAGAGTAGATCTGGATTGAAAAGTTCCAGGCACCGTGGTGGGGGAGAAGCGCGGGCAAGAGGCGTCAGATGGCGGGACCGGGGGGGAGGGATCGAGTGCAGAAATGATCCCGGTCAGCAGCAACAGAAGCAGAAAAGGGACATGGGAATATGTGGATGTGGATTGGCATGGGATGGAGTGAGCAAGACGGGGGGGTGTGGCCCATGACAGACAGGAAAGGAAAAAAGTACCACGAACGCGAGCGAGTTGACGGCGACAGGATGCGATAGTTACGCGGGGGTAGAAGAAAAAAAGAGTAGAAGTGATTCACCAATGGCGTCAGCCGCTACTTCCATCTCTGGGAGATATAATGCATTGGTGGTAAGCGGCTCCTCTTGCTGGTTGATTCCTGATTCCTTCCTTCTCTCCAAACCTCAGGCGCCGTTTGCTGCTGTTCCTTCCTTGGACCTGCCTGGATCTGGTGATTCAAACGGTTACTTGCGTGCCTTACTATTACGATTAGCTAGCTAGGCCTGGGAAAGGCTTGACTTGACCTCTGTAGTCCGATCTAAGTCTCGATCTTGGCTTGGCTTGGCCTGTCCTTGCTTCCCATTCGCCCCATCGTCACTCTCCCCGGTGTGCCATCGCTTTCTGATCGAAGCTTGGCTTGCCCGCCGTCCCGTCCCCGACTGCAAGTACAGAGGCAAAAGTGCTCGCAACAACGGACAACGTCGGCAACAACAACCTGGAAGAGACAGAAACAGAAACAGAGACAGACGTCAGTCAGTCAGTCACGTCACGAAACGAACCTTGCCGCGACGCCACCGGCTCCGTCTCGGCGCCCACCAAACCGAACGCAGCGACCAACCACCCCCCACGGCCTGTCAACGGTGCCTCTCCCATCTTATTTCCGACGCGTGCTGGGTGCAGGTGCATTCGATTTCAAGCACCTGCTCTTCAGTCTTGACAACCTCGACCTGTACCGATCGGGATACGGTGAGACGTGGAATCAGTTCGTGTTTCCAGCAGCGGCCCGCCATCCGGTGAAATCCAGGAGGACCCAACCGGCCGACAGCTTCGTGGACCTCTTTCCCGGGGTTACCTTAGCTTCAACAACACCGCACCACACCTCACTAAACGGGGCTTTGCCGAATGGGAAGTCGCCCTCGCCGGCAAGCGCTTACAAACCACCCCGACTTCACTGTGGACCTCTCGCCCGTTTCCAGTCTTCTCTTCCGCAATTGACGAGGTTGCCTTCCGACCGCCACCACTCTTAAAAACCTTTCAACGTCCCTCACCCAACAGACGGCGCACGTCTCTGCCTTAGTCTCTCGACAACACTTCTTGAGACAACTCCCGGCGGTCCCAAACCTCCTCGTGGGAGTCAACATGCAAGATGAGACGCTCCTGTTAATTGAGGTCGGGGCTGCTTTGGGCCTCGTTGCTCTTACTTCGGTTCCGGCCCTCACAGGTTTCCAACTTCGTTCCCGCAAGCCTAAGGATCACTTTTACGAGGACAAGGACGGAAAAAGCACACCTGAGGCCTCTGCAGCGTTTTCGAACCGCTGGCCCAAGACTTTTATCAACTTATTCGCATTTGCTGGACTCGCTCTCTCCGTCGCCAACTCCACATTAGCTACCCTCTCGCTCCACACCGGCCATTACGACAAGCTGTTCATAGCAGAATGGCTTTCCACCGGTATCTGGGCTCTGCTGGCACTGCAATCCGTCTCTCTCGCCGCATCTAACGACTCGGTTCACGCCTACAACCTCGGATTGCTGATCTGGTTCTCCGGCCTCGTCTTCTCCGCCGTCCAGGTCTTGCAAAACACGGAAGTTTTCGGTCATCTCTTGGAGAGCAACCCGGTGTCTTTCGGTCTCAAGATTGGTGGTCTGGTCGCTTCTGTGGCTCTCACTGTTACCGGCCTCTTTCTCCCCAGGAGACCGGACGTTTTCTTCGACGGCAAAGTAGTTGATCGCCTGGCTACCGTCAGCGCATACAGCCGCTACACTTGGGGCTGGTGCAATGGCTTGCTCGACGACGCCACCAAAAAGGGCGACCTCGAGGTCGACGATCTTCCCAAGCCAGACCACTGGACGCGTTCTGGCGACTCGGCTAAGACGTGGAAGGGGTACAACTTCAAGGAGGGCGGAAATCTTTGGTGGTCCATCATTTGGGCGTACCGCGTGCCTCTGGCCGTTCAATGGACCATTGCTCTGTCTAAGTCGTTTTTGAGCATGGCTCCGTCGTTCGTTACCCTGCAGATTCTTACTGCCTTGGAGAAGAGGCGCCCGGGTGAGCCGCTCTCCGCGGACGTCTGGATCTTGGTTTTTTGGCTCGGACTGGCCATTCTCGCTGATGCTTGGGTTGAAGCCTGTATGTTTTGGCTCTCCTGGGCGGAATTGTGCATTCCTCTCCGTGGCGCCCTCTCGGCCCTTATTTTTGAGAAGTCCATGCGCCGCAAAAACGTGAAGGCAGCCTCCAAGACCGACGAAGAGTCCAAGGATGGCGAGGCCAATGGTGATGACAAGAAGGACAAGAAGGACGACGACGAGGACGCCGAAGATGACAGTGTTCTCAAGTCCCGCCAGGCCATTATCAATTTGATCGGTGTCGATGCCAAGCGCGTTTCCGACTTTGCTGCCTTCCAGTTCCTCTTCCCTAGTAGTACGGCGAAGCTGGCGGTTGCCATTTGGTTTCTCGTTTACTTGCTTGGATGGGGACCTCTGGGCGCCGGTCTTTTGGCCTGGGCTGTTCTCCTCCCCATCAACTTTACTTACGCCAAGATTTATTCGAGGGCGCAAGACAAGCTGATGAAGATCAGAGACCAGAAGCTCGCTGTTGTCAACGAGGCGCTCGTCGGCATGCGTCAAATCAAGTTCTCCGCGCTGGAACCTCAGTGGGAAAAGCGAATCCTCGATATGCGTGAGAAGGAGCTCGGTGCTATCTGGCAAGTGTTCAAGGGTGACACTGTGCTCTTTGGCATGTGGATCACCAGCCCCATCGCCTTGGCCGCCGTCTCACTCGCAGTCTACGCCTTGATCAACGGCAACCTTATTCCCTCGGTCGCCTTTGTCAGTATTGGTGTCTTCAAGAACCTCGAGGTTACCTTGGCTGTCATTCCCGAGCTTATAACGGATGTCATCGATGCAAATGTTTCCATCAAGCGAATGCAGGACTACCTCAATGGACCCGAAAAGACCCAAACCGTCACTAATGGTCCCGACGTTGCCTTTGAGAACGCTTCAATCGCATGGCCGGTTGATGAGGAGACCAAGGACGAGGATCGCTTCATCCTGCGAAACGTCGACGTTACTTTCCCTGCTGGGGAGCTGTCTGTCATTTCTGGCAAGACGGGTACCGGAAAGAGTCTGATCCTGGCGGCTCTGTTGGGCGAATCTGATCTTCTGTCTGGCGCAATTTACGCACCCAAGCCCCCTTCCCTGAAAGAGCGCCACGACGACAAGGCCAACCGCGACAACTGGATCATCCCTGAGAGCATCTCTTTTGTTGGTCAGATCCCCTGGATTGAGAATGCCACCTTGAAGAAGAATATTCTCTTCGGGCTTCCTTTGGACGAGGAACGGTACAACAAGACTATTGATGCATGCGCCCTGAGGAAGGATCTGGAAATGCTTTCGGATGGAGATAAGACCGAGTTGGGAGCCAACGGCATCAACCTCAGTGGCGGTCAGAAGTGGCGACTTACCCTGGCTAGAGCCATCTACTCCCGCGCCGGCATTCTTGTTTTGGACGATATCTTCAGCGCGGTTGACGCCCACGTCGGTCGCCACATCTACGAGAAATGCTTGACCGGCGAGCTCTGCAAGGGGCGCACTCGTATTCTTGTCACGCACCATGTCGCTCTTGTTGAGCCAAAGACCAAGTTCATCGTTGAGCTTGGAGACGGAACCGTTCAACACTCTGGCTTCAAGTCTGATCTGGATGAAGATGGAACGCTGCAGTTGATCAAGAGTCATGAGCAGTCTGCCCAGGAGATAGCTGATGAGGAAGCCGCCACGGCCGTCAACTCGGAGGAAGCATCTGACGTCGATGCGCCCGAGGTTGCTGAACTCAACGGCGATGGCGGAGTCCTTAAGAAGATCCCCTCAAAGGCTACCCGTCAATTTGTCGAAGACGAATCTCGCGAGCAGGGTGCCATCAAGAAGCATGTCTACGCCGCCTATCTTAGCCAGAGTGGTGGCTGGCCTTGGTGGGGCTTTGGTTTCTTCCTCTTTGCTCTCTACCAGGGCGTCGTTATCGCCCGTTCCTGGTGGTTGCGTCTTTGGACCGGTCACTACGAAGAGCAAAGCCTCAACACACTCGCGACTGTGCACCAGCATGCTTATGCCTACACTCTCCAGGACAGTTCTCTCCATGCCCCGCACGCTGCGCCTTCAGGGTTCGCCCGCATTCAATCCGAGAATGACGATTTTTACTTCTACCTGGGTATCTACGTCGGAATTTCCGCCTTCTCTGCCATTCTGGGAACCGGTCGCTTCTTCTACTTCTTCTGTATGAGCTACAAGGCCAGTCAGAGCATGTTCAAGGGTATCACTAGGACTGTTCTCCGCACACCGCTGCGATGGCTCGATACCGTACCCACCGGCCGCATTCTCAACCGTTTCACTGCCGACTTTAACGTCATTGACAACAGACTCGGCATGGATCTTTCTGGTGTTTTCGGTGCCATTCTCAGCGTCATTGGAATTTGCATTACGGCGTTCTCGGTCTCTCCCATGATCATTCCCTTGGCTGTTGTGCTTCTGTCCATTGCCATTTGGATCGGCAGGCGCTACCTGGCCGGCGCCAGACCCGCGAAGCGACTTGAGAGCACCGTCAAGTCCCCCATCTTTGATCTTTTCGGTTCCACTCTGACTGGTATGATGACCATTCGTGGAGCTGACAAGGCGCAGACTTACGTTGACGCCATGTACACGAGGCTGGATGACTACGGGATGGCATCGTGGTACTTGTGGCTGTTCAACCGATGGATGGGCTGGCGCATGTCTCTCATCGGCGCTCTGTTCTCTACTGCTGTCGGTCTTGTTGTTCTTGGCAGCCCGTACATGAGTGCCTCGCTCGCCGGTTTCACTCTTTCCTTCGCGCTGGAGTTCTCTCAAGCTATCGTCTGGTCCATTCGACACTATGCCAACATTGAGCTCGACATGAACGCAGCCGAGCGTGTGGTTGAGTACTCCGACCTCAAGACCGAAGACCAAGGTGGTGTTGAGCCCCCTGCGACCTGGCCAACTGAGGGTCGCGTGGAGGTCAAAGATCTTGTTGTGAGCTACGCCGAGGACTTGTCGCCCGTGCTGAAGGGTCTTACCTTCAGCGTCAAGCAAAACGAGAGAATCGGCGTAGTTGGTCGTACAGGAGCTGGAAAGTCGTCCTTGACCTTGGCGCTGTTCCGTTTCTTGGAGGCCAAGTCCGGAAGCATTCATGTCGATGGCGTGGACATTTCCAAGATCAGGCTTCACGACCTTCGATCCCGATTGGCCATCATTCCTCAGGTAAGATGAACTTGACTCTCCTAAGACACAGAGACTAACAAAAATCAGGACCCCGTTCTTTTCTCTGGCACCGTCCGCTCCAACCTGGATCCATTTGATAACCAGACCGATATTGAACTGCGCGACTCTCTTCAGCGCGTGCACCTCGTCGACTCGTCACCCTCGACCCCTGGCGAACCCTCCAGCAGCGCCACGCCCTCACTCAACGGAGCCAAGAACGTCAACGTCTTCCGCAACCTCAACTCGGCCATCTCCGAAGGTGGCGGCAACCTTTCCCAGGGCCAGCGCCAACTCCTCTGCCTTGCTCGCGCCATCGTCTCTCGTCCCAAGGTCATGGTCCTCGATGAGGCCACCTCTGCTGTCGACATGAACACTGATGCACTCATTCAACGATCCATTCGCGAGGAGTTCAACGACTCAACGCTTATCGTCATTGCCCACCGTCTTAGCACGATTGCTGACTTTGACCGCATCTTGGTACTCAGCGACGGCTCGGTCGCCGAGTTCGGCTCACCGAAGGAGCTTTGGGACAAGGAGGGCGGTGTGTTCCGTGGGATGTGCGAGGAGAGTGGTGAGAAGGAGAAGTTGAAGAATATCATTTTTGGTTAGAGTTTCATTGCAGCGGATTGGATAGTATCGATTACGAGAAAGCCCAGGCTTAAAGATCGCCGGAAACGCAATGCTCGCTGGGAGCGTTTTTTGTTTCGCTGTATTGTGTTGGAGCATCTCTATTTTTCGTTTGATTAGTACAAAAGTGGCACAAAAGCCGGGTTTATAGAACAAGTCCTTGATTGGAATGCGAAGACACAAGAGACTTTGGTTTCTCAACATTCACGTTATTGTCAAGTGATTGAAGCGCACGGTTTCCTGACACTGTTGTATGACCTTACATCGATTTTCTGTCTTGTGGCATTTAGAACAAGCATCCAATCGTTTGATAGCCTCTAATACACAAAAGGAGCACAATATAAATCTACAATCTTGCGAAGTTCGCGAGCTCAGCTATGCTAAGGTGGACGCAACAACAGTGAACGAGCTAAATCACGTGTATCTCTTAGTGCCCATTCCACGCAGGAGGAAGATAGTTCAAAGGCGTCTCGCTAGCGATCCGTGTCTAAGACGGGAGAACGTCAGAGTGGCTTGAACTAGCCTCGAACCTCCTGTTTATATCCTACACGTGATTGGCTTTGGGTCGTCGTCTCAGAAAGCGGCTTAATCCAACGTCCAGGCAACAACACGCAAAATCAACAACAATACCTGAGCCACCCTCTGTCCATCATCACCACTCGCTACAAACGAGTCACGCACCGCGCTTCACCGGCATCTCACTTCCGGACCCTCCCATCTTACCTTACAGCACACTGGAAGCGTAAACACGACCCTCCCAGCGACCAAAACATATACTCTCATTAAATAAACTAAACAAAAGAAACCATGACGTCCATCAGCCCCACGAGTCCTTTCCACACCCTCTGGAAACCCGCCGCGCTGCCCCTCTTCACCGGGCTCCTCGCGCTCCTCGGCGCCGGCGACGGCCTCATGAACCTCACGCAGCCCGAGACCGGCGCTGGCAACTTCGGCCTCATCCCGCCCTCGCGCGCGTCCGTCTCGCCGGCGCAGTTCGACGCCTTCCACCACGCCCTCATCAAGGTCAAGGGCGCGCGCAACCTGCACATGTCGGCGAGCATCCTGGGGCTGCTGCTTTACGCCCAGTTCTCCGAGGCGTGCCGCGCGTCGCCGGCCGCAAGGGAGGCGGTGCGCCGGTGCGTGGGCATCGTGCTCACGCTGGGTACGGGCGTCGGGCTCAGCGGCGCGTTTGTGATTTGGGAGTATGTCAAGAGCGTCAAGACCGAGAGCTCGAAGAAGGAAATCGAGGTGGGCAGGGCCAAGGCCAAGGCGCATTTCATCACGAGTGTGCCGATATTGGCGCTGGGGTTGACGTATTTGTTCTACTGAGGGCTGTGTGGTGTTGTTTATGAGGAGGTGAGAGTGTGAGTGTGTGTGCAAAGTGTGGTCTGTTTATGAAACTCTGCTTCGTTTTTCTATGTTGTACAATACATGACTTGGGATTGATCAGTGGTGATCTCGCCTCACGAGCGGAATTAGTATTTGTTAATAAAATTTCATTACATACTTTGTCGTGTACGTGGACATGACTGAGAGCTGTGATGATGATGGAACTGAATTAGGCAGCATTGAATTCAAAAAGGCACAGCTACATATCCATTGACCACCATCCTGAATGCGTTAGCCTGGATTTGTCCCCGCTCTCATATCTTGCCCATTATCAGTGTCAAAAGTCCCTTTGAACGACCAACCATGCTTCTACAGGCAGGCCTTCACTCTGCTTCTCATCCCCCCATCTCACATATCCACCTTCCTCCCAGAGGCATCAAAAACCTTCACGTCAAGTCATCAAGATGAGCGCTCAAGCCAGCAGCGTCGACTTCACCCTTCACTATGTCGCACCCGGCGATGTCGATGACCTCGTCAGAGTGCACACCGCCGCCTTCAAGACGGACCAGTTCTCGAACCTGATGCTCCTCGGCCGCGCCGACGACGCCCACGAGAAGCTCATGCGCAAAGCCATCGAGGGCTGGATCTCTGCTCCATACACCAGTTTCATGAAAGCGACCGACGCAAGCGGTCGGGTTCTGGGATGGTCTTGTTGGCAAGTGAAAGACGACACTGGAGAGTGGGAAGCTGTTTACAAGGCAGAGTCAAAGGACGGCAGCAGCAGCGTGGATAAGGCGGAGGGACCGGAGGAATCAGCGGTGGAGAAGGAACAGGAACCGCAAAAGGAGGACCCGGCTCGGGCTCTGGGAGGCCTCATGTACAAGGAGAGAGTGCCCATCGAGGAGAAGTACATGAAGGGGAAGAGGTACGCGGTGTTGCAGGGTCTTGCCACGGATCCGGCTTATCAGCGACGGGGGATTGCGACGAAGCTGATCCAGGCGGGACTTGAGAAAATTGACTACGAGGGTCTCGCATGCTGGATCCATGCCTCACCTTCAAGTTATGGTATGTACGCAAAGGTTGGGTTTGAGGAGGTTGGGAGGAACGAGTATGACCTGGACGAGTGGGCTCCAGGTGGTCGACAGGGCGACAACCGTTGGGGACGGTATATTTTTAGGCATATGCTCAGGAAAGAAAATCCTTCCTGACTTTTATATGCCGGGATGGAGCCAGTCTTCGTAGAAATTTAGCTATGGAGGATGCCATCTTGCCTCCTCCATCGCATTTTCACAATAGTTTTCACCAGCTGCGGGCCCGCAAGCCTTTCAGAATGACCATACGGCTAATTTCTAGCGATGAAGTCTTGGTAAATGAGTGTGTATCATTGAGCCTCGCACATGAGGCAGGCCGTCAAAGTCCCTGGTACCAAATCTCTCCATGCCAACAAAAGAAAGTCATCAATCTGTTCATACATCGTAACCCAAATGCCGTCATGAAAGCCCAAGCAAAAAAGAGTATCATCCTACAGACCACCTATAACAAGTCGACTAGTCAGAGTAAATATCCTCGTCCTCCTCTTCGGCGTCAAGCTCGCTCTCGCCATCGTAGACATTTCCACTCCGGAGATAGTCCCTGAATCCGCGACTCATCTTAACAACGGCCCGAAGATGCTTGTCAGTGACGGTGATCCGCTCACTTCCACCCTCAGCAGCATCGCTTTCGGCGAGGGCGAGCGCAGTCTGCAGCGCATTCCTAATCTCCCTGCCATTCCACCTCAACAACCTCACATCCCGCGACTCCCAAGCATAGTCCCTCGCTGCGGCCGCAACACGGACGCGCCCGCTGGAGTCTCGATCGAGCCTCTCAAAGTTGTTGGCCCAGATGCGCTCGCGGTCGAGGTCCGTCAGGTTCTTGTAGTGCAGCGCGACGTGAATCCTTGACGTAAAGGCCGCATCAAAAGCCTGGACGCGGTTCGTCGTCAAAAAGAGCACGCCGCGGTAGTACTCAAGCGCGCGCAGAAAGACGGAGACGAGGCCGTTGCGGGCAATGTCCTTGGCGCGGCGGCGCTCGAGGTAGACGTCGGCTTCGTCGAGCAGCACGAGCGCGCCGAAGCGCTGGCCGAGCTCGAGGAAGTAGGAGAGGTTGTTCTCCACGGCATGCGAGTTCACACTCAGGTCGCCCGAGGTGAGGGAGATGAGGGGCCGGTTGGTGAGCTCGGCAACGCACTCGGCGGTGCAGGTCTTGCCGACGCCGGGCGCGCCGTGGAGGAGGAAGATGCGGCCCTCGCCCTTGTTCTTGACGAAGTCGTTGCCCCAAGGGGAGACTCTGCCCGAGTCGGTGGTCGCGAACTTGCCGATGAGAGCCTTGACCGTCAACTTGATCTCGTCGTCGAGGACGAGATACTTGAAGGCCTCGCGGTCCGTGACGACGGGCTTGAGGTGCTCGAGGTTCAAGTGGCCCCAGTGGCGCTCGCCGAGGAGAAAGGCGGGGATGACCTTGATGCACGCAATGTAGAAGAGGTCGCTGGTTGGAGCGGCGGACTTGGTAGGGTAGACATTGTCGAAGACTGCATAGGTTCCTTGCTCCTCTTGGTCTTTGGAGTCGGCACATGCCTTGCAACCACAACGTGGGAGGAAATGAGGGAGGTGGTCTTGCTCTGGTGGTGGGCCCTGGCCAGGAGGGAGCCCAGCAGGTCTACGCGAGCGGTGATGGCGGTTCTCGGGAGAGTGCATGGCGAACCTATTGAAGCCCTCAGCATCGCAAATAACTCGTCCAGTCATCTAAGTAGATATTAGTCACATGTTCCACTGACTGAGGGGAGTGAGAAGCGACTTACGTAGCCTGATGGCTCGCGGAAGGCAGGCCCAGCACGCGAGCTAGCGGACTGCACCAGTAAGCCGTCATATTCCATGTAAGTCGGTCGCTGGAGGAGTTCCCAGTACAGCTTGCCCAACTTGATCTGCTTCTCGAGCATCTTCTCGGGCGCGTCGGGGTAGAAGCGAGCCGGCATCACATCCAGGGAGTGGATGACCTGCTCGCCGGGCCACGAGGGCAGCTTGTACTGCACCATCTTGCGGACCATCTTGCTGTTGCCCATCTCGAGCAGCCAGCAGGCCACCATCCACTGGCGTCTATGTCCAGACGAGGTCGTCTCCTGGCTCAGACTGCTGACGATGAGGGGCTGCCAGACGTCCTCGTTGTTCACGTAGACGATCTCGCCCGGCTTGAGCGCCATCCAGTAGTTCTCAAACGTCGCAACGGGGGTGCTGCGAGCGTACCGTTCTTCCTCCTTGCGGATGGATTCACCGACGGTCTTTTCGATGAAGTTGAGGAGAACGTCAATGTGCTCAGCTGTGGTGCGAGCGTACTCGGAAGAGTGGTGAGCTGGCTGGTGGAACTTGTATTTTGTCAGAGCATCACGATGATGGACGACGGCGCGGTACGGCGCGTCTATCTTGACAGTGTCTCCGAGGAGGTTGATGTTGGGGTAGTAGGCCACGGTCGCTCTCAGAGCATTGATGAGGTGCGGAGAGTGAATGATCATGCGGGTGCGCTCTACCGTCAACTTTCCCGGAACATCATCATCACTACTGTCGGAGTCATACGACACATAGTCATCATCGTCGTCGAAGACGGGAGGCGGGCGCGGAGGGGGCATGCGGCGATAATGAACAGTCCTGCTCCCGCCGGTATAGGCCGAGATCTTGGTCACGATCTCGAGGACTGGTTCAACGTCTCGCTTGGCCGTGCTCTCGCCGTCCCTCGCGCCATAGTCTGGGATCTCCTTGAACGGGACATCGCTCTCTCGGCCTTGACAGTTGGGTCAGCGAGATTCGTGGGACAATATCATAGTGCTACATACTTTCTATGACCTTGCCGCCAAGGCTGACATGTTGCAGCACGTACAACACGTCAGGGGTCGGCTTGGGTGCTGGCTTTTGCTGGACAACCAGAGAGTTGTCGTCGCTAGGAGGTGAGACGCGTCGGAAAGCGACCTCTTCGTAGCTGACCGTGGAGCCGGTCTCGTCGTCGATGGTCTTTCTCATGTTAGCAACATATATTGTGCGTGATTGAGTAGAGCCTTACCCTGTCACCTCGGCCGATCATGTTGGGCGATGCGTTTTGAAGTAGGAACTGAACAAGCCTGGAAAGAAACGAACAATAGGAGGACGAAGGGGATGGAAAGCCTACATAAGAGGAGGATTCGGAGGCCACTAATGAGCTACAATGCCTTGCGGCCTAATGCGGCTCAAGTAACATCGGTACAGCAGCGAGCTGAGTGTCGATTATTCCGAAGTACCACGCTTCTTGATCGCCGTGTCATTGGTGCAGAAGTAGGGCGAGCATACCCCGCCTCGAATCGATGACTCCGGCCTCATGTTGAGTGATTGGAAGATCAGTGTGCAGTTGTTTTAGACTCGCATAAAGAGCGATTTGAGGTGTGCGACGGCAAGGCAGCCGGGCCTGTGGTGGTTCGCGAGGCGCTCTGCTGCCTAGTAGATAGGCCGCAGTCTCCAATCGGGACGTCAGGTTGAACGCTGGGCTGACTGAAGTGTAGAAGCAGTAAGACTGTAACGTTGAGACTAGCGCCGAATCACGTGTACTTTCGTGGAGAGAGATGCTCTTCGAAATGCCTTGGTTCAAGGCCCTGGAGAACTGCAGATTTGCAAAGTGCAGAATGTTTCATCAAGGCTGCAGGCCGCAAGTGCAAGCGACTGTGAGATAGGACTTGATATTCGCCTACCTAAGAGGAACGGTAGTAGCCTGCTTCCTGGGTTACACGGTATGCACTACTTCCCAAGATATGCCAACCATCGAAAAGGTATCCTGGAACGCCTCAGACACCCTACGCTATTCTATTCCCGCCATGAGCCAAACGCCGAGATATCGTATCCTTGGAAGAAAATGCAGAAGGTAGTGAGCGTCACACTTAGTTGTTGGCATTTCTTGCTGTTGTGTTCACGTTACTAGCGTGCGCCAGCAGAAACTTGCAACATGTCAGTGTCAGCTTGCAGGCCTTGGTCCAGCCGTCGTCTTGGGTCATTCCCAGCTTGATGCTGACGTCCATGATCTTGTCACCCTCAATCTTGTAAGGTAAACTAAGCGGATGGCCGTCTGCTGCGGTCTGCCTGTGGACAAAGGCACCGAGCTGTCGCACAAGTTCAAGAAAGGCGACCATGGCGTTATCGAACTTGCGGTGCATGAATGTCAAGCCGAGAGGCAGGTCTCCGGCGGAAAAGAGCTCCAGAACATGCTTTTTCGGTGCTGGAGGTGGGGCGTTGCGATGAGAACCTAGACGGCTGGCAGCGGGTGAGGGCAGCTCATATCGAACAATCTTGGAGGTGCTTCCCATGGGCTGCGGTTCAAAGCCGTCGAATTTGTAGCCAAGCTTGTCGGCTACGGTGACGAGCAACAGCAAAGCATGCCCCCATGCGGCATTGATCTCGGGCCAATCCACAGGCTTGCTAGAGGTCCTACCCAGTCTCAAGCCGTTGATCGTAGCAAAAGTGCCGTCGTGACTGATGCAGAAGGTATCATTGTAGACGTTTGACCGCTGCAGCTTCTCCAGTAGTTGGGCGTCGTTGTCGAATTTGGAGTTGATGCTGTCGCGCTCGTTCTGGAAGTCAGCCAGCTTCATCGCAAAGGTGTTGCGCTCGCGCCAGAACTGTTCCTCCTCCCGATCGAGTTGCTGTGCTTCTTCCTCCAGAGCAACAATTTCGGCGTCCACCGCCGCCTTCTCCTTCTCCAAGCGCAAGAGTTCCGCCATCGCTTCGGACTCGGCCTGCTTTGCCTGCTTAAGTGCCTCCTCTTGCGCTTTTACCTCCTCCTCGCTGGGTTGATCGCTTTGAACTTGCTTCAGAAACCCTACGTAGGCGTCGCGCTCTCTCGCCGCACCCTCGAGCTTTTTCTGCAGACCCTCCACCAGCATGTCCGTACATTCCACGCAGACAGGGTGGTCGATATCGGATCTTGCGGATAGAATCTCGAATAGCTTATTGATGCGTTCCACCTCATGTGCTTTACTGGTTGGTTCTTCCTGGCCTTTTGCACCAGCCTTGCCTCCTTTATTTGACTTCGGGTTCGTTGGTTGGGGTTCTGGTCTCGAAAGCACGGGCTGCGCGACTTGGGACTCGGTCAGGTAGATGAATGACATTGTCGAGTCTTTTTGCGCCGAGCCCGACGGGCCACTGCCGTGGCGCTTGAAGGTTGCTGAAGCAGCATTTTGGGACACCTTGTCGTAAAGTGCCTTTCTCTGGCTGTCTTGGGAGTGTGGGATTCGTGAGAAGTGCGACTTTTTGGGGGACGTTTGCGAAGAGGAAGCTGTAACGGTTAGCTAGGCACCGCGACACGAGGAATCTGAAGCTTGCACGGACCGACTAGGAGATCGTATGCGGCGGGATTCAGGTCCTCAAGGGAGCTGTCGAGCTTGAGGGGTGTGCGACACTTTTGGCAGTACATCGTATCGTTGCGCGCATGCTTGCGCGACTCGCGGTGTAGGTGGCAGGTGTTCGGCGGCGGGAGGTAGTTGGTAGGTTGAGGATGTTCAAGGTCTGGTGATGTAATCGGGCGTCGGTAGGCACGCAGTCGGTCTGGTGAACTTTAGAAAGGCTCAGTGGAGGGGCGCAGCTGACTCCAGCGGTGTCCTGGTCCGTTCTAGGGGGCTCTGTCTCAATGTCACGCTAATTTCTTTTAGAGTCGCTGCAAGTCAGGGACAGTCACAGCGGTCCTCCCTGGCAACCGCACCACCCCACGTGGTCCGTGCCCTTCCACTTTACGCGAGAGCTTCAAGAGTCCGTGCGCCGCCTGCCACCGCGTCTTTCAATCTCAGGGTCAACAAGTTGATGTTGGCCGACCTTATTATCATCGCCTTTGGATGCCCATCGTCGGCGCCGTCGTCGTCATCCTCTCATTCATACGACAATGAGAGGCTCGGTCTCATTGGCGCCTGCAAGTCATCATGGAGCCTGCAGCGAAGCGACCGAGGACTGGCCCATCACACCTGGGTCAACAACAGAATGACGAGGACGATGAGCTCAACTATGAGCCGGAAGAGGTGTCTCAGATGCGGGACCCCGGCTACCAGCTTGAACAGTCTCGGAATTTTGCAGCCTTCAAACTGAAGTCAACATTTGAGCACATATTCGCAAAATACGAAAAGGACTTCACGGGCATTGGTGACGAGATTGACCTGAAAACCGGCAAGGTCGTCATCAACAATGGTCACTTGGAGAACATGCGGCATGAGAGGGACATGGGCGTTCCGGACGAGGAAGAGGAGGAAGACGAGGGAATGCTTCTGGAGGAAGGTTTTGGCTCTGATGATGAAGAGGAAGATGATGATGAGCATGGGGCCGAAACTGCAGGCCAGCCCGACGAAGAAGAGGAAGAGAGGATTCTGCACGGGAAGAAGGGCGGAAGCACTTCAACAGCTCTTACTCGCAGACCAAGTACCGAAATTCAGCGACGCCCGAGTCTATCAAGTATTGGAGGGTTAGGATCGGAGCAGCGACTGTCAAGTCTCGTGGCGCCGCGCAGGCCAGGGTCGAGCAGTTCGGTTCTTCCCGGGAGTGTCTGGGGCGCAGATCCAGAGCCTGCCGACCCGACATGGAAGGTTCCCGAGATTCGCAAACCAAAACTTGGCGATAGTCTGATGGCGAACATGCACGGCTCAAGATATCGCTTCCCTATCAGTTACCAGTCTATCTGGTCCTCGAGGCCAGACACGGAGGAGGAGAAGATGACCGCCGACCCATCCCGAATCGACATGAAGATGCTGTCTCGCGCGCGGCAAGAGTCCTTGAGAGTGGGAAGGCCTACGTCGATGAAACTTTTACAAGCGTTTACTGCCCAGGATGACGACAATGACGACGACATTCTCGGTGTTTCAATTGCGGAGCGGGCACCAAGGGCCGAGAAGAAGAAGGAACCAACACCTACTGGAGATGGGGAGCCAAGTGTTGAAACACCAGACAAAAACGCTAAGGAAGACCAGCCCGTGGTATCTGTCGAAGATCCAACAACTCGGGAAGCACCGAAAAAGTCGTCCCCCTCTCAAAAAGAAGCTAAAGGCAAATCAAAGAAACCAAAACAATCGAAGCAGCAGAAAGAAAAGGAGAAACTGCAAGTTGCTGAGGTCCAAGTACAGGAGAAGAACAAGCAGCTGGAAATGCCAGCAGAGAACCGCGTCGAATCAGACAAAGCACAGCCTGCAGATTTGGCAATTGCGGAAGAGATGTCGTCAGAGACACCCAACTTCGTTACGGGGGACGAGGCGCAGAGATTACCAAAGCAAAAGCTTGTCATCGAATTGCTATCAAAGACCCCTCCGCCGGGAGATATTACAGAGGTGCTAGAGCCTGAGGATGCCGATACCTATAGGTTGAATGAAGCCTTCGATCTCCCAAAGCCATCGGATGCAACTGCCCCTGAAGAGAACACATCAGCTTCTGAGCTGCAGATTGATGCGGATACAGTTCTGGCTGAGACAAACGGCGGTTCTGCAGAGAACGCTTCCGAAAACACCGAGAACCAATCCAGTAAAGCCCCTAAACCACCAAAAGAGAAATTCGTCAGACACCAAATCGACCCCTCCTACGACTTCTCGGACGATGAGGAAGGCATCCCTACTACGCGAGTCCCAACGAGGATCCAAAAGCCTGCTTCGGCCTCCCCTATCGGAAATGCGACTGCCCCAGTCACGGATGTTGTCGAATATGTCGCTTCTACGTCTAAGGTGCCATTAAATGATGCAGAGACAATGACAGCCAATGAGGAGGAGGAGGAAGATGGTGAAGACCAGATCCAGACTTCACCGGCAACTCCCCTCGTAGACAAGCTCGACGGCATGGACCTTGACGCTGCGCAGCCGGAAACGCCAGAAGCTCTCGCTGAGGCTCCGGAAGAGCTCACTGACGCGGGAGGGCACAGCTCTCCGAGAGAAAGCACCGAGGATCCCTCCACAATGGAGCAGCGGTCCGTTGCAGAACCTGACGAGGAAGATACGATC
Organism: Colletotrichum gloeosporioides; assembly: GCF_011800055.1. Classification (NCBI taxonomy): domain Eukaryota; kingdom Fungi; phylum Ascomycota; class Sordariomycetes; order Glomerellales; family Glomerellaceae; genus Colletotrichum; species Colletotrichum gloeosporioides. Next base: position 323,043 of record NW_025544678.1, read on the forward strand.
CTACCTGACGTCGAGACAGAACGGCCGGAGGTGGCGGGCACGGTCGAAGCATCATCCAGCCCTGTCAACTCACCCATCGCCCTCCCCGACGACGCACACCTCCCAGACAGTCAAGACAACCAAGAAGAAGGCTTCTCCGTCCCTCTCTTGGACGACGTGGGCGAAGAAAGCGCAACGGAACCCGAGGCTGAACCTGAGCCAGAGTCAGTGGACATCGAACTGCCAGCTCTCCCCTTCCCAACCCAAAACCCAGCATCAAACCCGCCCCGTTCAAAACCCGGCCGTCCCAGAAAGTCCAACGCAGCCTCAGAAAACGGCGCGACGTCCCCGATGCGAACCCTCAACCTCAACTCAAGCAGCCCCCTCAAACGTCGCGCCTCAAACGCCCTCAAACCACGCAAATCAGTCAAATTCAACAAGAAGCCATCCTCCCCCGCGGCCACCACCCGCCCACACCACGAACAGCCCTCCCTTCCCGCCGCCCCCTCTTCCTCCACCATAAAAGCCTCCCCACGCACCCCTTCGGCCCGCCGCTCCTTCGTCTCCCTCCTTTCAGACGACGAGGACGAACTCACCCTCGACCTCTTCAAGTCCTGGACAAACACCAGCGGCGGCTCCGCTCCGGGCTCCAGCGGCCGCAAGAAGACGTCCTACGCACCCGTGCTACTCGCCGGCCCGCAGACCAAGATCAAGACGCCCATGAAGCAGCGCAGCCACAACGTCGGAAGCGGCGGGGGAACGGGCAGGGGCAAGAAGCGCAAGGCGGCGTGGGCCTTCGCTGTGACGCCGACAAAGGTGCAATTTGGAAGTCCATCCGGCTCGCTTGTCAAGACACCCGGTGGACATATGAGGCGGTGCGGAGAGGACGGGTTCAAATGCGATAGGGATTTTTGCTTTACGTGCCTGTAGATGACGAGGTGAAGGGCGCTTTGGCATGGAGTTTTGGTATCCGTTGCAGCGGCATAGCGGTTCAGATGTGCATGGGGGGTCAGGAAGCAAAAGATACGCTTCCTCATTAGTCGCTACATCAAGACGAATACCAGTAGAGAAGAAAAGAAAATCATGATGAAACCACATATGCAAAGCTTTCCGCAGAGAATCATGGACAGAAAGGATCCGTTGAGGGGGGCATTTGGAACGAAACAGCAGGCCATCAACCTCGCGAAACGCCTTTCCCCTCCATGTGGTGAAGATACCTCGCCGGTCCTCTGAGCATCTCAAATTCTCCGTCCCCTTTCCCTAGCTTTCCTCCGCCGCTGTGCGAATCCCTTCAATCCTCCCGCCTGCTTTGAGGTTTACGCCTTTGTTTCTCTGTATACCACCATCTGTGCCATCGCCCAAAAAAATAGATTGATACCGGTCTTGAGAGTCATTCCGTTTCGTGAGGGGGAGTATGTAGGTTTGTGTTTCATGCTTTTTCCAAAGATAAGGTTAAAGTCGTATTGAGAGGATATGGGTTGAGTCTAGTTGACAGGGCAGGCTGCCAGTGGGAGGGAATCCTCGCTGATCCGCTAACGGGTGCCGGCTCATAGCAGAACCGAAGCGGGTGTGGTCGAGGGCATCACGAGAGTCGTGGGTCAATTCTCAGTCTGGGCAGAGCAATGGTCTAGGTTCAGTTGCTAGAAACGCCGGAGGCGCTCTGCTGGGCCAAGTTCTGCTTGAAAACCTCGGGGTCTCTAACCGGGTTGAAGTACGGGTGCGCCTGGGCTTCCTTTGCCGTCAAACGTTCCTGTGGACATGTCAGTCTTGTGCTGGCCGTGTGACGGTCGCGTAACATACCTGGTGGTCGTATCTCAAAAGCTTGTCCAAGAAGTCGATTGCTTCGTTAGAGACAAATCGCTGATTCTCGGCGGTAACGAATGAGTGCCACGGCTTCTTCTGGAACCTACCCAGAATATCGTCGTATTGCGCGTCAAGTTCGATCTCGTACTTGTCAAGGTAGTCGAAGAGATCGTCCGTGCCAAGCACCTTAGCGATCTTGACAAGCTGATCCGAGTTGCTGTTACCGTGGAAGAAAGGCTCCTTGCGGAAGATCATAGACGCAAACATAGCGCCCAGACTCCACATGTCGAGACTGTAGTCGTACTCTTGGAAGTCGACCAACAGCTCGGGGCCCTTGAAGTATCGGGAAGCAACGCGAACGTTGTATTCTGTGCCTTGGTGATAGAACTCGGCCAGACCCCAATCGATGAGCCGCAACTGCATCACAGTTAGTCTGTATCCCCAGCCTCAGCTTTCTGCGCAGAATCCACGTGCCTTCCTATTCTCGTGATCGATCATAACGTTGTGAGGCTTGACGTCGCGGTGCATGATGCCCTTGCTGTGGCAGAAGTCCAAAGCCTTCAGGAGCTCATTGATGTAGTACCGAACGTCAAGGTCGTTAAACTTGGGGTACAGGCTTCGGAAATCGGTGTTGTTGACGTGCTCGAAGATCAGAGAGGGCGTCTTACTCTGCAAGGAGAAAAAGGTCAGCCATTGCTTCCTAAAGCCCCGTCATCCGAATAGCATCAACAAATATCCCAGCTTACCTGCGAATCTCTGACCACGTCTAACAGCGCAACAACATTGGGGCCTCCAGCCAAGTTTTGCAGAATCTTGATCTCACGCTTGATCTTCTTCTTCTTAACGGGCTTGAGGACCTTGATGACGCATTTCTGGTAGTTGACGACGTTGATGCCCTCGAAGACCTCCGAGTATTTTCCACGACCTGTATTGTTGCAACCGTTCGTCAGCCTTGCACGATAGTGCCTCGAACTCGACTCGCGCAAAAAAAGTATGCGGGATTGCGCATGCGCGCAGGCGCGCGGGGACCACCACCACCAACAGAGTGCAAAAAACGTACCAATTTTCCTGACAACCTCGTAGTTCTCGAGCACGCCCCAGCCTGTAGGTCGAAGTTGTCAGCGATCGCGACCCGGATGGGAGGGAAACCGGGCGGCTGTAAGCTCTGGCGAGAGCTGCAAGGGACTCGGCCGAGGCGCAGTGCTACCCGGCGGAGGGAAAACCTACTGATGTTCACACTGTCGTAGTCCCAGTAACTGCGGGGCATGTTCTGGTTCACGTCTGCGTACACCCGCGCCATGTTGGGCTACCGTTGCGGCGTTCGCGCGCGAGACTGGTAGAAGATGGTGATAATGTTGTCGTAAGGTAGGTAGGTTGGATTTTGCGGCGGAGGCGGGCAGACAAGGAGGGGTCTGGGTCGTGGCTGAGGTTGGTCGGTCGCCAGACACAAGCGTGGTGGACGTGGACCTGGGACTCTGGGAGTGAGTGGTGCAGTGTGGGAGGGAACGGGGCAGGGAGTAAATCAAGGTGGGATGTCTAAAATCAGGCTTAGCGGTCCATCCTCAGAGCACCGCTTGATTGGCCGCCGACCGAGCCGGGCCCCCAACGCGCCTGACAGTCCACTACAGGCTTATCGTCCAGACCGCCCGATAAGTTCGCCTGATCCGTGCACGCCCCACCGTCCAGTTTCGATGCAGCGAGCTGCCGCTGTTCCAGCATTGCTGCCGCTGCTTCTAGTAGAATGCCATCCCGAGGCTGCATCGGATTCCAGACGCAGTTGTCTGGGTGAGACCGTGCCAGGCACATCTTTGAGAACAAAGGTCTTTGTTGCCACGGGAGCTCTATACCAAATGTCCTTGACCTCTGCAGAAAATGAGCATCACAAAAGAACAGGCAAACGCGTCACATTGCATGCATTAGAGAAACATATGTCAACTTCCTTGGTCAGATTCGTTCGTTTTATGGCAGGTAGGCAGCCCTTTTGCCTGGCTCCTAACATTCTATGCGGATGCATCTCGCATCTTGCATCATGTGTACATGACCACTTGTCAACCCCTGATGCCAATCTATTTTACAAAGTCTTTCCTGTATCCTCTGTACAATGATGCATAGAGTCCTACGTCAATGACGACCATGCCCTGGCAATTTTGCCTCGCAATCTGTCCAGAGAGTCAGCATCTGATGTCAAGGGACCATGAACAGAATTCCGGAAAACTTCAAGGCATGCTCAGAGAGAAGATTATTGCTCGACATGTCCTAGCTCTCGAAGGCTCAGGCTGTCGACTAAAGTCAACTGCCGTCGTCTACCCGGAGCTTGGGTTCCGACTAAGGATGACGATACGAAGTTTTCATCATTGCATGCGTGATCAAACGTGAAGAAAAAGCGGCGACATACCTCTTTTGCATCTGCTCCAGATGTAGAACGATCGGGCTCACGTCGTGTTCATGAGTTTCTTGCATGTTACCAAGCCCTTGATTGATGGGTTCAGCTGCTCTGAACGTCGGGTTTCTTTCGAGTCGAACTTGCAATTCTGCAGGCGTGCCCGGCGTACAGCTTCCGCCAGCTATCCTGAAGGAATATCGGCGTGAACCAGAGGTCCATGAGCGTGTGTGCGGCCCGTGGTTCTTCCCAGCAACAGCCAGATCCTGAGTGCGATTTTGAATTATTTTGCGATTTTGCCAAGCTGGTCTCAGTCGTAGTCAAGAGAGTCAAGACCGGCTTCGACAACGTCCCAAGTTCTTTTGCGTAGGTCGGGCTTGGGTTCGTGGTTCTTGTTCTTGCCTGCTTTTCGCTTTTTCTTGTTCTTTGGTTTGGGTGGTTGAGGTGTCGCGGCTTCCTTGGCGCTGTCATTGTCGCCGACCTCGCCAGCTTCAAGATCTGCTTGCGAGGCTGCAGAACGACGCTCTTCGGCCTTTTCCTTCTCTTTTCTTAGAGCTTCAATTTCAGAGTGGCGGAACATGGCAATTTGCTCATCGGTGAGCGTGCGTTTGACACCATCTGGGTAGTACCCAAGTCCGTCATCTTCTTCCTCGTAGTACTCTTCGTCGTCGTATGCAGCGCTTTCATCGCCTGCATGCTTCTCTGGGCTGAAAAAGTCGCTTTTGAAACCTTGCAAAGCTGCGTCAGAGAAGTGCGACTCAAAGAACGACGTCAGCTCGTCCTGGCAAATGTCAGTATGAAGAATGGGGCAGGTTGGCGCGTTTGAACTCACGTTGCTGATGTTTGGAACGGCAAAATGGGCCCGGCCTTGACCCGATCCGACCGCGGCCATGATGAGCGACTAGAATGATGCGGCGGTGAGACTTTTGGTCGTTTGTGGTTTTGTTGAAAGTAAGAAAAGAAATTGGAAGGTGACGGAATGAGGCCAAAGACATGCAGTGGGCCAGGCGCGTCCGCGAGCTTGGATCACGTGTGGAGACCTTACCTCGTCACGCTGGAAGCAACGAGGAGTGGACGCGACCAGGTGCATCTGCTGCCAAAACCATGCATTTTTCTGCATAAGTGTAGGACCTCTTTGGACATTTCGATCCGTCACCTAGGACCCCATCTCCCCGGCCAAATATTAGTTCCGGCTCAGCAGGGCAAGTGCACTCTGAAATGCCCGCAGAACCTCCCTCACTGACACGGTGTGAGTCGGACGCGCTGAATGGGAAGATGAAGGATGGGGACTCACTGTGCTCCTGCTTCTGAGCCATATTCTGCTCTTGCATGTTAACGTATCTCTGTCTGGTGTGGAGGCGCTTGACTGCGCGCTCGTTGTCATGGGCGCTGGAAGTTGAAGCCCAGATATTGAAATACTAGATACATGGTCAGTTAGGCTCTGTAGTTTGTGCGGGCAGTCGCACCTTGACAAGGCCTTCAAACTGCTCCAACAGCTCTCGCTCTTCCTCATCAGCGTCCGCGAGCGCCTTCTCGTAGCGGGCCTCAAATTCTTCCCAGTCGAAATCAGGAAAAGGACCGGGCGTGCCTGGCGAGATGTTGTCGTGACCGTTGGTTGCCGGTTGGTCGACCCGCGGCTCAGGCGTCTTGGTGCTCTGAAGAGACTTGGGTTTCTGTGATCCGTTCGCGTCCTCGGCCATCTTCTTTGATGTTTCGTGTTAAACGATAGTACTGTGAGGCCGAGCCCGAATAAAGTTTTGTGTTTTTTCTACTATCAAAACGTCGTTCTTGGTCACCACAAAGGGAGTGTTGGTGGTGTAAGGGAGGTAGTGAGTGTGTTCGCTGTCGGGCTCAGTGGAGAAAGTCAGAAGTTCAGAACTGACAGCGGCCGACCGCCTCACTGGACTGGACCTCACCCCTGGAAGGCGGTCGAGAGTGGTGCTTGCCTCAGCTCACTCCATTGCTGCGCTGCGACCGCCAAGGCCTGTTCAGGCAAGTGTGGCGTTGATTGGCCACAGCACCTCTGTGGCGCGCCGCAGGGATTCAAATGGGTTGGGGGACCCCCCTGCTGCCTGCCCGGAGTGCCGCCGCGACCACGGCCCTCGATTGTTTCCTTTCTTGGCTGGCTCCCTTTCAACGCCGCCTCTCACCCGACCTCGCCCTCGTGACTCGATATCTTCGAACAGGACCTGCCCAGTCAGATCGCCTGGACACTGCTGCCGACTCACTGCGACTTCGACTTGGGAACTGCGTATTTCACATCGCAGTCTCCCTCCGAACGTCTTGCACTCAACTCAACCTCATCCGCCAGAAAGTCAAATTCCCCACGTCATTGCCGTTGCGACTTTCTGCCCATGCCGCTCCCTGATTGTTTTGAAACTCGCCGTCTCCTAGCTCTTCGAACTTTGACACGCCGCATGCCGCCAGGATGAACTGCGACATTTGCCAAAGGCCGCATCATCCCCAGCAGCGGCCCTTTCTCTGCGCCGTCGATGCGCGCAACCGCTGCTATGAAGGCCGTATGAGAAACCTCCAGGCATTGATGGAGAATGAGTCTCTTCAGCAGCAGATCAACGACTTGCTGGCCCAGACTGGCCCGGCTAGCTCTTCAACCTCCACCGTCGCTATTGAAGCCTCAGTCTCGGACCAGAAGAAAGCCGAGGACAGGACCGCTCAGATCATCGCGCAAGCCGACAAGCTGAAGAGGGAAATCGCTGCTGCCAAGAAAGAAATCGCCGACCGGAAGGCTGCTTTGTCGCGCCGCAAGTCAGATCTGACATCTGCCTCTGATGGTACTGAGGCCCGGAGATCCAGACAGTTGGATGAGACTGAGCGCTCGATCTCGGTAACCAAGTACAAATGGAACCGCAGCGCCGATAATATGGCGACTACCCGAGCTTTCCTGTGCATGGAGGCCGCCAAGTTGTATGGACTTCGCCGAATCAAGAAAGGGTCCTCATCTCGATATGAGTACAAGATTGGTGGGGTTGATATCATGGATCTTTCATCTATGAATGGTAAGTCGCTTGAACTGGATACATGCTGTGAATTTCTCACTGACCCGTCCAGCCGTGTCTCCCGAGGCATTGTCCACATCACTTGCCAACCTGGCCCATATCGTCGTACTGACGTCGCATTATCTCTCGATCCGCCTGCCCGCAGAAATCACTCTTCCGCACCGGGACTATCCTCGTCCCACGATCTTCAACCTCGCGTCCTCATATCAGCACGGGGATGTCCCATTTCCTGGTTCTTCTGTCATCCCCAACCTAACCTCAGATGATCGAGACAGCCAGCCTCATTATGTCCCGCGACCTCGGCCACTCTATGTCGATAAGGCGCTTCCCACTCTCGCAAAAGAAGACTCCGTCACGCATTCGCTCTTCCTCGAGGGCGTCACCCTGCTTGCATACGACATCGCCTGGGCCTGCTCCACACAGGGTGTCTCTGTCGGTGATCGCAACTCGTTCGACGACGTCTGCCACATGGGCCGTAACTTGTACAATCTGCTCATCGGCCAACAGCTGCATAGTACTCAGACAGGTCGCATCTACCCCCCAGTGTCTTCGTCGCCCGCAACGAAGCACGACAATCCAGAGCAAGAAGAAATCGGAAAGGCGTCGTCTTGGATGGGACGCTATTCCCATGGCACAACTCACACGTTCCTCGGAGGCGCGGAGGGTTCCGATTTCATCCGCAGCTTCAAGCTCCCCAGCCCCTTGAAGCTTGCCGATAAGCTGAAGAAGAAGCTTTTGAGCGAGGTGGCCGTGCCGGAATGGGAGGTTTTGGAGGACGATGCCTGGGCCCTGGACGATACCGAAAGTGCTCAGAACCGGACAGGTGGTGGAACAAATGGATGGACGAAGCTGAAGAACAGGTAATCTAACAAAGAAATGAAACATCCGTACTCAAACAACAAGCTTTGCTGGTGGCCAGATTCTTCTTCCAATGACTCTCCACACTCTCCGTAGCCCTGTTTTGTTTTTTGTTTCCTGTTTTGGTTGGTTTTCGTGTGTTTCCTTGTATTTTCTTGTGTTTTTTTGCGGGGAGTTTTTTTTTTCTTCTTCTTCTGTTCATCTCTTTTCTTCGTCTTCCCACCGTCTCTCCTCTTTCTCTTCATCTTGAGTAGAGCGTATTGACTCATTGCGGTTGAGACCGCCTTTCTTCCTCCACCATCCTCATCCATTCCCTCAAAACTCCCTCCATCTCATCTGCGTACACGATATCTTGTTGGACGAGTCCTTCAAGGAGGTACCTCATCCAACGCCCCAGAAGATCGTTCACCTGTTCTCTGGTGAGGAAAGTCTTCTGATCTTCCGGGGCGCCGGGCAGGTCCTGCCACCTCTCCTTAGACAAGAGCTTGAGTCGTCTTTGGCCCCCCCACCTCTTGAACTTCCTAGCGGTCCCAGTATCCTGGCTTCGACGCCCAAGAATGTCGAAGAGTAGGCGGAGGACACCCAGGCGCTCGTCTCTGGTTGCGGCCCCTCCGTACGTGAAAACGCTGTCGGACTGGTTCTGTTCGGCCCTCTCGCCGACCCGAACAATTCGGTCCCGGTGGCCGTCTTCGCCACCGGCCGCTTCTTGGCTTTCCGACGCCGCAAGCTCCTGCTCCAATTCGCGTCTTGCCTCATACACACTCTGTTGATGGTCTGCGATGTCCTCTGCGGACCTGTTTGCTCTGTTGCTCCTGGGAAGAGGCAGAATCTGCCGCGTCTGCGAGAACCAGGTCGGCGTGGGGGTATCGCCAGTCTGTACGGCTTGCTCTTGGTTCCTCTTCTCCTTGGCCTGGGCTCTGTTGCTTGAGCGGCCAGTTGCCTGTGACGGCTGCTGAGGGTCTGAGGCCGATGCGGGCAATGGGTCAGAGATGGAAAAGATCGCGATGCGTGGTGCGTCCGGGGGAGCGTCGTTTGGGACTGCCGCCGAGCCGTTACGTTTGGGTGCGAGCACTTTGATTGACGTGGGAGTCTTGGGGGCTTCGGGGGGTCTCGCGGCAGGGGAGCGGATTACCCGTCCGTCTGGTCCCAATTTGGCGCAGCTCGTATCCTTGGATTTCTGAGTCTGAGCCGACGGCTTTGTTGTTCGCAAGGGGCGTAGGGGATCTGGACGTGGGGCTTTGCGAATGATTCTTCGAGGCGGGACCGATGATGGACCACCAGCCGCTGATTGTGGATTGGGGGTCGGAGTCATGGGCGTATCTGGTGAAGGACGCGATGCAGAAGGTTGAAGCGGCAGCGTCAGCGTGTACCAATGCTGCTGAGCTACCCGTGGTCCTGTTGAGGCTTCTGTTGTCGTTCCCGTACGTGTTTGCTCATGTCGCTCGGCTGTCTCCTCGTTAACGGGGTCAGCGGGCCCTGCCACTGACTCTGTTCCCGTCTCTTGCGTCTGGCTATCCTGCTCGTGGACAGGAGCGACGGGGGCCGAGGGAAGAGCAGACCTGCGAGGAGGTGGCGGTGGGGGGGAGTAAATGTCGTCCAATAGGTCCGGGGATGGCGACCTGGGAGGGGTTGAAGGAGGAAGGGAGTAGAGGTCATCCAAGGGGTCTGGAGATGGCACCCTGAGAGGCATTGGTGGAGGATGAGCGTAAAACTCGTCTGGAATTGTCGGTGACAAAATCAACGGCGGTGAAGAAGGGCCGGCTTCAACGAAGGTTTGATCAAAAATCTCATCGATTGGACCGAATTCGCCTGGAGTGGCCGGCAACTCGGGACGAAGATCCTCTAGAACGTCCATCTCGATTTCGCGGTCGATGGCGACTTGCGTCGCGAGCTGGCGAGGTGTGTAAGCGAAGAGTGGATCATTCTGCATGTCCGTATCCACGATCTCGACGGCAGGAGTGACGCCAGAGAAATTGTCGTGCATGTCGCGGTCGGTGTATTGATGCATATTGAAGTCTTGGGCTGATCCGATGTCATCGGCCATCTCCTGGTCGTCTCTCGTTGTGGTCTCGAATTGTGTAACGCCTTCCATCATGTTTCTTGCATCTTGATTCGTCTCAACCTCAATAACTTCCATGGCGTCTCCGTGGACATTGTTGATTCCAACAGTAGCGACAGGAGGTGCTTGCTGAATGACACCGTCCATAGATCCGTCATGAGTTTCGGCGACTCTTTCGACTGCCACGGTGGGTTCACCGACAACGCCGTCCATCAAATAGCCACTGTCTTTCTCAAGTCCCTCGGTCTTGTCGCTAGGCTGGGTTTCGACAACCTCCATCGCCTCATTGTCGTCAATCTGTGCGTTCGGGGCAATTGTGGCTGAAGAGCCAGGCGCATTTCCGAACGCAGGAAGCTGTGCAGTAACGAGGGCAGACGCAACTGTAGTACTTGAAGAGACAGACGGCAAGGTTGAGGATTCCGTAGGGATTGGACGAGAGGCAGGTCCATGGCCGGATCTCTGTGGCTCCTCGGGATCACTCAGTCTGCGCTTGTGCGTGGCAGGCGATCTGAGTGCCAGAGCAGGGAGAGCAGGGACAGGCAACTCGGTTGAGGGAGTATGGACTTGTTCGAAGACATTGGTGCCAGGAATCGCGGGCTGTTCGGGAGGCGCGGGTATAGAAGATGCAGACAGGGGATGATCGGGGAGCATCAAGACTGCTCCGCCGCCGCCCAGATCGTGGTCATCGTCCTTGTCGTCGTCGTCGTCGTCGTCACCGTCGTCGTCCTTCTTTGCGTCTTGGTCTCGCTCATCCTCGTCGTTGGTCTTGTCCTCGTCCTCGTGCTCTTGCTCTTTCTCAACTTCGTTGTTCTTGTCAGACTTCGTGACCTGATTCTCTTCTTTCTCGGTCTTAACCTCGTTTTGCGCCTCTTCATGAACGTTGTCATTCAATTCGTCCTCGCGAGCACTATCCTCGTCGATAGGCACCACATCTGAAGCAGGGATCGCGGGCTCAATGGTGGCAATGGGTGCGTTGTCGGTGACGGTGAAGACATTGGTAAGAGATAGACGAGGAGCGACGTTGACAGGAGCATCATCCGTGACAGTAAGGATTCCGGTGCAGGAAAGAACGGGAGTTGCGATGATGGGGGCGGTGTCAGCGACGATCAAGATGCTGCTATACGAGAGTACAGGAGCGATATTGGCCGGGGCGTTGTCGGAGACAATAGGAGCAGCGATGATGGGGGTGGTGTCGACAACGGTGAGGATTTTGCTCAGCGACAATTGCTTCTTTGTGGCCTCGTTGGGAGGTTGGAGGACCCTCCCTTCGCTCACGTGAAATATGCCATATTGGCGGTTCTTTGGTATCATGTTGTAGTTAAGACGGCGGATGAGTCGAGGCTCAGGGACTTTTGCAACCTTCGTCTGAAATGATGCGATCGACCTTTCGGTCTTCTCGTACTTCCGAAGCTTCTCCTTCAGGCTGGCGACCTCCTCAGTGAGGCGGGCATTCTCGGCCGAATGCTGCTCAGTCTGTGCCTCCTTCAAGTTGTCTCTCTCCTTTAGCTTGGTAATCTCCTCGATGAGGGCGGCATTCTCGACAGAGTGCTGCTGAAGCTGAGCATCAGCATCAGTAACCTCCTTGACGAGGCGCGCGTCTTCCGTCGCTAGGTCTTTGGGTTGGTCCACCTCTGGAGGCGGTGGACCGGGGGGTCTAACGGCTAAATTAGCAATCTGCAATGCACTTGAGAGTAGAAGGAGAGGAGGCTCACATAACTGGGCTCTCGTTCGTCGAGCTCCCTTGCTAGGGGAGTCCGTCGAAGAGGGTACCAGGCCGGGGTCCAGAAGTCCCGGGCTTTGCGAATTGGCACTGGGCCGAATCCGTTGGGATTTCGTAACCGAAAGAGATCAACGTCCGCCAGAATAAAGCCATGTAGGCAATGATAAGCTTCAGGGGCCAGGCGACAGAGCTAGCGACGTCCACCAACATCCGACCAAGCAGTCCACCAGTCAACTGGTACCAACATTCGGCGAATCTGGCAGAGTGCCAGACCCGAGAGATTGCCATGCTGGCCAGGTAGACAAGAACCGCGAGGAATGGATGATTGGCGGCCGTCTGGAGAACCAGGTTGGCCTTGTCGATGAAGACTTCCGTGGCCATGATGGCGAGTGGAGTGTGGAATCTTTGGTTAGAGGAAGGTAGGTAAGGTAAAGTAGCGTCCTAAGACGAAAAAAGGGGAGCTGTCGCTGATGTTGAGATGAGTTCGTGCTAAAAAGCGATGAAAGGCTGCTGAAAAGCGGCGAATGTAGGAAGGTATCTCGACTCAACGTTGGCGAAGAAGGGAACAGGAAGAGGTTTTTTTCAAAAACCGAGTCGGGGGACGAGATTGAATAGACTGACTGGACGAGGGCAGGTCGATCACGTGCCTGAGGCGGTAGAGTGGGGCGGGTGAGCTGAGGATTTCCTAATCGGGGTGAAGTGAAGTTGAGATGCCAACGCTCCAGCACCCTAAGGCACCAAACGCAGCGGTCCCTTCAGGGGACCTGAGCCCGTCGCACCCAATTATTCTATTCGTTGCCCTAGTGACGTCAATTATATTCTGGTGAAACTTTCTTCAGGTTGGCGAAGGAATCAGGAGCGCACAAAAAGCAGCCCTTGGAAAAACGACGTTGCAATCGTGATGTTCTCGGTGAGCGGACCTCACCGAGCGCCCCCACTTACTTCGTCTGGCCGCGTTTGATTCAGTCCGTTTGCCAACGTCCTTTAGTCTAAACGACGTTTGCAGCACGCGCTCTATTTCATTGTGCTCATGTCATTCTATGTTCACATGAAAATTGGGATTGCAATGTTTCGATACTCGAGAACAAATACTTGTTATCAGTCACAGGAAATTGGGACAAAGGCCGCAAGCTCAGTCGACATTGGCGATCTTCCGTTTACGTCTCGCGATTGTGGATTTTTTTTTCTACTTGGAATTGATCCCTATTCTTTCCTATTTTTTGCTGGCAACTGATATTAAGCACCCATTTCAATCACATCGTGATGCTGACACCACATTCAACCGCAGAACCCAAATTTGGTTGACGATCACGCCTTCAAGAGCAAGATGCAAATAATTGACCAGAGATAATCTCATTTGGGTAAAGTAATACGACAATAACAAAACCAAATGTACCTTATTCGACTACACACAGGGTATCCTCACGGCGCCATTAAACCAAACCTGCCTCCCACCGACATAATCCCAGCAACAATAATCCACCATCATCACTCATTACAAGGTAGAACTAGTAATGCCTGCAGCCAAACGTAAACCTGCTACTCCTACTGCTTCTTTCCTCTTGCCAGAAGTCTCTCATGAAGGTCCACAACCACATCGCTCCATGAAGGGGCGCCTTCCTCTTGAGAAAAAGCCATCTCACCCAAATGAGTGGACAAGAACTCCGCAATCTTGGGAGTATTGAAATGCTCTCCGTATACAACCGTGGCCTCAGGATGAAGCGAGAAATCGACGCCGTCAGGCTTGCTCGCTCCCCTGATCTCGAGAGCAATCTCCACCTTGGTCTCCAGCGGCGCCATGAGAAGTGAAGACTTGACCGCGATAGACGAGTCAGAAACTCTCGCAACGGTGGTCGGGAAGGTGATGTTCAGCCGACGGACATGATTGGAGGTGGAATTGGCCTTGTCCCACGCAGTGCGAACCATGTGGAGGAGATCCGCAATTTTAGTGCGGCTCTGCGGCAGCCCACGAATGTGGTCCCGAATGCATTCCAGGAAAAACTCCTTCTCCGGCGTCGACGGCACGGGTTTGGATGCGCGATTCGCGGCAATGTACCACAAGTCGATCCTCGCGTTCTTCTTCCGGGGCTGGAAGGATGCAATGTCGAACACAATCTCGATCTCGCGGAGGTACGTCATGGAGATTTGGCTGCCGGAAACGCCAGTGACGGCCCAACCGTGCTGCTTCTCCAGGGCATCGACTCGTCCTGAGGTCAAGTTAGCGAAGCACAAGATACGGAATCCACGTTTTACATACCCTTGAGTGCACTGATTTCACCTGTCGACCAGCCGCGGCATTCCTCGCGAATCTTCTCCGCTTCCTTGATATCCTCGTGGCACTGCTGCTTCTCCTGCGTGAGGGTCTCAACACCACGCTCGGCATCCTCGAGTTCTTGTCGGAGCTCGGCAATGAGTTGAGTCTTTTCCTGAACGTCGCTTTCGACCTCTGCGAGATCAGCCCTGGCGGTCTCGAGTTCCTCTGGGTCGCAGTCCGCCAGTTCATTGGCGACGGCCTGCAGGTTGCTATACTCTTGCTCAAGTTCGGTGAAGCGAGACACTATCGCAGGAAGGGTGGAGGCGAGCAGCTTTTGTTGCTGCTGGAGAACCTTTTCATCGGTTTTCATTCCCTCGGCAATTCTGATAAGCCCCTCCTTCAGACCCTCCTGGAGCTTCATTCGCCACTCGTACCACATGGCCTTGCTCTCGAGGCGCGCATGGGTCTTGCCGTTCTTGAACTGGTTGTCGAGGATATTCTTGAAATCGGGAGAGGCGGACATGTACTCCCGGAAGAGAGGCGGGTTCTCCTCAAAGGTCTCGGACTCAATCTCACGAACGATTCTGCGCCCCTCGGAGATGTACTTCTTCAGTTCGCGGCATGAGTGTTGGTAAAGTTCCAGCATTGGTACCGTGCAAGCGCCGGCAACGACACAGCGCTCCAAAGACAAGTCCTCTTTCCCACCCATCTCTCTAAACATGTCTGGTGCCTGAGTATGCCTTCGCTTTGTTGTCGTCAACTCCATGAAGCGGATGGAAGTCATGTTGAGAAAGTCCTGAAGATGAATGCGCTCTTCCGACTCGTCGTTCATGAGCTCATTGTCTGGTCGAACAGGCGAGCCATCGAGGTTCATGGGGTGAGTGGCGGTATCATCCTCAACATCTCTGAAGCGTCCTTGTCCGTGAGGGGACTTGGCCGTGCTTCCACTCTTCAATGGCGACTCAGAATGTGTCGGCGTTGCCTTGGTTGTGGTATCTTCCTCCAAGAAACGTTGGGAGGAACGAGTCAATCTGCGACCAGTAGTGTCGGCCTTGCTAGGGGGCTGTGCCAACTTGACGTTTTTCACAGGACTTCCTTGGTGTCCCTTGAGTCTCTTGACGCCGTCGTTGTCTTCGCGCTCCTCCTCGTCATCAAGCTCGGCAGGACGCTTGCCAAGCAGGCCCTTGGCGCTTCCGACGTGGAGACTCTTGCGACCCTGGAGGCGCTTCTTCTTCGGGCTCAAGCTGTCAATCATCTCCCTAAGGTTGAGCGTTGCGTCCTTCTCATTTTCGCCATCCGCCTCGCGCTCGAGGATTGTACGGCCGTTCTCTTTGTCTTCTTCATCTTGGCGGTCTCTGTCGACTTCAATCTCAATGACCTTTGGATCCCCAAAGGTGACTCCGCGGGTCTTTCCGGGTACGAACTGCTGGGCGGCTTCGCCAAGAGATCCTCGTCGGTCAAGAAGAGCAGCAACGCGGGGAGATCCCAGTCCAGGCTTGTCTGCGCCGACACCAGAATGTCTGCGGGGCTGGGGAGTGAGAACAACAGTGGGTGTTCTTGCTCCAGTTGCCGGATCTTGCTGAAAGACGTTCAAACGGTTGGCAGTATTTTCAAGTGATGGTGTCGTGGGCTTTCTCGTTGGTGATTTTGAAGCAGACTTGGGAATCGACTTGGTCGGTGACTTGGGACGTCCTCGCTTCTTGGAAGACTGGGGTGTCTTGACTGGCGAGCTGTCCAACGGAGTCGTGGCCACTGGTGGTGGCGCTGCAGACTTCGGAGGGCTAGGTGTCCTGATACTCCTCTCTGGGCTTTTGGAAGGACTCCTAGCTGGCGACTCGCCAAACAGGCTCGCACGAGGCATGCTGTTGCGGAGGCTTCTGCCTTGGAACGGGTTGAAGCCAGGGCTGTCTGCCGGGGCGTTCTTCTTGACCGACGCAGCCAGCTTCTTTGCAGGCGATGCTGGCTTCACAGACATGGTCTTGGAGGGCGTGTCGGGCTTGTCGACCTCCTCCTCCATAAGCTTCTTTGCGGCAATGCGAGCCTCTGGTGATTGAGGTCCTCCGATGATGCCTCCAACAGCTGCAGTCATGTCCATGCCCATCGTGGTGTCCTCTGCATCAGCCGCCTCAGAAGTCGGCAGAATACCTCCAACAGCTGTGGTGATATCCATGTCCATGGTAGGCTCATCCTTCTCCGGAGAAGCGATAGCAGCGCCCAGAATCTTTCCAACGCCAACGGTCATATCCATGCCCCCTGTAGCGTCATCTTCTTCCATCGGCTTGTCTGGTGATGACATGATCCGGCCCAGTCCAACGGTCATGTCCATGCCCAGTGTCTCATCACCATGAAGCGTCTTATCAGCCGCAGGGAGAATGCCACCCATGGCAACAGTCATGTCCATGTCCATTGTTGACTCGTCCATGACCGAGTTGTCGCGCGTAGTCATGGTCCTGCGACGCTTTTGGGATGTGTCTCTCTTGGTCTGGGACGGCAGAAGACCACCAATGACAGTTGTGAATTCCATAGACATGTCCTCATCTTCGCCCTCGTCTAACAAGGTGTCGTTGGGATTCTGTTTCTGTATACCTCCAACGGCGGTAGTAAACTCCATGGTCTGGTCTTCCTGGCTCGGCTCGGCAGCTTGTTGGCTGACTCGGGACAGAATACCGCCGATAGCACGTGTGACATCCATGGACATGTCCTCGTTGGGGTCGAAAGCACTCTGAGAGGTCTTGTCTTTCATAATGCCACCAACCGCTGAGGTGATGTCCATATCCATATCCATGTCATCGTCGTCTTCGTCTTCGGGAGGACTTTTGCGCGCAGGCGGGGGAGGGGCGTTCTCCTGGTCCTTGGCACCCTCGTCTTGTGGCTTCTTCTTGATCCAGCCGAAGGAGGGAATGACTTCCTCCTCCTCCTCATCGTCGTCCGAACCAAGCCGCTGAGTTCCTGCCTGTCGCGCAGCCATCCTCAGAGCCTCATCTAGGGTGTCGTTCTCGTCGTCGGATGCGACCGTACGACCAGACATGACTGATGCGCCAGTGACCTCATTGTCGTCGATGGTCATCATCGTGCCATCGTCATCCGAAGAATCGCTGTTGGAGTCCGAGTCCTCGACCTCTTCATCTCCATCCACCTCCTCTACCGCATCAGCAGGTTCAGAATCCGAGCTGAAACCGGATGCGGCCGTGTTCTCATCGTCGGTGAAGTCCATCAGATTTGCGGTGGAACTGCGCCTGCGCTTCTTCTGGTGGAGCTCTCTCTGGTTCTCTGGTGACTCGGGAACTATTTCGTCCACCTGCTCTTGCGGCGTGGACGCCCGATCAGATCCCTTTCCATTTGCGCTAGATGCACGTCGCGTCGAGTCTGTTGACGCTGTCGAGTCTTGGTTGAACTCAATCTCGTGGAATGTGTGAAGGGTCGCCTCGGCGGCAAATGATACTCTGCGGTTGGCGAGCGACTTGCGTCGCGCATCTCTGCGCTCTCGCTCCTCTCGTTCTCTAGATGCGGCCTGCTGCTCTTCCTCCGTGCGCAAGGCAATCTTAGAGCCAGACGAGCCGCCGGCGGAGTTACCAGTGGATGTGTTCGTGGGGGTACTGGCCCGGGGCGGTCCCAGGTCGATAAGGTCTGCGTTGCGCTTGCGGTGTGGTGGGATCTCGGGCAGAAGCGGCATCGTGGGCTTCAAAATCGATCGCGGCGGGGGTCGTGACGGCACGGCGAGGGACTGCGAACGTTAGCTGGGCGTGCACAAGACCAAAACACGAGCATTCTCACTGCTCTGCGGTTGCCATTTGCATTTTTGAGGGCGTCTAGGCCGCCGGGGCCAATGCTCTTGCTTCGCGACTTCTTACGACTCTCTGCAAGTGTGGTGCCGACGTCGATGGTCGCATTCTCCTTGTCGGTTCCCTTCCTCGACGTCGTCGGTGCGCCGATGGACTTGCGCGTCCGCCGCGTGGAAGGCATGGTCGCGTCGCCGAATGAAGCCATCTTGAATATCGGTGTGGCGATTTGGCTAGGAGGCTTCAAGTGGGAGGGCCAGACGTGCACATGTCACGTCTTAAAGAGCAACGCGATTGTTGGTGGCGTGAATGTCCAAGTTCGTCAAAGTCCCCTAACACACCCCAAGTACGGGTGGTGGGCTGCATGGGTCGGTGTTTACTTCTGACCGGGCCTCCCATTGGCTGCTGAGGAATGATGTCAACAGACCGCGTTCGGGGGCCCGTGGTTGCTGTGGTGTCGGCTGTCGCCGCCTCGGGACGTCGATTCTTCCTCTGCGCCCCACTCTTTGGCAGGTCACAGCTCGCCGTGGCTGGACAGCATGCACCAGCCACACACCGCCCTCGCTTCCCGAAAAAAAAAGGGAAGGAGCCACACCCACAGCCCACAGTTGCAAGCCCTAATCAGTTTGCTCGTGCGTGCCAATCCAATCCGACTTGGAGTCTGACCAAAAAAATCGCAAGGTTCAGCACCTCGACTTCTAACCCAAACAGCACCCACCCGCCCAGTCGACCCGCGACCGCATCACGACGTCAAGATGGCTACCGAGTTGACCGTCCAGTCCGAGAGGGCTTTCCAGAAGCAGAAGGGTATCTTCCTCAACCAGAAGGTCAAGGCGAAGTCTGCTCGCCCTGGCAAGAGCGGCCGCAGATGGTACAAGGACGTCGGCCTGGGTTTCCGCACCCCCAAGACTGCCATTGAGGGCAGCTACATCGGTACGTTTGCGAGCACCGACTGCGAATGATGTGGTGGGATTGTTGGCGCACGCGACACGGCAAACGGAAAATTTCGACATGGGATTTCGCGACACTCGAGAACATCGAAAAGAGTTTGGGCACTCGAGGGGAAGAGGAGGAATTCAGAATTGGAGACACCGACACCGACACCGCGCGCTGGGATATACGAACATGCACACATGCAACACCATCAGAAACACGATTGCTAACGTTGGCGCGTCTTACAGACAAGAAGTGCCCCTTCACCGGCCAGGTCTCCATCCGTGGCCGTATCTTGACCGGCACTGTCGTTTCCACCAAGATGCACCGCACCCTCATCATCCGCCGCGAGTACCTCCACTTCATCCCCAAGTACGCCCGTTACGAGAAGCGCCACAAGAATCTCGCTGCCCACGTTTCCCCCGCTTTCCGTGTCGAGGAGGGTGACCAGGTCACCGTTGGCCAGTGCAGACCTCTGTCCAAGACTGTATGTTCCGACCTGCCCCCGCGATCTCTTGGAGACAAGACAATCGTATGAATCACGGTTGCTAACATGGCCACCAGGTCCGCTTCAACGTCCTGCGTGTCCTTCCCCGCACCGGCAAGGCTGTCAAGAAGTTCTCCAAGTTCTAAATCGGCTCATTGGCATTTACGGCGTGACTGCGGTGTGGGTTATTCATTTCATACCGGATGGGAGGTCATCAGGGAAAACTGCATCCACAATGATTGTGTTATAGATGCAGAATCAAGACCAAAATGAATTCGATCAGCCAAACAGCTACGTGGTCGTGAACTAGAGGTTATGTTTCTCTGGGTGACCCGGGCACACGATGGGCTTGTGATTTTTGCGGGAACGGAAAACTACGATGTGCCTCAGGTCGAATGAACGAAAAATGATTAGGGATTGGAAGTACAGCTGTCTTGTCCGTGGCCTTTGTGACGTGATATTTGAGTTGCCTGTGTCCCGGCCCCGGTATTCACAATGCCCATGACAGAAATTCCGACACAGTTGGGCGTTCTTGACCAACCACCAACCACATTGAAGTACGGCACAGAGTGTTGCATGCGAATAGGAGTAAAGTTTGCAAGCCACAAGATCGCGAACCAAACTGCTATCTAGACGCTGTGATACTAGCCTCTGAATAAAGACTATTAGAAGATAACACTCCTACCTCACAGTCAGCTTCTAGCAGGGCATGGCGGTAGCTCGACAAATAGAATTCGATATAATTAAGCTCACAGTACAGTGATATGTACAGTGCGCAGTCACGAATTGACACCACCCATTGGTGTCTTTCTGAGCATCTGATTGGATCACCAGATTCCGCCTGGAAATTCTCGAAGAGCTTCAGTTTGCGACACCCCTCCTCCCCTCCCAAGCTCCCCAAGATACCCCTCCTCATCCGCCCCCTCTCTCCTCGACATCCTCCTTGCCCCAGAAGCCCTCATTCAAAATGGGCTGGTTCGACGGCTGGTTCGGCTCCAGCACCACCACCTCGGACCCCCTCAAGTCCCTGGACCCCAAGCTCCGCGAGTTCCTCGAGCGCGAATCCCCCGTCAAGATCCAGCAACAGATTCAAGAGGCGGAACAAGCAGCGGCCGCCGCGGCAACAAAAGCAGCAGCAGCAGCAGAAGCAGCAATCTCTGCAGCGACAACATCACAAACATCACAACAAAACAGTGCCGACGCACCAACAGACTCGAGACCCAAAGTGCCCAAGGAGAGCCTCTTCCAGGATGGACGGTACGCGCACCTGTGGAAGACGTACCGGCCGTACGCCGAGATCGAGGCCGAGAGCAAGACGGACCACGAGAAGCTGATGGACGTGCTGGACGGGTACAAGGAGCGCAAGCACAACATCGGCCGGGCGGCGCTGGAGAACTGCGCGCTGCAGCAGGAGGAATGGGTGAACTGCATGAAGAGCGGCTCTTGGGAGGACAGGATGCAGATGTGCAGGCACCAGGTGCAGCGCTTCGAGAAGTGCTATACCATGCAGACGGTACGTTTTCTTCCTGCTCTCCAGATGTCGCGACGGCACCAAACAAATTACTCGGGTTATTCTAACACTCCGCTCCTGCACACAGAGATTCCTTAAAGCCCTTGGCTACCAATCCGTCTACAACCGCCCGGCGCAGGTCGAAGAAGACATCCAAATGCACGCCGACAAGCTGTACCAGCGCATGGTCGAGCAAGAAAAGGCCATCGAGGCGGCCAAGCAGGAAGGCCTGCCGGTGCCCAAGTTCGACCTCTCAATACCCGCCGCCGCCGAGATGGCTCCTGCCATCCAGCCTCGGCCAGATCTCGAGAAATCGTGGAAGGAGAAGCTGGAGCAGCTGCCAGAAGAGGAGCGCGCGGTCGAAGAGGCGGCGCTGCGGGCGGATCTGCAGGCCAAGGCGGAAGTTGCCAAGAACGTGCAGAAGCTGTGGGACGAGCAGGAGAAGGAGAAGCAGCAGCGCAAGGCGGAAGGCAAGGCGACTGTCATGGACCGCATCACTGGAGCTTTCGGGAGCAAATAAGGCTCGTCGAGACCGGTGGAGAACGATTGCTTCAATCAGGTCATGGAGGAAGCCGGCGTGTGTTGTAATTGTACAAAAGCGGTCGTCAACTCGGACCGTGATCCCGTCGCTCAACCTCACGATGGAGGTTTGCCGTGTTGGCTATAGGTTTCACGTTGTACTACTAGAAGAGCATCTACAAATGCACAAAAGAAGCCCACGTTGGAGGCTACGATCTCCAATCTCAAGAGTTCGCAAGTCTCTCGTTTCCATCACTCAGTTACCTATCGCCTTTGGCATTTGCCATTGACATCAGACCAAATCTCTACTGCTATAGACAACTACACCGATCGTGATCGGCCCGGTGGCATTTCGTAATGTGACTTCATCAACCTCGCACACACCCGAGAACGAAACATGGCGAACAGGCCAGAACGCCCCGCTGTAATTCCCTCAGCAGGGACTGCGCCGCCAAGTTCCAACTTACCCCCCCAAATCATCCCATCTCAACCGCCTCCCGCCCCAGAAAGCTGGCAAACTTAGAACCTCAATCCGAAGAAATGGAAGAGAAAAAAGCCCAGCGCCAGGGATTCAGCTCCCGGTCCGAAATGTCACTGTATCACCTCCACGTCACGGCAATTGCACACCTAACCAGGACGTACTGAGTAACTAAAGTAACTGCACGGAAAGGGGGTTGAATAAGCCGCCTCTGTGTACGAATAAGGTAAGAGTTCGCGTTTCGCTCAACTTTAGAGCGTGCGGGTTTGCGGAACGCATCCTTTTCTCCCCGGTGTATTCGTCCAATTTGCAAGACCAACTAGCCAACCAGGACACGGAACCCAGGGGAAGAACGGGGAAGGAAGATACCTCGCTCTCACGAGCTGAAAGGTTGCAAATAAGCAGGGGATGAGACGAAATGAAGAAGAAGGGGACAAAAAGGTCGCATGAAGAGGCGCGGCACGACGGAAGCGACAACGGAAACTCTAAACAGCTTCTTTCCCGTGACTTGACGGGCGAGCAAGAGACCAAAAGTCTGACCGCACCGCCGGGGACCCGATGACGACGATTAAACGAAGAGCGGTCTGTCTGGTCTGGTCAGAGAATGATGCAGGAGATGACAGGGTGCTGTGACCGAGGAGTGACAAGCTAACCCAGGACGAGTTGATCAACTAGTTGCGGTTGGCCTCCCTACTACCAGCGGCTAGCACGATGCCTTGCCTCCCCCGAAAAGCCCAGAACTTCTGGGCACGTCAAGTGTTCTGCACCACTCAGCCCTCCCGGCGCCGAGAGGCCACTGCACGCCAAGCTTTGCGGGTAGATCTCTTGGCACACACTTGGCAGCCCAGGGACAGCCGCTTCGCTGGAATCTCGCTTCAGGTCCCAAGACATTTTTGACCACAACCGACTTGTAGAAACAAGCTTGGCAGCATGGAAAACCTTTCAAATGTTTGGATATATGTTCAATTTTTTTGATGGTTATATTATATAGCCCATAAATCATTCATACTCCGTCAGGGAGCACTCGCCAAACGCCACGGGGAGAGGTCGACCATGAGACAGAATGGTAAAATGGGGTAATCGAGTTTGTCTCAAGTCATTACCTCTCCCCTCTCAATCGGTCATTGTCGTTGTCTGAGGTCATGAACTCGTCTAGCAGCAAGACTCCTCGCAGCCGCAGAGACCGCAGCAGATCTCGCATCCGGCCTCCTCACCACCACGGAGGGACATCTCGGGCTGGGGCTCGGCGGACTGTTCATAATCAGGTCAGCGCGCGTTCTCTTGGTCGCTGGTTGGATCTAGGACTTACGGGCTGCTGAGAGACGATGCCATTCTCAGAGGGGACCTCCATGGGGGCCTGCTGCTGGGGAACCTCGGGGGCGGGCATTTTGATGATGGGGTTTTTGGATTGAAGAGGTGTAGAGTTGAGTGGTAGTTTGTGGGTGGTATCGAGGGAGTGGTAGTTGTGTTAAGCAACAACAAGAAGATGGACCAGCAGAGAAGACAGTCTGGTCCCGCGTCTTTATGTACTCGACTCACACATCCTTCACAAGGCACACAACACACACCAACAACAAGCCGACCTCTCTCCCCGTGCCATGTTCTCCATCAACACCCCCCCCCCTTCCCCCTGGCTCCATGGCTCAGCTGAAGCAGGTAAAAGCTATCGGTGGCCGAGGGTCCCTAACACATTGCCTCCTGTCCTGCCTCATCCACGCCCCCCCTTCTTCTCCCCTCATCGCATCCCCTCCACCAACCACCCGTCGTAGGTAAGGTAGGTACTGCGGTAAGCCCCCTTCATCGGAAGTAAAACGGCAAACCAGGGAACATCACCGGCGCCAATCATCACCCGACATCCCAGAGCAAGAATCCAGTTTTCCCGTCGTTGCAGCCACTCAGGGTCCAGGGTGGGAAGAGGGCGAAGGGGGCGTGTAAGGCGGCTTCGCCTTGTGTGGTGGGTTGGGGAGGGAACTTTGATGACGGACCCATGGGCCCGTCGAGCTTCAAGTGCCGTACTTCCGGATGAGAGTTAAGATAGCCAGACTTGCGCTGGTAGGTGGGAGGGAAAGGTACATCACCCAGTCGTGGGCCATGACACGAGACGACGCGCAGCTCGCTGCGGGCGGGAACAATACACTATGAGAAAAGAGTAATAACGACAGCACACGCTGGAAGATGCCGGCGACCGCCACATGCGGAGAGTGGGGCCTGGGACCACGCTGTGAGAGAGCTGTTTTTCCCACCTTCTGCTCACCTTACCTTGACCTTCCACTTCCCATGACACAACACACACGGCCACCCCGACTCAGTTGTCAGGGAAATTGGGACGAAAAAAAAAATTAAAGGGCAACACGAAAAGGTGGAACTGCGCCTCGAATGAGGCTAGTGACGTCAAAAAGAGAACCATGCAGAATGCGGCACATCCAGACAAAAATAGAGGGCATCTTTCAGAATTCGGGAGGTCGAGAGGGTCCAGAGCGAGCCTGCGACTCAGCCCTTTGCAGTTGTGTTGTTGCAACTTGCAATTCGGCCACCGCGAAAGAGCGGCGTTGCATTTCAATTTGTGCTCACGGTCTTTAATCTGGCTACTTTTCCCTCTTTTGGGGGCGGGTTGCAAGCCACACGGGGTAAAATAAGGTTCGCACCACAGAGCGCTGTCAATCGCAATGAGCGCAAGCCGCAACATTCCTGGTCCTAAGTCTTTTGGTCGTCACTAATCGAGCGAGCCGAATGCCGACTGCCCTGGGTATCCCTGGCCAAAACCACCCGTCAAAACAACCCCCAACACCCAACCAACCGTACCTACATGAACACCCTCAAGCATCGTCAACATCGGACATGACGTGGGCTGAGGCCCGTTCCCACTGCCTCTTCCCCATGTCTTCCCTATCTGCCCTCCAACGCCACCGCGGCGCGTTCTAGGAATGCATTGAAGTCTTTGATCTGCTTCAGCGTCCCCCCTGTGTCGCTCTGCGTACAGGCCTGGTCTGTAATCCTCGATATCAGTATCTCGAGGTTCGCCAGTTCCGCCGTCTTCTTCTCGGCTGGGCCGAGCTCAGGCGCCGCACGACCTCGCTCTACCGCCAGGTCGATGTCATGCATCTGCGAAGATAAGCTCAATTGGTTCTGTGGGACGCCCGTTAGTCAATTGTAAGGCTGAGAGATAGCTTGCGCTTCGTGGAGGAGGGGGTGCTGACCAGAGCTTCCTCTTTGACCTTGTCGTGCTTAATTCTGACGGAATCCTTCCGGACAGCCACCTGGTCCCGTTCGGCACGGATGCGCATGATTTCGTCCCGAAGGGTGATTCTCTCCTTTTGGACACTGCGTACCCGCTTGCGCAAGCTGTGGAGTGTGTCGAGGAGGATGGTCTAGAACGGGTCAGCTATGGCAACCACGCCTTGGAGATCATAACCCACGTGTTGGAGGAACCGGTTGCGCAACTCTTCCCGGTAAGCTTCCAGAGCTCGCATCTGCACCCTACGCTCTTTCTTCGTGGCTGCGTCCTCTGCATTGCGCATGCCCTCCTTAAGGGTCTCCAGACTTGTCCCGAGGACCTCTTCACACATGGTGGTCAACACATCCACAGTGTTTACTCCGCCACGGCTGGTGAAGGGGATATCGGCATTGAGAATGTCTGCGTCGTCATCGTCGCCTTCAGCTTGACTCTTATTCGTCGTAAACCGTTGCACTGGGATTGCAACAGTCTCATCTCCTCCTGGCGAATCTGAATCCTTCTTCCTCCTCCGTTTGGGGGCGGCTTTGGGCGGACTATTGGTTTTCGAAGCTGCTTTTGGCCTTCCTTGTCTCTGTTTTGCCGGACTGGCGTGGGTCTGTTTCTTGCGCCTCTTGGGCAGGGGGTCTTCGTTATCCTCATCTACAAGAGTAGAGTCCTGTTCGGCAGACGGCCCTCTTGGGCTTCTGCGGGGCCGCTTGCGCCCCATTCGTTCTGCCGCCTCGTTCGCGTCCACCTCTTCAGCCACACTCTCATCTGGATCCTGACTCGGCTCCTGTTCCTCCACTAGCGATTCCGGCTCGGGTTCAGGTTCTGGCTCCGAATGTAGCTCAGTCTCCGGGTCAGGCTCGGGTTGCGGCTCTTCTGTTGGTTCATCGGAGTGTGCCACCGATTCTTCGACTTGTGTTTCGTGCCGTGATGACAATTCAGGAGACAGAGTCCTTCCGGCAGACTTCCCGGCACCATCAGGTGATAGCTCGTCGGCATCTTCAGCCACAGATGCACCAGAGTTGCGGCTCCCACGGCTGCTTGTCGACCTGCGCGTACCGATCGTGGTCCTTCGAACTTTGCTAACGAGAGGTGATGAAATGGGTACCGTCTCGGTTTCGTTGTCTCCGGGAGATAAAGCATCCTGTAACCTGGCACTCGAAGCCAAAGCACTGCTCGTGATCTTACGGCGTCGGCCGCTCCCTGGTGCATCGGCAGGACTCTCCTCGACTTCGGTATTGGCCGCTGCGGCCCTCCGGTTCACGGGCGAGATAGGTGGCGCGGGTATGACCGGCCTCGGGGGCGGCAAAGACTCGACAGTGTCCGGGTCTTCTTCCTCTACGATGGTAGTGGGGCTCGTGTTTGGCAGCTCTGCTGCGGGCTGCGCAGATTCTATCGACGACCCCTCCTCCAATTCTTGGGTTTCTGGCTTGCCGGGTGACTGTCGCGCTTGATTGATACCGGCCGGTGCAGGCAGGAGAGATCGCGCGGCATCGGTGTCCAGTTTCCTTCGCTTCGCAGATGTGTTCGGGGTCGGCGTTGTTCGGGGTGGCGGCTGCTCCGGGCTCGTCTGGGTATCGATTTCGCTCGTGAGGTCGTCGCCAAAGTCCAATTGAAATGAGACATCCTCAACTTGGCCATGTCTTTGTATCGTCAGTTACATCTTCCAGCAGCGATATTCAAGGCACAGCTCACCCCGCTCCGCGCATGCGCTGTTGCATGCGTTCCGCCCGAGCTGTCTGATGTTAGCATCATCGGCGGGGCGATTCACGTCAGTTCAAGGTCTTACTCGTCATGGTGGAGGTTAGGGCTGCGATTAAAGCGCTTGAGCGCTGATACAATGAATCGGAAGTAGAATACGACTCATCAGAGACGAGTCCGACGTCAAGTCAGGGTTGTGATGTTTGGATTGAAAGCTTGAACCTCAAGGCTCTACTTGGGGGTGGAGGGGCGCGTCGTGCACTTTGGCAAGGCGTGACGCGCGCCTCCCCTTACGCTGAAGATCCCTGTCACCCTTGCGTGTGGCCCGTGCGTCGTCAACTTCATCCGATGTCCTGAACAGCCTCCAATGACCTTATGGGCCTTTTCCCGAAACATCATTGTTCCAACTTCAATATCTCAGTCAATTTCTCTGTACAGCTGTAGGACTCGCAAAACTGTTCGTGCTACTTCCACCATCTCAAAGAGCTCAAAGAGCGTAATCCTCCAATTTCAACTTCGGAATATTCTCCAACATGTCATCGATTCCCTCACGCAGCTCTTCCAACTGGAGCATCAAGGGACACTTCGCGCGACCCATGCACTTATGAGCCAACCCCTTGTCGATCATTGCATGTACCGCGCGAGAAAGCCCCTCCGTGGTAACTTTATCGGCCATGTCGTTAACTTTTCAAAGGCCATAGCTCTGGAACAGCTCGATGTACTCGCTCACGCGATTCGGCTTGGTGCATATCTCTCGCTTCACCTTGTCGCTGTCGCAGAGAGCTTGGTGCTCCTCGTCGTTTCGCTGCTGCTCGAGCCTGCGCCCGCAGGCCCTGCAGCAGAAAGTGCGTGCTCTGTACACCTGGTCGTCCTCCTGCAGGTGACCTTGAAGCGTTGTAATGTCGGAGTGGATGGCATGAACGCCAAATCTGATCTTGTCGGCCATGGTCTGTCGGATGTCGCTCGGTAGCCTCTTCTACCACGTGTCCTGCTCCCACGACTCGACCTCGTCGAAGGTCAAATTACGCATGCCCTCGTCTCAAAGCTGCATGAGCTCTTGGGACGCTTCGAGGTCCACGGCTGCCAAGGTAAGGCGGCCAATCTGCTCATGATCGGGAAACCCTGCCTGGCTAAGTCGTGCAGGTGAGGCTTGAACCACGTAGAGATCCAAGAAGCAAGCGGACGTCTGAATCAGAGAGCCTGACTGCATTGTGCGATCCCACAGAGTCTGTCAATACTGAGGTGCTTGCTGCCTTTGTCCGGGAAATGCGCAACTGACAGTAGGACCAAGCTCGGCGCAGTCGATTGCTCCAGTCTCCTCGATCACTTTTCAAAGTCGTGGCGAAGCATGACGGACGACTCCAGAACATACTAGGACAAATTCAGTTGTCCTCGAAGAGTCATTGATTACGTGAATAATCAAACCCTCCATTCTCGCCGAATCTCGTTTCGTAGAAATGGTTCTGGACGTAGTGGTCTTCGAAAGTTGTAATGGATTGCCGGTTGAAACCGTAAGTGAAAATAGAGAGGGGCGGAACAAGATTGCTTGTTTTATTGAGCATGCAAACTATTTTATACCACTTGGATGGAATTCTGTTCGGTGTTGTAAAAGCATTTCGACCATGAATGGCCTCGACCCAAACCCATATATCCATCCCTGAAGAGAAGCTGTGTACGGCCCAACTCCAGAGCGAGTTTTAAGTTCTAATTATCCATGGATGGCGCTACTCGTGAGGCTTTACTTTGCTCGCAGAAATTCATTTAGTACACGATTAAGTTCTTGAAACGGGGCACTTATGAATCTATCCATCGAAGCACCGGCCGAAGTGCTCTTACTGGATTTATCTACTGTGGACCATCTTATGAGTGGGCTATGAAACTTCCTCAACATGTGTCTGTCCATTGAATAGATTTTTGAGTGTCCACCCGCGGTTTTCTAGACCACTAGCTGAGACTCTATATTTATCATTAGTTAGTGAACAACCTAAAGGCTGTGAAAATAATCACAATATCAGCAATGTGGATGATGCCTAGTAGGGACAACAGAAGTGGGATGACGGCAATGATATCCAGTAGAGAAAACAGAGGCGATGCTCGATATCGACAACTGGGACGATGTAGACAAAGAATAGAGGTCATAGTGACGCCGCGGGACGCCGCGGGACGACGAGGGACGACGAGGGACGACGAGGGACGACGAGGGACGACGAGGGACGACGAGGGACGACGAGGGACGACGAGGGACGACGAGGGACGACGAGGGACGACAAGAAAGGCTTGGTTGCTAATAGATATTCTAAGAAGAAGAGAAAACTCCAGACTCCTAACGTCACTTCTCGGATACAGAAACCTGGAGTCTGTTCGATGCACAACTCACCCCCTCCTTCCCTGCCCTTACATGTCCTGAGTGTCGTCCGGCGTCTCCGCTGTCGTCTTCGCTGTCTTCTCCAAGCCTGACTGGGCCCCCTCGATAACAGTCGTCGCCTCCGCCTCTAATAAGTCCATAATGCGTCTTAGTTCGCACTCTGGGCCAGCATCACAGCTGTGAACATCCGTCTTCTGCAGGTTTCGGAGGCGCGAGCCAAGCTTTCTGATGGTGCAGCTCTCTATCGCTTCCTGCGGTGGCCAGAGAGAGTTATTATGGAGCATCTTGAGGAACTCCTTGACACGTTCACCAGAGTAACATCGCGTATTCGATGGGCAATCGGGCCAGGTGTTACATCGATGTATCATGCTCACTTGCTCGTTGAAGGTGAGTTTCGTAATCGCTGAATACAAGAACTTGGTAAGTGTCGCTTTGACCCTTTCCATATTCTTCTGGATGCGCGCTTTTGAGATGTCAGGATTATGTGGACATATCTGGCTGGGGGGACGGTTGGCTTACCTCTCAGGTCCTCATCCAACTCAGAAATAATTGGATCAGCAGCCCAAGATCCGAAGTCGAAGGAGAAAGGGATGTTCATGACAGCAGCCACCAACATTCTCGAGAACTCTTCTGGGTGCTCGAATCGTTGCAGAGCTACTAACAAGTACCCAATCTCGTCGGGCTCGGCCTTGTTGGACTTCGGCTGCCCAACGAGCCACTGTCCAATTTGGGCCTTGAGCGCCTCAACGCAGCGATACTGGTCAGCGCATATGGCGATGGTTGCGAGCTCTTTGGGGGTCACCATGTCCCACTTGCGCTGCATCCGGTAGTGGAGAATGCTTAGCATTACCTCCATGGCATCTGGGTAGTGGTTCTCCACCAAGTGTATGTCGGGGCGCTGGCCGTTCTGGACTTTGATGGCCTCTGAGAAGGTAGGAACGACCAAGAGGCTGTCGAAGTATGGTGATGCGGCGCCGAGTACGTTCGAGCATACCCGGAACTTGCGAATCGTGTTGTCTTTTGTGACAACGAGAACGGCATCCCACTGGTTATGAAGCTCAACTATCGTTTCCTCGCACATGTTGGCACCTGGGCCACTGTTGGCATTCGAGTCGTCAGCCATCTTGTTTGTTTGTGTGGTGTGGTTGGGAAGGTTGTGGAAACCGCTAGTTAGGTGAGAGGGGGTTTCTATAGACGGAAGGGCACTAGATAGATCTGTGGGAGGAAGGTGACGACGACTGGGTGTAACTCCCATAAAGAGGAAGTAAACAGAGACGACGATAAAGACGCTGACAGGGACGACAGGTGACAGAGACTACATATCACGGAGACGACAGATACTATCAGAACAAGGATAACAGAGATGGCAGTAACTATAACCAGAGAGACGAGAGGGCGAAGAACCTGAGAGGTGAGAGGACGATAGACGACAGAGACAACCACGGCAACGACAGCAGAGACGACAGTATACTATACTGAACTAGAGAGGTGAGTGGACGCAGAACTAGAGGGACAGCAGGAGTAATATCGACGATAAACGATACGGATGATAAATGATACAGACGTTGTAGTATGGTGTGAAATACGTACAGCGCGCAGGGAAATGGTGCGCTCCTCCTCCTCCTCCTCCTCGTCCCTGCTGTCGTTGTTCCTACTTTTTGACCACAAAGCTACTAAACCTCGCCGGAGAGTAAGCTCCCTCAGCCGTTCCTTCGGGACTGGCCGACGTCAAGTGGTGTAGGAAACCAATTTGCTGATACGAAACTTTTGAGTTCCCTTTCCCCTTGCACTGGTAGTCTTGGATCACTAACCAGTCTGTCAGCGGATCTGTATATTCTAGCCAGCGGCGTGTACGGTCGCCTGCTCGACTATCTTCGTTCGATGCGCGGCTCTGTGCCCGATCATCAAGAGGCATACCGCACGGGTCGAAAACTATGTCTCAAGTATGAACTACGACATCCCGCTGAAGCCAAGAAGTGCCATCTCTGTCACAATCCTGAACTCTTGCCAGGCGTGAACAGCGGGGGAGATTCGTGGTGATAGAAATACGCTATGTGCGTGTGTTTGTTTTGCTAGTCAGATTCCTGGGTATTCCCTAACGCCGTACATGAAAGTAGCGAACTGTTTGTTGAGACAATAGTAACCGAACGCCAAAACCTCTTCTCCGAAAATACGTTAATCATACTCCGCCGTGCTCCTTAGAGCTCTTCATTCGGAACCCACTCCATGTCGTTGTCAACGAACTTGTGGCTGTGGAAGTTGTCAGCGATATGTTCACCGGGTCTCGCCAGATTTGAGACTCACTTCTTGATCTCCTTGTTAATCAAAACATCCTCCCCGTACTCGGCCACCAGCATGCTCTTGTACTGAAACGGAATCTTCGTCTTCACCCCCTCAAACGTCGTCTCGAGCAGCGGATACAGGTATGTATCCCTGAACTCGTGGCCGTCCTTGCTCGCCAGCACGTTCTCGCCCTCGGGGTGGTCCTTGACGTACCGCACGGCCATGATGTCGATGAACAGGCCGTTCTCCATGTCGATCCAGCGGGCGTCGATGGTGTTGGCGGCCTCGTCGTCGACGGCGCCGTGGACGTAGTTGGGGTTGACCTCGAGCTGGAACTCGCGGCCGCCGGGGACGCCGGGGTACTTGTAGTACCAAGTCGTCATGTTGTAGTAGGCGGCCAGGAAGCGGATGCCGTTCTCGGACAGCTGCACCGTGGGCTGGGCGTCCCAGGGCAGGACCTGCTTGTTCCACCACCAGCCCAGCAGCGCGTTGTGCGAGAGCCAGGTCTGCACGCCCAGGTCGCGGACGGTGGACAGGTAGGTCTGGACCAGGACCTTGACGGCGGCACGCTGGGCCGTTTCGTTGAGCGGCGCCGAGGCGAAGCGCGGGTCGTAGTGCTCTGAGAAGCTGTGATCGGGGTTAGTCATGGGTGTAATTTTTGATTGGACTTTCTGGGATAGCAACCACTTACTCGGCTTCGTGGAAATGCTTGGCGGGCTGGTCTGGAGACGCGGAGCGTGGTGTGGCAGCCGTTGCCTTTGAGATCTGGTCCTGGATCGGGGTGGCTTGGACCAGTGCGGCGCCGAGGCCGATCGTCGTAAAGAGGCGTCCGAAATGCATTTTCACCGACCGTCTCGACCTTTTCTTTCTCTTCCTTTCCTGAACTCAAATCCTCCAGAAACCTTGAATTGTTCTTCGAAAAGAAAAATTCGCAGGGTAAGCGCCCCTTTTTCGTCGGAACTCGCTGGCTTGTTTTATGTCCTCGAGGCGCGGGCAGGGCCCAACGTCATCGGCTGTCGTAAGAAAGAAACACGGCAAATTCGGCCCCCAGTTTCCTGCGGCACGGAAGCTCGGGAGTGAGATTGGGATCTTCTTGTTCACCAACACACAAAGAACAGCTGGTATAATTGAACAAAAAAGCTGCGTTGGATCTACAGCTGAAAAAGAACAGTACAAAAGAACCAAAAAAGGTGCCTTGCTGCCATTGAGGAGGGCACATCGAGGTATCTATATCCCCTCCCAACCCAACGCCATCCACCCTCATAGCCGCTGATGTGCGTGTACGCCGCACTAGCTGGTACCAACCAGCCCCGAAGGAACCGATGCGTCTTCCCGGGTCAGAGAGGGGAGGGGGGCCAACGGGGCGGCGGCGTGTCAGGCCAGGGCCCCCGCGAACGAACGAGAAGGAAAACAAACGTGGAAATGATGCCAGGGCTGCGTAAGACGCCTTACCACCAGAGCCCATTAGCTCGCCCGCTTTCCCGGGAGAAACACACCTAATCGACCACGGTCCACGGCCTTGTCGAGAGTGGCATTGCTACCAAGGGAGGTGCTGGCTGCTGCTGCTGCTGCGATCAACGAGTGAACAAGCTTAGGAGGCCGCGGGCAAGCTTTCCATTGACTCTTGAGTGACCACTTTTGCGTTGCATACGCCCCCCACAAACGGCCAGGACGGCAATTGCGACCAACAGCCAGCGGGCTTTTAGTGGGGCGGGTTGTGCCGTCGTCCCCCCGCCTGGAACACAGGAATTGGCGTCGTCGTCGTCGTCGTCGGCTGGGCCGCGTCATTATCCCGCGGTGCTAAGAGCTTTTTAGCACTGCCGTCAGTCCCGCTTTCTGCTTTCTGTCTGCCAGTCCCCCGACAAGGGACCGCCCGCGATATGTTTAGTGCGGGAGGACGACCACCACCTTACACAGTAGATGTGAGGGTAGCCCCACAGGGCACTACTTATGGCTACCTCACGCCCAAATATACCTAGACTTACACTTAACTAATATATCTATACTTACACCTACTACACAAGCCTCACAGTTAGTAGTATAACCTCAAAATCTAGTAATTAGATCTCACTACCTTATAAATTTAAGGTTATTATAATAATAATTCATAATAACTATATTTTATTTAATTTTATTCCCTACTACTAATAATTAGATTTACTATTATAATAAAAACTATACTTTAAAACTATATCTCTAACCTATATAGATTACTAATATATTATAACTATCTATAACTACTTACCCTACCCTCTTTAATTTTTAGCTAATTAGAAATAAGCCCTACCCCTACTTTAATTAACTTATATATATTTAAAATCTAAAAAATCTAAATTTCTATAATACTATAATCTCTATTTATAATTTATCTTAATATTATAATTTATTACTATAACCCCTAATAGATTATAAGAGTTACTTTTTATAGATATTAATCTAAGATATTAAGCCTAAAAACTCCTTAATTTTATAATAACTAATTACTCTTTTTTAGATATTATTAATAAAACTAATCTACCCCTTACTAAATACCTTATTATAGAAATCCCTAAAAAGCTAACTTAAGTAATTTACTTTAATAGTTAATACCTTATTAAATAAGTTAAGATAAAAAACTTATTTTATAACTTCTTATAAACTTTTTATTACTAAGTATAATATTATTATAACTACTTACCTATAATTACTATAATATTAGTACTAATAACTATTATAACTATATCCTTTCCTTTACCTTTTTAAGCTACTTTTAAACTTAGAACTCCTCCCCCTTAGTTTCTATCCCTATATATTACTATACTTATTACTAATTCCCCTATTATTACTACTTATAATAATAATAATACTAAGATCACTAATCTTAATATTAATCTAAGTAACTTAAGCTTTAGTGATCTTAATCTTAATTCTACTTTAAGTTACTTAAACCTACTTAGTTCCTATTTCTATAACTCCTATTAGATTAGCTATATTAACTTTAATATTAATATAAGTAGCTACTTTACTATATTTAATAATAAAGCCCCTCTCTTTCTATTTAATCCTATTAATAAAATAGAACTTATAACTTTACTTCTTATAGAAACTGTTAGCACAGGTATAAGCGTATTTAGGGGCGTGGTATATGCGCCTATATAGTATAGGGTTATAGATGGGCTTATATTATAATAAAAGGTGATAATCCTAAGCATTTATAGGCATTTAATCGTATAGATAATAATAAGGGAATCAATATATTATAATAACTCTAGTTATTATTAATTATGTAGTTAGCAGGTTGCTTCCTCTAGTAGGGAAAAGTGAGGGGAAAGATAATCTAAAACGCAACCTACTAAACTGC